>NW_027142372.1:7147500-7452500 GCF_026170545.1 Melanerpes formicivorus | reverse complement strand
AGGGATCAACATTTCATTTTCATTACATTTCATTTATTTCTCTATTTCAGAGGAAAGGTTCCATAAAGTATAAGATAGACATAACTAAAATATGTTTCTACCATGGGTGAAAGGTTTGCTGGTTAATGTGACTCCTCAGAAAGCAGCTGAATTGCAAGTTACAATCAAAGATTTAGAAAAAATGTCTGCTTGATAATGCCTTTTGCTGTAATAAAATACAGTCGCAGGATGAGTAAAAGGCTAAAAGAATGGCCAGACAAAGACAGATCATCTGTTTGCATTTAGTTTGAGACTTCTACAAAGCAGTTGAAAATACCTACACTGGGTGCAAGAAACATGGAGATTGCTATCTTACATGTATATTTAGTCTTTGATTGTATTATTTCAAATGTTATGTAGCTATAATAGCATGAAAAAGATACCCCTACCTGATACAGAGAGAGATACTACATCATTGCTGCTATAATGCTCTGCTGTAAAAGGACTTTTTAAAGGATTTCTAATGATAATGAAAATATCCTGATACAGCATTAAGGATTTTGCTACTGAAATGTGTTTAATGTAAATATGCTGTCAGATACCCTTCAAGTAATTGACAAGAGCAGATGATTAGCAGTGTTCTCAATAGTGTTTTTGCATAATCTTACATTTTGACAGAACTCTTCAGCGGCTTTTTATTGTCAGTGCTCTGCAATCAGTAATACTTTTTCCTTGACATTTACTTTGTCATTATAAATCTTGTAAGTGGTCATTTAACTTGTTCAGTATGCATGTAAGAATATCATTACTAACACGTCTGAAAAAATGTCTTCCTGTTGAGGAACTATTCTGAAAGTAAACTTAAAAAAAAATAATATCCCTAAATGAAGTAGGTTGACAAGTGACTATGAAATACCTGTCTGTGAACATCTTTTTGTACATTTTCAAGAATTATGTTAAAATCAGTATGTTATTATTGAATATTTGCATATGAGTCATCAAATTCAACATTTTTTTTTTAATCTGGTGTTTAAAATATTTAATACTGCTGTTCAGTTACAATAATTTACACCTAAAGGACCAAAATTAAACTCTTATGATCCATAAGCATTCATAATTACATACTGCAAGTAATGTTAATAGTCAATATAATAAACCTTCATCTTTATTGAAGCCTCTCTTGTTTCTACAGCAGTTCTCTAATCTATCTCAATAGATTTCTAGTGTACAGCTCATATAGATTTGGTCAGTGACAAGGGTTAGAGTAGTCTTGTAGAACATTTACTTGTAGCTGTGAAAAGCCCACATTCATCAGAGGATTAGGTCGATCAGATTGTACCAGGATCAATGGAAGGACTGTGTGATCCCTCTTAGGCTGTAATGTGTTCACCTTCTTTGGAGAGAATTCACATACACACACATTTCTCTGTCTTAAAGCCATTTATCTCAGAATGTCAAATCGCAATAATTAACCATTATTGATCTTAAATTCAATTAACTTCATTAACACAGGTCATGATGAGGGTGCTTGTAAGGGAAAGGATCTTGACAAGTGTCTTTTCTTATATGACATTGAATGTTCACAATCATGGCTATAAACTATTCATATTGTGCCACAGGAACATCTTTTAAAGATGACAAGAGTTTGGTTGGTGTCTCTGAAACGACATTTTAATCCCCTCCCCCTCATCTTCTAGTTCTCAGGGTTTTCCTGCAAATTTTCTATTCAGGAATCAGTGAACCATTTGTTTCCAGCACATTATCTTAGTGCGGTATTACTACAAAACCCACCTATTCAAATACCCTTCAGTTCAATAGCTAATGCTAGATAGACACTCATTTACAAAAGCCTATATTAGTATAGTTAGCAAATGAGTGAAATGAATATTCAGCGCTTCTTTTTGCTATACATACAAAACAAGTTGGGCCCATCTCAGAGAGATAATCCTTGGATTCTCTGCTTTCTCCCAAGTCCTAAGATTCATATTGCAGTCAATAGTTGTTTTTCTTAATTGAGGACTGAGTAAAAACTGTGAAAGGGCACAGAGCTTTGTTGGCCCACAGCAAACTCCTTTTTTTCACGGAGAAACTTCATTCTAAGTACAAGTCGACAAAAGCTGAAGTTGTGATTGAAATCATTTGGATTTCTACTATACCATTCATACAGTTGTGTGGAGTTTATTGTAAGGAGGCACTGCAACCAAAATAGCTATTGAAACTACTGTATAAAGGACTTGAATAGGAATTTCAAGTTCGTAAGAAAAATGAAGGATCAGGTTGTAGGTCTTTTGGTAAGTTTTGAACGTCTTAGGTAGTCACAATCATTTACAAACAAATCTCTGAGTAGAATGAGTCACAGTAATATTTTGGGGGAAAACTTGATTTTTAAAAACTTCACAATGAAGGCTGAAGCTCCAGATGTGTGTTAATATTACTATAACCGAGCACAAATGGCAAGCTGATGTTACGGTTATTCTAACACTTGTAAGATGTAAACAGATTAGGAAGGACCAAAGGTGTGGGAGGATTACAGAAAGTTAACAAGGTGTAAAAACTTTTATTTTTTCTTTCCTCAGTCAAAAAAAATGGTAAACCCATAATCAGAAGACTGAGAAATGTAGATGAAGAAAAATTACATCGGTTTTGTTCAGAAACAGATTTCTGTGACACTTAAATCGTCATTTTATCAGTACATTTGCTATTTCCCTTCCCTTCCAAAGCATTTACTGAAAAGAAGCAGGGCAGAAGCGGAATGGTCTGATTGCTGCATTTGAAGAAACTAAAGTTCCTTTATATAATCTGTTTGCTCAGTGAAGGATTATAATAATTAAGAGCTATCAGAGCCATATTGAGAACTTTTATCCTCATGCCTGCTTATCCTGGAGTTGGCTGTGAATCTTGTATTAGTTTGTTGAATGTCCTGTGTGCTTCCCAGTGATTAAAAGATGCCACCCAAATACTGATATCGAGCAGAGATTGTGTCACTGTGTGTTTTAATACCAATTTGTACAGAGAATTTGGCTTTGTCTAACCAGGATGGTGACAGTGACTTACAGTTAAAACAAACAAACAAAACCAACACAACAGAGAAATATTCTTTGAGGATTCTGGTAAATATTTTTGTCCATTTGGGGAAATGATAGTTCTGTACTTAGAAAAAATTCTACAGAGTTATAAAGAAAGACTTTACCTCCCAAATCAAAATTAGACTCAAAGCATAACTTGTGCTGTTTTGTCTGTTTATGAACACTCATTTACCACTGTAGTATGTGTTTGCATGGAGTGGAAACCCTTAGCAAGTCTGTACTTCAAACCAAGCAACTGTTTTGGAAATGAACAGAGCACCAGTTTTGTCTTGGAGTGGATCACATTTATTCATGATGAATAATTTATATGGCAAATGTAGGTTTGTTTTATTTTTTTTTCTTCTGTTACTAATGCACATACTAATTGTATTTGTTAAGTTTATGTGAATATTTTCAGACCTTGGTGATGTTTGTGAACTGTTTACTTCAACAATTTGTGTCTGGCTCTTGAATCCCTGGTGGTCTTTCCCCATCGTGTCTGGTTAGCTGACTCAACCTCCTGATGGATAATGAGGCACTTTCTGCTCCTGCAAATGATGCTAATTTGTAACTTTGTTGTAGGGCATCCCTTCCCAGTAATGTGGAGGGGTGGGGAGCAAAGGAAGGGAAGATACTATGTGAATGTTGTGTGGATTGGCCCTAGCTGGGGATCAGATGCCCAACAAAGCCACTCTGTCACTCCCCTTCTTAGATGGATGGGGAAGAGGCAAAATATAACAGAAATACATGAGTCAAGATAGAAGCAATTTAATAAAATGCAAAGCCAAAGCAAAGGCTATGCACAGAAGCAAAAGCAAACAAAGATACCATTCTTCACTTCCTATCAAGACAGACAATGTTGGGTCACTCCCAGCAAGCAGGGCTTCAATATGTGTAGCAGTTGCTCCAGTGGGGCAGACACCATCGGTTGCTTCTTTCACTTAACCTTTATATCTGAGCTGATGTCATATGACACAGAATACCCCTTTGGTCAGTCTGGGCTAGGTTAGCTGGCCTAGCTGTGTGCCCCTGCAAGATCCTGGCCGTCCCTCATCCTCCTGTTGCGGGGGGGAAATTCTGTAAAAGCACAGCCTTGGTTCAGCAGTAGCCAAAACACTGGTGTGTTATCAACACCCAGCTACAGCACTGCAAAATGCAGCATTAGAAAGATGCTCTGGGAAGAATTGACTCTCAGCCAAACCCAATACAATGTTGATGACATAGGAACACCAAGACTGAGCTGACTCAGACTGAACAACAGTTGAGAATTCCTAGTAGGTGCTCAGAGTCCCTGTTACTCCTTTGCCCACTTTATCTAGTTGTGATGGTGCTTGTGAATGGTTATTTATGTGGTGACAGAGAAGGCCAGAAAGGGTTTTTTCTCCTTTTTTCAGCCTGATCAGAGAGTAGTTTCAGGCCTGTGCTCAAAGCAGGGGCTGTAAAATCTCTGCTTTCCCCCGAGAGTGCAAAGGGGGAAGGAGATTAGTTCCACAAAATGCCAAACAAGGAAGGTTCTTTTGTCCTCACTGGAGTCCGTTTCGTTTCTTAGCCCTTCTACTTGTTTACTGTGATCCTCCATTGCTTCTGATAAGCAACTGAGGACTGTTTACACTTTCTCCACAGCTGTAATACTTCTGGTAGTCACTTGTATGTGTGATTGCAAATTTAGGAGAAAACCTGTAAGAATTTGTTTTTCCTGACCAGGCATAGTCACTGAACTGGTACTCTTGGTAAGTTTCTTATAAGTATGTTGTTCACTTCTAACCATACAGTAATGACATCTTCAGATAAGTCTTATGTTAGAAAGTCTCTTTAAGGATCTGTCCTTGTTTTCTCTCTTTCTTTCTTTTTTTTTTTTTTTATTATACATGGGAGTAACTTGGGCCTTCTAACCATACAGTAACCCTGTCCATAGAAGAGTAACTGCAGTGTGATGGAATCATGTGCTGTTCTATACATTTGAAAGAAGTGGTGTTGTGTTTCATGGGCGGGTAATTTGAGCAGATTTTAGAAAAACCCTGCTCAGCAGTTTGAATTCAGGCAGCTTAGGCCCCAGGCAGAAATCAAGGCAGAGCACAGCCTCAGAGAGGAGAGGCATGATCCATCACGTTACATCTCCAGCATGGTTCTGGTGGAACAGGGCTTCACAGCTTACCTGAAGTCCTGCTTTGCACTGGGAGGAGAAAGGTCTTTGGAGGAGAATTGTGACAGTGCCTGTCCTTACTTCAAACACCTTTTGTGTTTTCTCCATTGTAAAAAGAAGTTTGCAGGCAATCTGCAGATTTGTTGTTAATTGGATCCCAGCAGCTTGGCTCAGGCAAGAATTGTAACTGCCGACTCTGGATTGTGCACAGCACATGCACCTATAGGTATTTCAGTGGGTATTTTATCCTTAGTAATTGTTTAAGCTGGAAGCTGGCAATTATTTTCAATTATATACATATAGTGTACTCACAGAAACACAAAGTTAAGCCACCTTCTCATGTTTTGTGTAAATAGCTGAATTACATCTATTAACCTACAGGAATTATAGGCTTCTTTACTCTTTTCATGTCTGGCACTAGGCAAGTAATTTTTAACTTCTTTGGATGTCTTTGATTCTTCCATAGGGTTGCTGTGAAGGATAAAACACTAGTCAAAGCTTCTGAATACCTCAATAAAGTGATAGAACCATACAATAGTTGGAAGGGACCATAAAGATCATCCAGTTCCAACCACCCTGCCTTGCACCAGGACACTTTCCACTAGATCAGGTTGCTGCTGTCCAGTAGTGCTGAGTTGTTTCTAAATCATCATCTAATATTATGGCCTCCTCTTGTTTTCAAGTGTGTGTTTAGAGAAGGTGATAATACATAAATCACAGAATACTAGGGATTGGAAAGGACTTCCATTTATTCCTTGTCCTGTTACTGGGTGCCACTGAAAAGAGCCTGTCCTCTTCCTCTTGTCACCCACCCCTCAGACATTTATAGATGTTAATAGACATCAGCTATTGATAGAAATCCCTCATTTAACAAGCATCTAAACAATATTTAGTTTCAGAAAAACAAATGCCTCCCTTACCAGAATTAGTAGCAATTTTTTAGTATTTCCTCTCCTCATTTGTAAGTGACATGTAAGATATTTTCATATGCAACATAAAGCCTAAGGTGAATAGGAGACCTGAATCCTGTAACCTTCTTTAAACTACACAGAAAGCAAGGGGAGTTTGGGATACAGTGGCATGAGGAAAAGATGCCCGCTTTATTCTGCATTAAGATGGTCCACACTTTAAGAATAACTTACTTCTTGTTCTTATTTCTTCAGTGCATATTCTTGTCCATGTAATTCAACTCTTACAGTTGATTTGAGCTCTCTGAAGTTGCTCCAAATGTAATACCAGTCCAGGATGCTGGATCAGAGCAGCTGGCTAGCTTCCTCTGGCCTATTTCTGAGCTCTCTGTAGCAGACAGCTGCAGTATTTTCATGAAGAACAAACGCAAGTACACTTCAAAGTTTCTAGTACCTAATGTTAGCCACCCACTAGACTGGCATGCTATCTCTCATCCATCCATACTGATTCCCAGTAACTTAATGCTACATTATTACTGGCATGAAAAGACTGCAGATTTATCAACATACAAAAATTCCAGCTAAACAAGCATTAACCATGCACATCACATCAAATTAACTTGTTCAAAATTAATATTCTTGACCTTGCCAGTGGGCAAAATAATCAGTCTTGCAGCAGGATTGTACTCCAGTTCGAGGTACCAACGGCAAGAGAAGTACTGACCTCTCCACTTGGAAATAACATTTCTTTCCCATAATAGACAGTCCTGCCTCTATGAAACAGAACCTTTGACCTTTCTAACAGGAATAATGTTGCTGTCAAGGTGCCGGGTAATCAGTATTGCCATGCCCATTTAGAGACAGTGTTGTCATTTGCCACTCTTGTAAACAGGGCAGCCACTTCTGCCTCCCATTTCCATCACCTAATGAGGAATATGCTAACATCTCTGCCAAGTAGTGAAGTCTCAAATACAATTTCAGTTACATGTGTATTACCAGTCGGTCTTGATACAGAAATAGCTCATGTTGTGGGTGAAATGTTTGCCTTTCTTCCTGTATGTGGAAGGCCTGCAGAGTGGGAGTTTTCTACCAGACTGATATAATTCTTTTGTATGCCTTCATTTGCATTAGGTCTTTGACTGACTCCATCCGCCAGGCTGGTTTTGTCTTGCCTCTGCTCGTTAATTTTGTGAGTAAGGTTCATTGGCATGGTCAAATCATCTCTGTGGTGCTGTTTCCCTGGTCTTGTGTTTAGACTGAGCCCCTTCTTAACTCTGAATGGTTCCACTGAAACTGGGAACTTTTGTAGGTTTTCTCATCAATTACCTAACTATTCTGGTTATTTTTAGGTTGCTAATGTTTGCTTTATAACAAACCGGGAATGATATTTGGGAGAAGGCTCTGCAGTGCCATCAAGCACTGGCTGTGGCAGGAGCAGCCCTCTTGTAGCATCTCGGCTTGGGGAGCAGAGCTGGGGGGGCAGCCTGGAGAGAAAATTTTGCTGGGAGAGTCCTGCTCACTGCTTTATTTTGTTATCTGTTCTAATCCTTTTTTCCTTTCTGCCTGGGAATATGATATTAATCCCATAAGCATTGGGAGCATTCCTGCTCCCAATCCCTTTCTGCTGTTGTCTTTTTTTATTCCAGGCATGAAGTGTGTATGGGTTTAGGTCTTCTAAGGGTTGAGAAAATTTTCTTTTTTTTCAAGATACTCTCAAAATCAGATAGATTGGGAAATGACCCTTGGTATTACACCATGATTTCAAACCATGCACAAATAAATAATAAATAATAAAACTGGCTGTAACTTTCTTCCCTAAAAAGCTATTTGGTTAAAGCCAGAGTGTTTCCCGGGGAATGAATGTTTTTGATAAACTTTTATAGTTAAGCATTTTTTTTCATGTGAGAAGAATATTTTAATCTTTTGGTACATTTTCAAGGAAAGAGCTTATATACTAGTTTAAATATACCCCAGTAAGCTAATTAAAATAAAAATCTTGGCAAAAAAAAATCCCTGTAATTAAACCAAGACATTTCAAAAGTATCTAAATGAAATATTTAGATAGATCCAAGCCAAGACACATGGTCTCAGATGCATTTTTTCAGGAAATAAGGGAAGAATTGTGCAATTAATTTGGTTTTGGAGAACAATAAAATGCATCTTTAATGCTATGGTTTTGAATTTACAAATAAATTGCGGAGGTGTGTGTCTGACCATGTTACTCAGTGGATGTTGCTGTGGAAGGGATGAAAACCATGCAGTGTTTTTTCTTCTTTCTATTGAAGAAGATTTCTAGCAGCTGGGGTTTGAGCTGGTAGCTGTTCTGCTTATGGGCATTTTGGAAGACCGATGAATTAGGCCCAGGACAAAGTAGCAGCTTTTATTAGCTTCATGGAGGCCTCTTCTACCTGCAGAAATGTAACAGACTGATGATATTTCTCTGCTTTTGTATAGTAGATCTCTGGTGTCTGTGTAGAGCCAGGCATATGAGTTTGTTATTAGTGTATATACAATATGCAGATCATTTTGGGCAGTGATGGATCACAATTTATTTCCATTGGCAAAGAAGTGATCCATAGCTCAGTTATGAAGGTAATTCCCTCTTGTGTGGAAATGAATTGAATTATACCTTGGCTTACTGTTATGTATTGATATCAGATGTGTTAATTTCATTATTACCCAGCAATTTAGTTAGTAATTATAAGTAATATTAATGAGGGAACTGCTTGCTCTTGACCTCTCTGTTACTACTTCTGCAATAGGTTTCTGTCAAATACTATGTCACAGTGACACTATTGCTCAACTTGCTGGCATTTTCCCATGGTTTATGGTGCTCTGTGGGATGTAAACTAAAAACTTTTTTGAAAACTGGAATTGTTTTTCTCAGAAAAAAAAAACAAGAAACCCAGGACCACCTAATTTGTTTCATTGCCATTCTTACTAACTTCTTCTGCCATTAGAAATGGCTTTAAAGTTGGGTTTATCTTTTCTCTTCCTCTGATTTTGCTGTTGAAGCATTGAAGAAGTTTTACAACTGCTTCAAACATTTACTCTGCACTTGAAAAATATCAAAGTGTGGTGTTTTTCTTGTAGCTACTTAGCCAAACAAGAAATTCCTTGGCCACGGACCTCCTGGTCCTTCTTTCTGTTTTGTACTGAGTCTGTTACCTTCATCCATACTCTTGAATATAGATCATCTCTGTCCCCTGGCTGCAGATAAGGCTCCTTTCCACAAGTGTCTGTAGTGAATCCAGTACTCTGTGCTAGTGTGGGACTAAAGTTCGGCCTTAACTCTCTCTTCTCTTCTGTCCTACAGGCTGGTAACAATTTAACAAGGTTTTCTGAGAACAAGACATGTCAACCACTGTAAAGTGATCTTTAGTGGTATCGCCAAACCTTTGAATGTGCTCTGAGCCTGCCATTGCCGGTTGGTCACCTTGCATTGCCCTGAAGGCAAGTGATTAGGTGACTGGCCCTTGAAATAAGGAATTAGGAGCTGCTGGCATAAAATCCAGTTAGAGAAGGTGTTTTCAGTCTCAGGCAAAGATATTTCCTTGAGCATCTTCATCACTTGCATAAATCTTTGGTTGAGGAAATTGAGGGTAATGTCACATTTCATCCCTTCTCTCCTTTGTGCAAGGGAAGGAGCAGAAGGAGTTGTTCAGACTGTCAGTTTATCGAAGTTGCACATTGCTGAGTTAAATTCCATGCTGTCGTTTGTGCCTCATTTCCTGCATTTCTGGATCAAAGGCTGATGTCACAAGTTGACTTCACAACTTCAGCTTAGGAAGGAGAACAGCTATAGAGGAGGCAGCTCCTGGTTAACACGCAAATATGCTTGATAGTTGGTGAAAAGGGCAAAGAAAGCATGAAAGGTAAATAGATTTATATTTAAATGAGCTACATGCTGGAGGTTTTCCCTAATGTATAAGTCATTCTCTAAAAAACCATGAATGTGACAATACAAGTGTTTCAGTCCAAACAAAATTCATAAGATTTAAACAGTAAGAAAAACAAAGATGTAAAGGAAAACACATTAATTAGGGGCTTGATTCTGTGATACATGTTTGTATTGATGAGCACCAGTCCCCAGGAAGACTTTTCTGTGGTGTGCAGGGATGGAACCCAGGGCTTTGATATGTGATGTGTTGGTATGTGCTCGGCACAGGGGGTAGACTCCCACCAGCACTCAGCAGACAAAGAGAGCAAAAGATAGGTACACTTACAGAGTGCTTCAGTGTGAATAAGTGTGAATGAGATCTTTATAATGCAGGCAGTATGGCAATAACCTTGGATTGTCTTTACCTTATAAAAAGGGAATTATTGTCCAGTTTCACAACAGAAGCAAAGGAATAGGAGCTATGAAAGAAAAACTGTTTCCTCAGGCTGGAAAAGAAAAAGGGTTATATTTGCTTCTAATTCGCAGGTTTCATGCTGTCATTCCTTCCTTCCATCCTTCCTTATTCTTACCACTAGGATATGGCATGGTTGAGAGAAAGGTAGTTGATAGCTAGTTGTTTACACATTATCAGTAGTTATTTAACATTTTTCAGCTTTAAAGAATAATTTGAACTGCTTTGGTCTCCTTTGCTAAAGTTTTTAGTGTAGTTCAGAAACACGATGAAACAAATAATTAAGATGGAACTAATATATACTATCCAGAGGAGAATGAAAATACTGAATGAAATCCACTGCATCAGATTCTTTGTAGTGGTTTCATTGCAGAATAGGTAGTGATTCTTCCTACAAATTTCTGACATGCCTGTAATATTAATTAAATAGTTATTGTTTCAAAATATTTGGAAAAAGCATAAATGAGCAAAATAGCACAACTATTTCATTAGAGTACAGATATGTGTTGTTAAAGTCTGATTTCATATCAGCATCCTTGAAACATCATATAGTAAAATTTTTCACGTAATTAGAATAGAATAGAATAGAATAGACCAGACCAGACCAGGTTGGAAAAGACCTTTGAGATCATCAAGTCCGACCTTTCACCCAACACTATCTAATCAACTAAACCATGGCACCAAGCACCCCATCCAGTCTCTTCCTAAACACCTCAAGTAATGCTGACTCCACCACCTCCCTGGGCAGCCCATTCCAATGGCAAATCACTCTTTCCATGAAGAACTTCTTCCTAACATCCAGCCTAAACCTCCCCTGGTGCAGCTTGAGACTGTGTCCTCTTGTTCTGGTGCTGGTTGCCTGGGGGTAGAGACCAACCCCCACCTGGCTACAACCTCCCTTCAGGTAGTTGTAGACGGCAATTTGTTCAAACTATGTTCTCACTATGTTAAAAAGAGGACCCTTGGTGCATGAATTTTCTGCATTATCTGAGCTGAAACACCTAATCACTATTATGTGTTGCTCTTAAGTGGTATGTTAACTTTATATGCTTGGAGGAAGATTCACTACCATTCATCCATGTGAAAGAACAGTAGTGAATATTTTGTATTACCTAATGAATGAAGAAATACTCCATGTGAAACTAAAAGCCTGCTTTCGTTGTTACTTTAACAGTTGTTTTGTCTCTTGTGGTTTTCTGATAACATTTAAACATACTTTCCCTGAAAGAACTTTGCAAGGTTCAGTACTCTATATGTGATATCTACTATAGTGTTCTATATTTTTCTCTCTCTTGGTTAAAGGAGGTCTTTTTTTGGGGTGTAAACTATTATCTTTGCACTATTGCCTGAATAAATAAGTTACAGATTATCCAGTGTGTTTAAGATACAGATACCCACATGTTCCCTATGTGTTGCAGAGAAAGTCAGAAGTCAAGTGTTTTCAACCATAGATTCTACTGGAAATGTGGGGAGTTTATTGAAGTTTCTAATTGTATTTGTGAGAGATTGCAAGTAAATTTTAAATCACATTTAATAAAGAACAGTCATATTCTATTTTTGGTTTCTTGCTTCTTGCTATGCATCATATAGAATTAGATCATTATGATCAGTTAATGATTCCTCTCTTAATATATGTTCTACATATATTAAGTATGCCTAAGTTTCCTTACCTAAGTTAGGAAAAACTTAGGTGTACTTAATATATGTAGAGCATGTGCACAGAAGTACCATGGAAAAAAAATTGTTTACTGTCAGCTCCCAGCCATCCACTTCAGGAAGAGTATCTTAGATTTACATCACCAGTTGCATTACTTGAGAGGAAGAAAAAAGACAGGATCCCTGTTGGGTGTCCATATAGCTTATGCTGAGTAAATATTGACAAAGTAGTCTAAAGAGCAAACACTTTGACATTTGTAAGGTCCACTGGAAGGTCTTGTGTATATTTATACAGCAAGAATGAGTACAGCATACCAATTTTCTTGAACTAGCTCCTGATATAATTCTGCATGGGCTTTCTTGTTGAGAAAGGTGTGTTTAAATATGAATGGGTCATTTGTTACACCCATAATGAATTGCTCTTAGTGAGTTGTTTCAAAAGGTTGAGTCACCTGCTTTTACCACCTCCCCCTCTAAAATATGATACTCCTAATAATGATTCCTTTAAAAAGATCTCTTTTATTATTATTATTGTAATTGGGGATTTTTTTTACTTTCTAGATTTTTTTTTATGTTTGTTGTACTCTATATTTATTAAAGATTGAGCCTCAAAACTGTAATGAGCAAAAAATGCTTGCTTAATTTAAATTGTGAATCTGTCTGTTAAGAAATGCATTAGGGGTAGGAGAAGCATAAGACATATTAATTGACAGACAGGAACTGCTGTCTCTGAGGTTGATACAAGTAATTTATTACTTTAGAAATGAATGCCACCTCCAGAATGTGCTTCATTAATTTCAAATTTAGTTTTAATTTCAAGCTGTTGCCCCTTGAGAAGAATAAGGTGGCAAATTATGTTTGAAGAGCAGATTTTTTTTTCCTTGCTCTGAAGAAACACTAAATTTTAACTGTTTAATTTTACAAATAAGTACACTTCTTTGGCTAAAACACTTAATCAAAAGTATGATCAGCAGAAGCTAACTCATTTTTTCTTCTTTTACACTAGCCTATGTTTCAGATGAACTAAAAGCAGCTGCACTGGTGGAAGAAGATGTGGAAACCGATGAAAATGCAGTTGATGGGGAGCCTTCAGCAAAATATGCATGTCCAGAAAAAGACTTCAGTAAGAACTGCCAAAGCTACCAAAACTCTCCAGCAGCCGAATTTTCTAGCCATGAAATGGACAGTGAGTCACATATCAGCGAGACAAGTGACCGCATGGCAGACTTCGAGAGCAGCTCTATTAAAAATGAAGAAGAGAGCAAGGAGGTTTCCATACCACTGGAAGACTCTACGGTATCTGATAGTTTAGAACAAATGAAAGCTGTATATAATAACTTTCTCTCCAATTCTTACTGGTCCAATCTCAATTTGAACCTTCACCAGCCGATTTCAGAAAAAAACAATGGTAGCAGCAGTAGTAGCAGCAGCAGCAGTAGCAGTTGTGGAAGTGGCAGCTTTGACTGGCACCAGACTGCTATGGCTAAAACGCTGCAGCAAGTTTCTCAGAGTAGAATTCTTCCTGAACCAAGTCTTTTTAGCACAGTTCAATTGTACAGACAAAGCAGTAAACTTTATGGCTCTATATTTACCGGAGCCAGTAAATTCCGCTGTAAAGACTGCAGTGCTGCCTATGATACTTTAGTAGAATTAACAGTGCACATGAATGAAACGGGACATTATCGAGATGACAACCATGAAACTGATAACAATAACCCCAAAAGATGGTCCAAACCTCGTAAACGTTCTTTGCTTGAAATGGAAGGGAAAGAAGATGCCCAGAAAGTATTAAAGTGTATGTACTGTGGTCATTCATTTGAATCTCTTCAGGATTTGAGTGTTCATATGATCAAAACAAAACACTACCAAAAAGTGCCTCTGAAGGAACCTGTTACACCTGTAGCAGCAAAAATTATCCCAGCTACTAGAAAGAAAGCATCACTGGAACTTGAACTTCCAAGTTCTCCAGACTCCACAGGTGGGACACCAAAAGCAACAATCTCAGACACCAACGATGCACTTCAAAAGAATTCTAATCCTTATATTACACCAAATAATCGTTACGGTCACCAGAATGGTGCCAGCTATGCCTGGCACTTTGAGGCAAGGAAATCTCAAATTCTGAAGTGCATGGAGTGTGGAAGTTCACATGACACTCTGCAGGAGCTCACGGCTCACATGATGGTGACAGGACATTTTATTAAAGTCACTAACTCTGCCATGAAAAAAGGGAAACCAATTATAGAAGCCCCAGCAACACCAACAGTAACATCCTTAGTAGATGAGAAAGTCCAGTCTGTGCCACTAGCTGCCACCACTTTTACATCTCCTTCCAATACACCTTCTAGTGTTTCCCCTAAATTAAATGTAGAAATAAAAAAAGAAGTAGATAAAGAAAGAGGCATTGCTGAGGACAAAATGAAAGACAAAGAGAAGTCAAGTGAAGATGAGGAGAAGTATGATATCTCCTCAAAATATCATTACTTGACTGAAAATGACCTGGAAGAAAGCCCTAAGGGGGGATTAGATATATTGAAGTCTTTAGAAAACACAGTTACGTCAGCTATAAACAAAGCCCAGAATGGCACACCAAGCTGGGGTGGCTACCCCAGCATTCATGCTGCCTATCAGCTGCCAAATATGATGAAGCTGTCATTGGGTTCATCTGGGAAGAGTACACCATTAAAACCTATGTTTGGAAACAATGAACTAGTATCACCAACTAAAAACCAGCCCTTGGTGTCTCCACCAAGCAGCCAGACCTCACCTGTGCCAAAAACAAACTTTCATGCCATGGAAGAATTGGTAAAGAAGGTCACTGAGAAGGTGGCTAAAGTGGAGGAAAAAATGAAAGAGCCTGAAGGAAAGCTTTCTCCAGTGAAGCGTGCTACACCTTCACCATGCAGTAGTGAAGTCAGTGAACCCCTTAAGATGGAACCCTCCAGTGACGGTGGCTTTAAAAGCCAGCAGAACAGCCCAGTTCCTCAGAGAGATGGTTGCAAGGATAGTCCAACTATAGAACCTGTGGAAAACGGGAAGGAGCCTATTAAGTCCATTGTAAGTTCTTTAAGTAGTAGCACAGCTATCATTACTGATCACCCTCCTGAACAGCCATTTGTGAATCCATTAAGTGCGCTGCAATCTGTCATGAATATTCACCTCGGGAAGGCAGCAAAGCCGTCTTTGCCTGCTTTGGATCCAATGAGCATGCTTTTTAAAATGAGCAACAGTTTGGCTGAAAAGGCTGCAGTGGCCACTCCACCTCTACAGTCCAAAAAACCAGACCATTTAGACCGTTATTTTTATCATGTCAACAATGACCAACCCATAGATTTGACGAAAGGCAAGAGTGACAAAAGCTGCTCTTTGGGTTCAGCGCTTTTGTCATCCACATCGACATCTTCTGCATCTTCTTCATCTACAGTGACAACAGCAAAGACATCTGCAGTCGTGTCATTCATGTCAAACTCGCCGCTACGCGAGAATGCCTTGTCAGATATATCTGATATGCTGAAGAACCTGACAGAAAGTCACACATCAAAATCTTCCACACCTTCCAGCATATCTGAGAAATCTGACATTGATGGTACCACAATAGAGGAACCAGAAGAGAGTACACCAGCTCAGAAAAGGAAGGGACGTCAGTCTAACTGGAACCCTCAGCACTTGCTCATATTGCAGGCCCAGTTTGCAGCTAGTTTACGGCAGACTTCAGAGGGGAAATACATCATGTCAGACTTGAGCCCTCAAGAAAGAATGCACATTTCCAGGTTTACGGGACTTTCGATGACCACAATTAGCCACTGGCTAGCCAATGTGAAATACCAGCTCCGAAGGACAGGGGGAACTAAGTTCCTTAAAAATCTGGACACTGGACACCCAGTGTTCTTTTGTAATGACTGTGCTTCACAGATCAGAACTCCTTCAACCTATATCAGTCATCTTGAGTCCCATCTGGGTTTCAGGTTAAGAGACTTGTCCAAACTGTCCAGTGAACAGATTAACAATCAGATAGCACAAGCAAAGTCACCATCTGAAAAACTGGTGACGTCCTCTCCAGAGGAAGATATCGGAACTGCTTATCAGTGCAAACTTTGTAACCGGACTTTTGCAAGCAAGCATGCTGTTAAACTTCATCTTAGTAAAACACATGGGAAGTCACCAGAGGATCATCTTCTGTATGTTTCGGAGTTAGAGAAGCAGTAGCATTTGCTTTTGATTAAAATAACTGTAATTTGCTTTGAGGAAAACTGTCAAAGACGCCTTAAAGCTACTGTTTAGTTCTTGGCACATGTTCCTATTTTAACTCCAGTTGCTCTGGGCTGAACTGTTTTGTATAACTGTACAGTGTTTAAATAGAGGTGCATAATCAGCTGTTGTTACTGGTAAAATATGAAGGTTAAAATGCAGTGGTAAGTGTTTGGAACTTTGTGTAAATTGGATTTAGTTGCTGTGCATCCCTCTGATGCATCAAGCTGCATGCATTAACAGACAGTTTAATTAAACATTTATAACTAATTCTGGTGCACTTTTTTCATGTGACCTAAGTGTGCTGGTATTTCTCACCCTATAATCTTTAGCCCTCTGAGTACTTTGAAGCACTTTTGCATTAATTTGGTAAAAATGTATGGATGTGGGGTTTTTTAACCCTTACCAGCTTAGTTCCAATTAGTAATATGAACCTCCATTTTTGCAGAGGTGTCTCACACCTTGAAATTTAAAACTATAATTTTCACATTGAAACATAGATGTATATATTGTATAGATTTCAAAATCTCTTATGGAAAATGTGATTGTGATTAATGCCATTTTCTTTTTCTCCTCAGCATTTTTAGCAACAGTGGGTTTTGTACCTGGCAAGCCCCAGGTGTACACTGTACCTATATATAGTGTATATTTCTTTTTTCTCTTTTTTTTTTTTAGATCTAATGGTTTTCCTTTTAAAATCCAGACATTGTAAAGTGTATGATGAAAGATACCACAGATAACATTTATAAAGTATTCAGAAACATTATTCTTAAAGCAAATTATGTCTTGTTTTGTTTTGCTATACAGTACATCTATATGAATAGAGGTTCATGTTTAAATTATACATATTTATTAGTGTTGCTATAATTTGTTTGTTGCGTTGTTTGGGTTTGTTTCTTTTTGGTTTGTTGTTTTTTTTTGGTTTTGTTTTGTTTTTAAAACCGTCTGAAGAAACAGAAGCCATGGACTGCATTCCTGGCATGCATTCTAACTGTTTTGCACAACATGACTTTTAAAGGTATTTATTAGTAACAAAGAGAAAAAAAAAAACGAAATAAAAAGGAGAAAAATGGAAAATAAACTCAGTGCTCAAAGGGTTAAAACTATTTGAAAAACTTGTACTGTATTTCCTAAACATTGATAAAGCCTTTAAAATGTTTGTACTGTAATACTTTGCTTAAAAAGTTATGAGGCATTCTGTGATATAACCTCTTTTACTTATTTATAAGCGCTCTTGGTTGTTATTTCTTATTGTAGAATGCCTTTTTATTTCAATTGGTAACTTTCTGTTTTGTTCTGCCTAATTATTCTCCCAAGATTCCATACTGCAGCTTTATCTTTAGGCATATGAAAGGTAACCCGTGGTTACCAGCACACTAAGTGATTCTGTTCGTCTCCATTTTTGGCAGTTAATTTGCAGAAGTAACTGACAGCTGACACCATATGAGAATCTATGTATAAAATATTGGCATGTAAACAGCACAGACACTGTAATGCACTCTGTGCCCTGTTTTGTTGTTGACAATGAAGCACCATTATATGACTCTTCATATAACCTTTTTTTCTACAGCAGCATTAAAATTGTCTTTTTGCTATAATTTTGTGTTGCGTTCACAATTATGTCTGAAATGTGCTACGACTAACGAGCACATTAAAATTAAATTGTATGCTATCTGTTTATGACTGAAGCTTGAGTAGGTTTCTTCATCTGCCAGGTGCTGGCAGTCAAAAGCTGCACATAAATCACTGGAGTTTTAGTGAACTTTAGCATTTAAAGAGCAGGGTAGCACTTATTCAAAGGCTGCATTAACAGATTTCTTTTCCCCCCCCTGAAAAGATAAATGAGCGTTATAACTCCTTTTTAAACATCAGTGAGGCTGACTGCAAAGGCAAAGAGGGGGTTTATAAGCAAATAGGTGTTTTGCTGTGCTGTGTATTCAGATCCAGGCAGATACTGGTACTCCCACCTTCTCTCTGAATGTAGTGAGCAAAGTCTGCAAGTTTCACCGGTGGGTGTTTCACTGCTTAGAAAATCCCTTTCCATCTACCCATCATTTTCACATGGCAGGAGGAAGACTTAAAGTTTTGTGATTTTGAAGTGAGTCCTCTTACGACCCTGCCTGCTGTTGTACAACTTCACCAGCAAATAGCAAGAGGGGAAAAGAAGATAAATAAACACATGCCAAACAAATGCAAACAAGTGGGAGCATTTATATGATAATGACAGACTTTTCCTGGTGTTGACAGGTCATCCCATCAAAACCATTGAAAACAATTTGCATCTCTGAAGCACCTGTATTACTATGCATGTAAATAATGTCTTCTGCCGGTCAGGTGAACTCAGAGTCTGGAGGTGGTTACATGGGAACCAAAACCACCATTACAGCAGCTAAGAATCATATCTCAAATAATAACTGGCATCTGAATGTCAAATGTACAGAGTTTCCTTAATTTTTTTAAGAAAATGCACTGTCTTCCAGTAAGCAACTGATTAAATCTTTGGTTCTTTCTTTCTGTCTCAGTTTGTCTGACTTTCCACCTTTTTTTCCATCTTCTGTTTTTCTTTCCATATTTTGTCTGTAATTGTAAAGGCTAGTACAATGTCTTCAAGAATGTTCTGGGAGTGTTCTCTTCATTCTGTAGCAAATACTGCTAACCAGACCTACTGAAGGGGATTAGTGATTAGGGCTCTGGGTTTTTTCCTCCTCTTTTGGCTCACAATTGTACCTGATGTTAAGGTTGTGGGCCTCCCTTCAGATTCCAGTGATAAAATTGCTGCATGCCATTTTGCTGGTTGACTATACCATCCCAGGAGTTTCCCTCACTTACTTAGGAGAGGCAACCTGGCTAGCTAAAGTCTTCTATGAAGCCTCTTGGGTGGCTGTACACATTTTTTTGCAAATAGATGATCTCAATCTAAATGCGTCCAAACTTTTTTTACCTCTACAGCAGAGAATTCCTCCTTTGAAGATTATAACAGCTAAATATAGTATATTTTTTTTTGCAAGCCAGAAATTCACACATAAGGAGACTGGCAGATTATTGCATGTATTGTCAATCAATGTATTTTTAAGATTCACAATTGACTTGTAATGCTAAAAGCTCTGTGTGCAATACTGTTATCTGGGACATGGGAGGGAGTAAAAGCAAGAGACTACAAAATCTTTTGCTGTGTTCCCAGTTCTAAAGTACAGAGAGGTATACCAAATACCTGCACCCAGTCTGGTCAAAAACAGCTCCTGGGCCTGATTTGTCTAGGTCTAAATGTGCAGTGAGAAGATATGCTGGGTAAAAATTCAGGGGGCAACCATGTCTTCTAGTGTGCACCAGAAATGACTTTTTAATACATGTTTTAAATGCACTTGAAACTTTGCAAATGAATGGCTAGTCAGCATCTGCATATCCCAAATTTATTAAAATAAAGTTCAGCTTGCATTTCAGTACCTCCAGGACTGGCATACCAATGTGATTTAACATTATAAAGAATTCAGAGACTCAGTGAACTAGAATAATGTTCTTTTCATCCATACACTGATATGTATATTGGCATGGTAACTATTAGTGCTAACCAAATCACCAACCTGGCTGTGTTAAAATTTTTTTTTCCCCCCTGTTAGACAAATGTGAAGGTATGGAAGCAGGATTTTAAAATGTGCATATGGCTTCTGACTCTTCCTTTGCATTTGATAGTTTATTTAGAAATATGCAGATCAAGTGAGAGAGAAAACAAAAAATATCTCAAGAAAGAGTTTAAAAATTAAATTGTGATAGGGTGAGAAGAGCTTTAAATCACAGGTGTATAAAGGTGACCCTGGTCTAACCCCACCCAAGTAGTGGCTTGTTGCAGCATACTGTATATCTTCCAGCCATCACATTTACGCAGTATCTTAAAATAACATTTGTGATAAATGTGCAATTTAACTAATTTATGGTGCTATGATGTGCTCAGGGCTACATGCAAAATGAAAATCTTAAATGGAGCTTGAACAGCTCACTTCACAACAAGAAATCAATATGCCAGATCTTAGAGAGCTGTTCACTGGAGTCAACATTTAGCAAAAAAAGCTCGGTGAATGTATCTTTAAGTTTTAGTGAGTAAGAGATCTATAATTAACTGAAATATGACATTTAAGCTAATGTAAGGAACTGTTTCTGAAACTGAAATCTTTCTAGAACCTTTTAATTTTTTTTATTAAAAGTATCTTGTTTTGATTATGCTTTTGTGGTAAACACTGTGTGGATTTTTCACCAAACCAAGGCAGATTAGTGTTATCAATAGGGGAATTCTCTGTTGCATTTTGATATGGCTGAGTGTCTTGCTATATAAAACTCGACACAGATATGACTCTGCATTTTATGACAGCAAAAATTTTGGCTATACTTTGATATTAAAAAAAAAATAAAAATCCTGGCATGTATTGAAGGGAAGAACCTTGTTTAATTTTGCAAGTTCTTATTCCAGCTGCAACAGAAAAAGAAGTAACTGTGGTGCAAGGGAGAAGAGAGACAACTGGTAATAAAGCTAAACTTAATACATTTTGTATTTTAAAAAATGCCTCCAGAGAGACACATATTTCATAGTATCATAGTATCAGTCAGGGTTGGAAAGGACCACAAGGATCATCTAGTTCCAACCCCCCTGCCATGGGCAGGGACACTAGATCAGGCTAGCCAGAGCCTCATCCAGCCTGGTCTTAAACACCTCCAGGGATGGGGCCTCAACCACCCCCAGTATTTACATTGCAAACCCCATGGAAAATATTATATCTTCAGTAGGTTGGGTTTTTTTTTTTTGTCCCCCACAGATTTAAGAAGAGATGGGAACTATTTTGATTTCCGAGAAAAAGATCAAATTATTACAATTATTTTTGCCAGTTTGCTTTGGGTTACTTTTTGTTGCAAGAATACATCAGAGCTTTGCTGGGTAGCCTGTTACTGTGCCACACAGCTGAAATACTGGGAATGGTCATAGAACTAGAATTGAAGCAGCAAAGTAGAAAAAACAATTTCAAGACTACTCACCTTTTCAAAAGTCACTGGATTGTCTGAGCAAAGGGTGAAATAGCTCTTAATACTTTACTGGACAGTCACCATTTTAGTGGTGGGAAAAGAAATGTGTAACTCCTTGAGTATTGCTGCTTAAATACATATACTCTCCAGAAAAAAAAACGAGAACCAACAAAAAAATAACTTCTGTTCTCATGTGTCTTTTGTGCCAAGATGTGCCTTCCAGCCCTTGACTGACCTGCTGCAGGTAAGTGAGAGAACAGTAATTATTGCATTGGAATATGAAAGTAGCTCTGTTGTTTGGGTTGTGGTAGTGAATTTTGTAGAGTTTTCAGTAATTATCCTATAATAATGAAAACCTTTATATGTTTAAGAGTGTTCTCATATGAAGTGAATTTTTTACCAGTGAAGGAAGAAAGAACCTGGGTCATCTATGGAAGGGAGCAGAATTATATATTAACACATCATTATACATGTCTGAAAGTGGAGTAATCAGTGAGGTTACAATCTGTTTTCAGGCCTTGGTTCGGGGCAATAATTTTAACTAAATGTTCAGCATGAAAAAAGATTGCTAAGTTTTACTAATATGTAGTTTCTGTGCTGTATTCATTATCTGGTACAGTGATGGCATTGCATAAATTCAGTTTTTACATGTAAAATCAATCTTCCTTTATACTTAGTATCCAGCTTATGTGTTAGTGTAGTAGTTTGTTTGTTTTCCAGCAGTATATTACAACATATACGTGGGACACATTAACTTCCTCAGCAGCTGTTGCTCTGTTACTTCGCCTTATTTATAGCTTGAAATGCACTTCTGGTTAAATAATCTTTTAAGAGAATTAAAACCAGATAGACTTTTGGGTTAGATGGATACGTCCAGGCCACTCACTAAGTTCAACTGTTACTGAATGAAAATCTGCAACTGCAAATCATACTTAGGTATCAATGTGCCTATCTTTTCATTGTTAGAGTGTTTAAAAAGGAAAATTAAAGATTAGAACTTAAGGCAGTTACACCAAAAACGAGAGATTTTTTGAGTAATACTGTAACAAGCCATTTTCTGGTTTAAAAATTCTTAGCCTGTTTCAACAAATACAAAAGGTTGTCGTAGAGCAAACAAAAAGAAGTAAAAAATGACAGTGCCAGTCATGGCTCTATTTTCCAGCCTGGGGCTGGGGGCAAGTGGTGGAGCTCTTCACAGCTAATAGTGATGTCTCCCGTATCTGGTGATTATGTGCCGCTCATGTCACCCGCTGAGTTCCTAGTGTCACATTTCTTCCGTGATACACTTAAACTTTGCAAGTGGCATTATGGACTTTGTAACCAAATAGCGAGCTAATTTTCTGATTTCTTGCCTCTTGATGCCTGAATTAAGGACTTTGGTCTCAAGGGAAATGAATTTCAAATGATTTGGCACTGTGTGAAAGCCTATATTAGACCTGTCAGCCCCATTCCACTCCCTGGGGAGAGTACAGTGTCCATCTATCCCTTTCCCCCCCCCCCTAAATAGCAAAAATATAAATGTAAAGAGGGTAACTTTTTAATATAAATTAACAATGAAAAAAATTCCTTTATTAAGCTTTGACATACCATATTCATTCTTGCACAGCAGGAAACTGGAGACATGTTTATAACCATCATAACTGTGAGTTAGTGACCTTTCTAGCCAAGTGAAATGAAGTTACTTGAAAATGGAATTCTTTTTAATTGGTGCATTTGTAGGTGGTGGGGAAAGGAAAGGGATTTGCTAAAGTGTGTGTATAATATGAATCCTGTAAGGAACTGTGAGGAAAGCTTGAAGCCTGTACTCAGATGTAAACCTGTGCAGAGATGGAGAATGAGGTAGGTGTGTCAGGAAACAGAGTCATATTCTCAGCTCCTTTTTTCTAAACTGGAGGTACAGTCACTGCAGTTACGCCTCAATGACCATGAAACCGAGTCGGCAGAAGCTGAAGGACTCCGCTCCTGAAAGCCTCATCAGGACTTGTCATCGCTCTAATGAATATCATTTAAATTGCTTTGTATATTGGTGGAGTTTGGATGTCGATTTAATTTGTGCATGTGTTTGAGTTCTTCTGCTTGGCTAGGCTAACAGAGAGCAACAGCCTAATGAAAAGTGAGTTGGTGACAGCATGATGAGCCCCAACCCAATCAAATGTGTTTGAAGGGCTGTTTTGACAGGGATCTTAAAAGTAGATCTAGAAGAGAAGAGTAGTGCTTCAGCTCAGTACAATTGTTTCAGGCTAAGGTTACTGGTTTTTGTACTTCTGAACAGCTGAATTATTTTCTGTGTGCACTCTGGCTTGTGGTAAAATATTAATTCATCACAGGATTGTATTTAGAGGACCCCAGAATAATGAGGTCCCCCTATTAAATGTCTCTGGAAATTACTGGAGTTAAAACTCCACTTAAAGAAAAAAAGTAAGTAATTCTTGGGGTACACCAGTAACTGGAAAGCAAGAAATACCTTAACCAGGCCTTAGAGTGTGCAACTCCATGTCTAGTGCTGTCTTCCACAGGGAAAATAGGAAGAACAGCAGCAGGTTAACACTGGAGGGCAAGGACTGGCTGATCCGGACTTCACATTATTTCCCAGTTATGGGGCTGGGAAGTTGAGCATGCAGTGTTGGAGAGCTGCAGAGAAGGGCAGAGCAGATGGAAAGGAGAGTTTTGGGGGACAAGATAAATTGACAAGCAGCAAGTCATAGTAGCTGAGGGGAGAAAGGACTGAGAAAGGACTAAGAAAGTCCTCTCCTGAAGGCTGTGGATGTGCAGTATGGAGAGAGGAGGCTCCCCAGAGGGCACAGCCTCGTTCGGGCTAGCAGGACTTCCCCTCTGCATATCAAAGAACTCTAATTTTCCAGGTGACTGGGACACTGCCTTCAGTACACCATAAACTTACCTGACATACCATACTAGAAGCATAGTCTCACAGGGGTTACTAGAAATGGCCAAAATATCCACGTCAACCCTATGAATTATACTAATTGTTCCAGATTCTACTAAAATGTTCACTTTTTGCCTCTTAGATGTACATTGGGAAGATGAAAGAAAAAATAGGGTCTTGATTTTTATTTGCCACTGTGAGGACAAATCACTTTCCCAACCAGAGGTGCTACCTCACAGTGCTTCAGAATAGATAGTGATACCCTAAGCCCTGTAAATAAATAAGTACATCTTAAAATTTTCACTTGAAAAACCATCATAATCATCAACAACAAAAAAGACAATGAGAGGGAACTGGATTACAATAGAAATTTGGAGTCTGGGTGCTCTTATCTAGGAGATGATTAATACATCAGATAAATTGTTCAGCAATGGTTCATGCAAACAGAGCCTCTATAATTCTGCCAAAGCCAGTGAGATCAATGTGCTCTGCTGAATGATTGTGGCACTGACCACTCAAAAGAAAGCACCTAAGGGCAGCTGTAACTTATGCTGATTTCATACCCCCTATGATTTCAAAATATATGAGATTCCCCAGCTCCATCTGAACAAAATCCATGTATAACCCTCAGGAGATTCTTGCTCCCATTTTGGGAATTAACATGACCCTTTCCTACTTCATTGTCCCATATTTTATAAGTGCCATATGCTGCTTTTTTATGTAGTGTTTTAATAACAGCCATCACCTGCAGACAAACTAGTTACCATCAATAATTTGAATGACAGGGCTTCAGTATGGCTTTTAAGATTTGAGCAGGGTATAAGAACCCCCCCCCCCCCCCCCCCCCCAGAAAACAAAACAAAACAAAACAAAGTGATACAAAATCTATTGTAAGTCTCTAGCAATAAATTATTAGATTAAGAAGAAAAAGGCAAAAATTCAGAGAATGTGTTTTGAGTATTTAATGTTAAAAATACAAATTAGGTGCTGAAGAAGCACAAAACACCCACTTGTACTTTTTTAATAGGGCTTTTATTAAAGGCACTTAGAAGAAATTCCAAGGAGGGAGAGATCAAAACAGTGGTCTCATCAGCTATGGTATATTAGCTTCTCAAGAAGCACTGAATGGTAGGAAAAACCACACCAACCCACAGGTGCAGCCACATTATATTGTAAACAGTTCTGATCCCATAGAAACATTCTCAGCACATGTAATGCTCCCTCTTAGCCTGGTTCCTGCACTCTGAAAGCTGTGTTAATCCCTCTTCTGCTGGAAGCATCCCAGACCTTGGCACACTCCTGTCTTTGTAAGCAGTGTGTTCTGCAATCACACTTTCCTCTTTGCCCTTATCCAGAAGCCTTGCTATGGGCCATTTGCTGTGCTTTCTTGCAGACCTGTTCACATCTCTCTTCCGGGAAGATGTTGTATGGGAATGATAAATGGCACAAACCCCTCAGAGACAGTGAGCACCATACCACTGAGGTTTCTGACCCACCTGTCCTCTCCTCTCTACAGTGCTGTTCCCTGGGTGGGAGCACTCTGCTTGGCACCTGGGACAGTGTGGTGGCAAATTCGGGATCCTTTTGAAGCTGTTCAGACATGCAGCAACATA
Organism: Melanerpes formicivorus; assembly: GCF_026170545.1. Classification (NCBI taxonomy): domain Eukaryota; kingdom Metazoa; phylum Chordata; class Aves; order Piciformes; family Picidae; genus Melanerpes; species Melanerpes formicivorus. The sequence continues at coordinate 7,426,642 of NW_027142372.1, read as the reverse complement.
ACCAAGTACCTAGAAATTAAATACTCTGGAGAACAACTGCCATGTTTGTGATTTCACCCTTGGCTAACAGAGTCCATATAGGTGCTGCCTGTCACCTGCAGAGTCTACATAGGTGCTGCCTATCATCTGCTCAACATCCCGGCTTCAAATCCTCTCTTGGAGCCGGAGACCACAGCAGTCCAGTTTGTAGCCCAGCAGCCAGAGCCATTCACACTTTGTCTTATTCTAGAGAAGGCTTTCCAGCAATCTGAGCTGCTTTCAGGCTTTTGGCTGAGCTCCAGAGCTCAGCCCACCATCTCACCTCATCAGCTGCAGTTAGGGACCTTGGCACACACCACCTGGCAGAAATTTAGGTGCTTGCTGAGTTAAATAGGAGCTGAGAGGTGGTTTGGAGAGTGTCACTGACTCCTCTGTGGTAGGCAGTTAATGTGCTTGTGTCACCAGCCTCTGTGTTTCCTTGCTAGTTACTCTCATAGGAAGTGCTGCTTGTTAGACTTTAGTCTTCAGTGAAGAATGCAAGTCCTGTGAGAAGTTTGACTCATGGAACTGTTAAAGAAGTCTTGTACTCATTTTAAGATTCAGCCTGAGTTAAAGGTTTGGTGCACTACTGTCTTTCTTTTAACTATAGGCGATTTTACTTCTCTGTAGCTTTGGCTAATCTCTCTTTAACAGTGAACACACAGTGAATACCCAGCTTTTTTGTTGTTGTTCGTTTTTTCTCTGCAGTTTTCTGTTGGTCTGTTCCTTTTCCTTGAATCTTTTTTAAGATGTGGAGAGAAAAAGAAAGTTTTTAAATAGAACTTTGAAACAGGTCAGCTGTGCTTTCATGTATTTTTGGCTTTTACAGTAGGTCTGTCTATACAACCGCTCACAAAAGAAGCCAATTTTCTTATTGTTTGTTGCTTTGTTGCCGTTGAGGCAAAGGAGTCGGTTGATGTGGCAAGCAGGTGGCATGACACTAAGTATACATGACAGTATATATGTAATACCATTTTCTTTAAGGAAGCTTGTACGCTATTTCTCATTGCTGAGCTAAAGGTCAGGGTGTCAGGTGACTTCTGCAGCAAGAAACAATTCTCCAGTCTGCAAAACTTCTGGTGAAGTTGGTGACATTAAGAAAGATGGAGGCAAATTGGAGAGAATCCAAAGGAGATCAACAAGAATGATTAGAGGCTTTGCAAACATGACCTATGAGGAAAAGTTAAAAGAATTGCATTTGTTTAGTCTAGAAACAAGAAGTCTGAATAGGGACATGCTAACAGTCCTTAGCCATGTTTAAAAAAACCCAGAACTGTTACAAACCGGGTGCTGATCAAATGTTCTACATGCCTACCAAGGGCAGGGTGAAAGTTAATCAGCTGAACTTGCAGCACAGGGCACAGAGAGTAGATTGTCAAGGGGAGCACAACTCTGCGAGTTAAGCATGCAGCAACTTTAGGAAGAGTGCAGTCACTACCGCTGCACCTCGTGACAAACTGACATGGGTGTTCATGACCTACTTGTGCTGCAGAATAATTAGATGTTGAACTTTGAGAACTCCTGTAACATGGAATCCTTCTTGAAAATCTTAGGTATGCAAAGAGTACATTTCTTTTCTGCAAAATTGCATCCACTTTCCTGCCATGTCTTGGTAATGACTATTTCCATTTTAATGATTTGGATGGAGCTTTCATGTCCCTTCTGTCAAAAACGTTCAGTTTGTCGGGCTTTTCTTGTGCTGCTTTACTCTCCCTTAGCAGAGGGAGGAACCTGCATGGCTTAGCATCGTTGTTGCCTTTGCTGACCATTTTTGACAGGCAGTGAATGGCCTTTCATTTCACCATTTTACACTGTGACTACCTTCTTTGCTCAGGTGAGGTTGCACTCCTGTAACTCTGGTAGGCAGAGTTACTTTAGACACAGCCTCATTTTTTGACTGGCAGAGGCATCAAGCTTTCCACATCAATGATACAACTTTGTCGTATGCAACTGGAAAAAAAAGGGCCCTTCACCCTTTTTCACTAATGGTACAAATCTTTTCAGTGTTTCAGTGCAGACTCTGGGTTCTCAAATGAGCTTCCTCATTTACACTCATAATATGCACATTGTGTGGGTAAGACAGCATCGTTTAACCCTACAACACGTAGTACAACATACCCTGCAGTACAGCTGGAGTCCTAGTTACTCCTCAGGGAAGCCTATTACAGCAGCACAATCCCATGTATCAGTAATAAAATGTTTTGAAGTCTCATAGGAATGTTAATAAGTTTGAGATAAACATAGCATGTTAACATTTGGGACCTCTTACTACATTTTGCTGTAATTTAGTCCTCACTGCCCGGTTTTCAGCCAGGACTCTCAGTTTCACAGGACTTCTCCAAGTGTAGACACAAAGATAAGGATTTAAGTGCCAAAACATCTGTTTTAAGTATACTTGGAAAATCCTGAGGCCTTCAGAATATCTGCAGGGAATAGGCATAGGAGACACAGGACACATGAGAGGTCCCTTCATCACTGTGAAGTGGCTGAAGATCGGGTAAGGCACTACCACCTCTCAGGCAGATGAGCCAGTGGCGAGGCATGCTGCAGATATGGCATCTAATACCTCTGTGTGTAGAGTGCCTCTAATACTGTGAATTTTCGCCTTGATCCTTGGTGGATAATATAATTAATTTCTTACAAACACTTGACTTAAGGCTTGTTCTGTAAGGAAATACCTCCATCTGCTTCTCCTACAATTTTTTAGAACACTCAGGATGTTCTGTTTTTTAGCAAGCCTTGGCCAGAGAACTTAAAAATAGTTCATGGTGTGTCTGAAAATCTGAAAATTAGGAGTACTGGCATGGTCTTTTTATTTTATTTTGTTTGTGGTTTTTGTTGTGTATGTTTGTGTGTTTGTTTGTTTGTTTATTTGTTTTAATATGTAGGCAATTTAAAAAAAAAATGCCCTTAAATATTTAATCTCTCTTCCTTGTTTGCTTCCTCTGGTAAAAGGTCTGCATAGGATAATCTCTGTAGAGTCCCCCTTCCCAGCATGCAAAGTTCAGACTCAAGTACATATTCAACAGCAACATGAAATGGCTACGTAAGGTCACCTTTTAATCACAGGTCAAGACAGCGGCCAAAAAGTGATGTAGGTTCCCTGTGAGGTAAAGAAAGGTCAAGGAGTGGGGAAGGAGAAAGATTTGCTTAGCAGAGTAAGTCCAGTCCAGAGAGCAGGTACTGGCTGGTACAGGTTCTGGCAGGCAAGGAACAGGGTTAATTGCTAGAAACCATGACCTGTAACATAGCTAGTTAAGAAGGGAAAATTAAAAAAATGAGATGACTATTTATTTATTTTTAAGAATTAAAATGACAGCTAAAGGCCAAAACTCATCTGAGTTACTAAATGTAATTCAAAGCTTGGTTATGGCTCAAAGACCGATGGCCCTGTATATCATATTTGATTCTATGTACTGGTCTTATGTTGTGCCCACAACCATTCTACCTGAGAAATGATGGCTTTGCCAGAAATAAAGTCCTTTGAAATGACAGGATGGAAGGGAAAATATGAGAAAATATAGTTGTTTTTATTTATTTCAATGAAAAATGTAATGAGATGCTAGCTTCTTGCAAGTTATTGTTTCTAAGGTTCAGCCAAAGCTCTCCTGCAGTGTAAATTAGTCTTGTCCTGGGGCAGAACCTGAGGTCTACAGACTTTCTTCAGAGGCAGATCTGCCACTGTTGGGATCCTTCCTATTTCACGTACATACTTACCCATAGTGTCATAGTATCAGTCAGGGCTGGAAGGGACCACAAGGATCATCTAGTTCCAACCCCCCTGCCACAGGCAGGGACACCCTATACTAGATCAGGCTGGCCAGAGCCTCATCCAGCCTGGTCTTAAACACCTTCAGGGATGGCGCCCCAACCACCTCCCTGGACAACCCATTCCAGGGCTTCACCACTCTCATGGTGAAGAACTTCCTCCTCACATCTATATGTGTGCTAACCCATACCTTTATATTGATCCATATCACTATAAAAACACAAGCAGTTGTTTTTTTTTTCTAAAGAGATATGATGTTCTAGCATTAAAAGGTGTAACACAAAATAATAGGGGTTTCAGGAAATCAAATTTACTTAGTTCCATTCTCTTGGATGTATTACATATCATGACCCTTCTGCCACTAACAAATCTACTGTTAAATCCATCAGAATTCACCTATGTTTAGCTATTCATTTTATGTATATTAACTTGAACAGAACATTTATTTGGCTTAAATTTTATTTTCAGTGGTGGAATGTATGTTCCAAATGTGAGTGCAGATGATTTGCTAGGATTTAGTTAGGAGGAATGTGGAATGTTAGTTTACAAAGATAATAACTGAGCTATTAAAGCCAACAACCCCTTTTAAAGCAAACATACCATTAAAATATAGGAACAGTTTATAGTGTAAATAAAATTGAGGATATGGATTATTTAAAGATAAAATTTTTAGGGGTAGCTATGAGAAAGTTGAATAAATATATATATAATTGTACCACTGTGTTTCTCTAAAGTGAACTTAAAAAATGCAAATAAAGGATGATAGTTTATGGGTGGGGAGAGACAGCTACACAGAGAATGATGTTAGAAATCCATTTTACTTATGGAGATGTATAATAGTGATTTGACTTTTATTCTCTAATCTGAATCAGATTTCAGAAGAAAAAAAAAATGTGCCTAAACTCCTAAGTGGCAGAATTTATCTTGCTTGTGAATCCATGCAGTGGAAAGGGAAGCAAGACATTTGCTTCTAGATCATTCTCCTTGTCTGAATGACAGATACAATAATTCCCTCTATTAACCAGATCCATTGTCTTTATTTTGCACAGAAGTACTGTATTGCTGAGGTAGACTTCCACTGCTATGCATATTTTAAGGGTTATTTGGCAACACAAGTAAAGCTAAAAGTAGCCTCTTAATCTAATTAATTGACATTTCTGAATCTTGCTTTCACAACAACACATGGTTTCATGTTCTGGGTTTTAGCACTTGTCAAGCTTTTTTGGAGAATGTTTTGGTCAGAATGACAAGATAATTTGTGACTGAGGCTCCAAGCTAGAGAAGTGTTTAAGGCTATAATGATTTATTATCATCACAGAATAACAAAATTTACAAAGCGTTTCATCAGAATTTTTGAAATAAGTTTGCCACCATGGTAGAAGCAGGCAGGGAGGGGGATGTCTTCCTATACAAATGCCAGGGTGACTTACTTGCAATAATTACAGTGTTAAATTTATTTTGGAGCTTTTCTTGACAGACTTACAGCACGGTTGAAACAAGAGGTGAGGGAATTTTAACAGCCATGAAGGTAAAACTCTGCCTTTTTTTAAACAAACACCGTGGCTAAAATAAAAATAACTAATATGTGCTTCATGCAATAAATAATCTACAGAGCCACGTTAAATATCAATATGAATGCCTCAGCAGGAGAGAGTGGAAACAGTGACACTGTAAAAAGTTTTAAGCAGTGAATGTCAGTGCTGATGTTCAAAAATGCGTACAAAACTGTTTTCTTAAAGGACAAAATAGGTGATGTTACTGAGTGACGGAGCATTTATGGCTGGCATTTGTGGACTTCCAGGCAACTGCTATAAAAAGCAGTAATGTAGCAACACTAATTTTGACTTCATCTTGATTCTCTGCTAAGTGAGCTAAGGATGCCAGACTTCCTGAGACAAAATGTCTGACTCTGAATGCAAGGCATTTCCACTTTTCTCTGTGTTTCTATAATTTACTTATTATGTAATTAAATACCTTGAAACCTTAGGCATTGGTTAGTTTAGACAAAGTTGTGACAGTTATTTGACTTCAGAGGCCAGGAATAGAAGCCACTTCTCCAATGCCCTAAAGTGATTTTGAGGCTGTTCTGTTTGACTATCAAATGCATACCTTTCCAGAGCAATCCTTTTTTTTTAAAGATGCAGTCATAGCTCATTGAGGGATGAGGTCAGGAGTAAACAAGTTTGGCAGCAATAACGCATGCAACATTGTTCAGTAATAACAGAGGTAATATCACATATCCACAGCAAATCCTTTGTCTCAAGGGATCACAAAGTTGCTCCTCATAGAAATCAGCTTTAATTATTGTATGTGTTTATAAGGCACTAGCACTGTAATATCTATCTGCCCTTTCCAACAGCTAGTATGCAGTAAGTTAATAGCAACTTTGGAGCTGGCACAGGGAATGACCCCTTGTATTCCAGGCTTTTTTTTTTTTTTCCCTCCCCTCCCTTTCCCTTCCTTTTCTTCCTTTCTTTTCACTTTTCACAGAATTAGCCAGGCACTTGCATTTAGTGAGCTGGAATGTAAAAAGATGTGTCTTGCATCTACGAGAGCTTGCCAGATTTGGGCTCTGATGGATTTCTGGCAAGAGTCAGTTCCGGAGCTGAAGACCCACCACAGAGAATATCTATTTGTTTAAACTATTTATAGCATTTCTAAAGAACTCCTTACTGTATTATCTCAGCATGTCACAGAAATTAAAGGTACACCATGAATTAAAGGTATACCACCAGCATCCAGCATTGTCTGAAAAAAGGCCTTGCAGGGCTTCTAGTGGGAGTCCACATTAGAAGCAAACCGTGGTGGTCATGGCTGGGGACAAGCAAAGGTGTGGTGTTTAATTGTACATGTGCTGAATGTCACATGGGACTGTGGCAGATCCAAGTGAGGAAGGCAGCTGTTCTCCGCTAGCCAGTGTCTGTGGGGTTCAACAGTCAGCCCAAAATGGAGCTTGTTGTCATAGTGGAGTCTATTAATTACACATATGTTAAGCACTGAATTAAATTCTGGATAGATGATGAATGGATGCAGCCTTCTACCAGATGAGTGAGGGTGAGACACCTAAGCTGGCAACCTTTGCTGCAGGCAGCAGAAAGAAAATTATTGCAGTCAGTGCCATACTGAACTGCCCTGTAAATTTGGCCATGTGCCTCCTGTTGCTGCTGAGAGCTAGTTTCCTGCTTGGGTAGGGAGACCTTGTTTCCACTTAATCCTTAATTTTGCCACAAACAAAGCTAATAACATGCCTGCTTCCAGGCTCAATGAGAAGCAAATGTGTGATTGAAATCCCTCCATCCTGCAGTCTGTAGGTGTTGCCGTCATGCTATATGTATCTTTAGCACAACTCCTATAGATCATGAACAAAACACTGGTGAACAGGGTCTTGTGACTCTTCTCAAGTAGGAAACCTGGTACAGCCACAGCACTATGAAGTTCTTTTGCAGTAAATTCTTACAAAGCAGTCTCCTCTTTTCTGCTACCATCAAAGTCAGCTGTATATTCTGATTAGGATGAAAGTGGTTGATTGGTCCAAAGTTCAATGAGCTTGTTTAGATTCTGTTCATTGTCACAGGGAGGCAATCATACCTTACCCATTCCCCTCTGCACCCCAAATCAGTTAATACAACCACCAGAAGTGAAGCTGGGGCTCTCTATATTGAAGCAGTAATGTAATTGCAAGAGTTGGCATTGAACTACCTTCCCAATGATTTTTCCCAGAAAGGAAGTTCAGAGACTAGGTCATAATTGGTAGACTCATTAGTATTAAATTATGTGGGTTTTATTAGGGGCCAGACATTCACTTGTTTAAATGTAGCTGGCATTTTAATACCTCTCTGAGGGAACGTAATATGTACTGCATAGGCAATACATACTGACTTTTATTGGTACAGACCAAATTCACAGGTGACTGGGGCACCTGCTTCTATTGATGTTTAAGGCTTATTCAGGGTGGTGTTAGTGCAGTTAAGAAGCAGAATGAGTGAAATGAGACAACACCCTTTTTGCTTTTTTCCTCCCTCCCCCCAGTCTTTCTTTAATCCTTCCTTGCTTTTGCCTACAAAAGATTGAGAGCGTCGTGCAGGAAGCAACGCTTTTCATGTGTGCCTTCCCAGGTAAGAAGAACAATAGCAATAATAACTATTTATGGGAAATATACTATGATGTTATAGAAGACTGGTGGCATTTCAAATTGACCATGTCCCTCAGAATACAGATGCTTCATATGCACATGAAACTGAGTTGCAGCAAGGTAGAGCATTATGGCTGTCAACATTGCATGAAGCATACAATAGAAACAAAGAAATATGCATTTAATGGAACTTGAGGTTACTATAAGGTCTTAAACAATTATTACATGTTTTAACATAAGCATATGATTGCTATACAAAAAAGCCCTTTGCATCCCACATCCTTTGTAAAATGTGTGTGTTCTTAATACATAGTAAATATGAGTAAATTATCCAGTGACAACCTGTTGTTTTTACTAAGATGCAGCAACGATGAATAGATAAAACCGTTGCTGTTGACTGATCTTTTTTACTTTCCATGGGTTTATTGGTACTTTTCCTGAGGCTTTCTGTATGTCCACTTGGCATAACATTGTTTTTTTTTATGATGAATTGAAATTCTACTGTAACTTTTTTTATCTGTTGAAAATCTTGAAGCTTTTGACAATGCATATTTAAATTCAAGAGGAAAAAAACACACAGGTGGAAATAAAAAGACTGCTCCATAGGGGTTTATGCACCTTAGACTGATCCAATCACACTTGGAGTAGCTGGAGAATTGCTGTGTGGTTAACTAACTTGCAGGGTGATATGGGAAAGCAGTCTCTCAGAGTGTAATTAAATGATAAGTTTGCATTCAAGGGACAATTGTAAGTTACTCAGACTGTCATATACAATGCCAAAAATAGGCTGTCTCATGATGAATACCCTTATTAACAGCAACACTGCTCTGTGTTCATGGTATATGGCTAGGGAATTCAACAGGACTTGGTCCTGTTTGTTAAACATCTCCCAGTAGATTTGATATGAGATTCATATAAAAGATGACTACATCTGAAAAGCAAATAGACTATATACTTTTAGCCCATGCTGGTGTGGTTGTTAATCATGTGTTAATAGTCAAATCTGGTGTGGATTCACACCTTTATTTGGGGTAACAAAAGCTATTTGTTGAAAGAATACAACAATATGAACTTTGTTATTACCAGGAGAAAGTATCTGAGGATAATCCGTGTTCATTACAAACTCCCTTTAAGGAGTGGCTTCGTGGTTTTGAAAGGTGACATCTCTACCGTTTTCATGTTTTGCTGTGAGAACTCTTGGTGGGAGTCACTCCTCTTTCAGTTATATAATGCACCTATTAACTGTTATAACTTCACCTCTGAGTTTATGCTTGATCAATAAGAACACACTAGTTCAGCTAGTCCAGTCAAAATGAGCCTTCCAGCAGGCCCAGGAAATGCTCATTCAATCAAGAATGGGGGAAATAACTACCCCCTGCTTCACACTTGGGGAGCATGAGATGGCCTTTTGGACAGCTGATTGTTTGTGTCCAAGACATGAAGCTCTAACTTCCTTGACAATCAGTGCCAAAGCAAAACCTCTTTGTGTTGTGCTCTTGGCAGGATGTTCCAACCAATAACCTAGCTATGGTGCAGTGCACCAGCTTCCAGTTTCCAGGTGGATTTACATTGACTGTATTGCAGCCTTGTTTGTTTAAATAACCAGAACCCTATTTGTTCAAATAAATCAATATCAGACATTCTGAGTGTTCTAAATGGTGCTAATTTTGAAGTTAATGTTGCAGCAAGGTCTCATGTGAAGTCCACGGGAGTGAAAAAGCTTGATTTGGATGCTTCTGTGGTGTTAGATCAACCATAGTGATTTAATCCTGAAAGAATATTTTCTGTGTCCTTTTTATTCCAAATACTATTCAGATATGATGCAGAAGGCATTCAGGCTTACTGTGTTTGTTTGTCTGGGTTATTTTCCTAAACTTCAGGTAAATTATCTGGTTTATGTTGTTCTTATTCCTTAGGTAGGTTTCTTATTCTGACACACAGCTGAAGAGCAGGGCTGCAAGCCACGGACAAACTGAGAGGGGCTGTGAGATCTTCCCTGGGTACAAGGCAAGCCAGGCAGCACATTCCGTACCTAAGGCTGATCATTGCTTGGGCTATCTGTGGGGCTCACGGCCAGCGTGAGGCAGGGCTGATCATTGCTATGAGGCCTCAGTGCTGAGGAGCCCTGTCAGCAGTCAGAAGGTTCTAAGAAGTCCTTCCTTAAAGGCCAGCTGATGCCTGGGTGCTGGTGGGCGTCTGCTGCATCCAGTACAGTTCCAACCACTTTGTTTTAGGCATGTGCATTTTTGCATCCCAAGTCTAAGATGTTTGGGAGCTTTACATTAGCTTTCCTTTTAATAAAAATGAGAATGTGTATTCTCTTCTACTGAATGTGCATCTCCTGTGTGTAGATTTGCTGGAATGTCCTGTGCTTGTTTATTTGTATTTTAAATCCAGAAAGGAGCATATGAAGGTTGAGGTTGAGGCTGATCAGTTGGCACTGCCAAAAGTTTTCTTCATTCCTGGTAAGTGGAATTTTACTGATTTTTAGGCTTATAAAAGCCCTCAACAAGTCGGTTGGACTACCCAAGTTGCTGTATCTCTGGTAGACTTCTTTGTGTGCTGTGACTGAAGGGCTTTAAGAGGTCCTGCAGAGTGGCACTGGTGACTCTGCCCTCTGTGCTGAGGGCTTTCATTGGTGGAAGCTGGCAGAGCGTATGACCATGCTTAATGCCTCAGCAGAAACATCCCCAAGTTGCGTGGTTGCTCCACAGCAGTAAACTTACCTTATAGAGGTAAGGTTACCTCTATACCTGGCTGGAGGATGACTGCTGTTTTCCCTTTTTCACCTGTCACAGCTTTCTGAAATGGAGGTCTCAGACCCTTGGACTTACATTAAGAAGGACAGACAACAACGAGCAGAAAAAGTAGGTGTGGAAAGATAGTTTGTTTTCTGATAGATGGAGTTTAGCAAGCTGTGGGGGGAAGCACATTTATACAGCTTTCCTCTCCACAGAGCCCCCTTCACTGGATCCTAGATCCAGTGCACGTATTGGTGGCACTTAAGAGATGTAGAGTGCTATTGCGCTGTGCTCCTAGTGCAGAGGGTCTGCAGGCATGCAAAATGGAGCAGTTCAGATGGAATTTAGTTAAAAGACTGCGATAATATGCAGAACAGTCTGCAGGAATGCTGATAGTTTTGTCTGCATGGTTTATTAAAATTTGCATAACTTTTGATCTTATCTGAAATGTAGTACGACCAGCTGCACCAATACCATGGCATTCACTCAGGGCTGACTCACTCAAGGAATAGTGCAGGTCCTGCAGAATCAGCCACAGTGTCTTTTTGCAGCAATGTATCACAGTATCACAGTATCACTTAGGTTGGAAAGGACCTCGAGGATCATTGAGTCCAACCTATCAACACAGACCCCATGACTAGACCATGGCACCAAGTGCCAAGTCCAATCTCCCCTTGAACGCCTCCAGGGTCGATGACTCAACCACCTCCCTGGGCAACCCGTTCGAATGACGAATGACTCGCTCGGTGAAGAACTTCCTCCTCACCTCGAGTCTAAACCTCCCCTGGCGCAGCTTGAGACTGTGTCCCCTTGTTCTGGTGCTGGTTGCCTGGGAGAAGAGGCCAACCACTTCCTGGCTACAACCACCTTTCAGGTAGTTGTAGAGGGCAATGAGGTCACCCCTGAGCCTCCTCTTCTCCAGGCTAAACAATCCCAGCTCCCTCAGCCTCTCCTCACAGGGCTTGTGTAAATGTAAAGCTTGGGTTCTTGTGTAAATGTAAAGCTTGGGTTCTCTAAAGTACTTCCCATGGACCCTTCCTGGAACAACTTCTGGGATGGGAATGAGGGAAAGTCTCTCAGATTTAAGATCTCTGTTTTACTCTAAATCTACCTTCTTGCAGGAATTCTCCCTTACAAGGTGCCTTTGCTGGGGATTGTGGCATTTACATGCCAGTGGCTCATGTTGGGTGTAAGAGTCTGGGTCAAGCTGAAGATGTTCCAGGGCTACAAAAACCATAGTTGGGTGTATTTCTAACTGACTCTGCACTTAATCTCTTAATAGAGGAAATTCTTAGAATTTGGACTAATACATCAGGAGTTAAATCAGTTCTGTTTTTCACTGTCAAATAGATGGAAAAAGGTGAGGGGAAAAAAGGATAAAGTTATTAGCTGAAAATCACAAATCGTTCAAGGAGATTTGGGCATCTTAATTGCACTGAGGTTTGACTGAAACATAGACCTGTGTAGAGAATGAACCTGATTCTGCATTTCCTTTTAAATATGTGAAATTATGGGGAAAGAGGATGTGAAAATGTTTGTGCAAAACATGCTTTCAGTGTGATTTATGTGACAAATCCAAGTTGCTGGTGTATTTTCTTCATTTTGCATTTCAGAGTCACATGTATCTCATTCAGCTGATACATGAAGATATTCTCCAGGTTTTCATTTTGGAATAACTTACTGCATTACAATTAACTGCATTTACTAGGCATAAGGGATTGCCACACTTGGGAAAATTCAGAGCTGTTGGTTTGGAAAACATACACAAAGCAGTTTTTAGTTTTCTACAGGTTTTCTCTTTTTGAGGATGCTCAGTGTGCATGGAGGTTTTGCAAGCCAGCAGTAAGTTATTAATCTATCACTTACTATTAAGGTGACAGTGATATTTAGATCCAGAACTCAAGTAGAATGTACATCACAATTGGATGCTACTGGGTAACAGTCCCAGAAGCTTCTTTATGATATGTGATGGATCTATAAGACAATTGTTTCAGGGCACTTGTGTATATTGTTAATATGATGCATGATGACGTGACCAATTATAGTAAGCTAATGTTCAAACAGCATGTCACAAACTGTGTATCAATGTATTAGATCTCTTCTCTCAACAAACAAATGAAACTGAGCAAGACGAGATGAAGAGTCATTGGCCTTGTAAAAGGTCAAAATCCTGTTAAAACTAACTTCCCTACGACAATGTAGTTATTAGAACATTTATTTAAGTTTGTAAGGAGGAGAATTAGCTTTAATCTTGAAATCTGTGATTTGATTTGTCAGTAAAATGCTTGTCATAAATTTCCAGAAGTGGAAAAATGAATCTATGGCAGAGGTTGTGGTGCTAGAATTGTTTCTTCTGCGCAGCCAGCTGTGCTCCTAGAATAGATGGTTGGGTTCAGGTAAGGAGAAGCCACAGCCTTGCTCCTTTCTCCTCAGGATACAGTAGGAAAATGGACAACATAAATCCTCCCTTGTATTGTGGAAGAGGGGAAACTTTCTTTGTTTCTGGGTGAAGGGAAGAACTGAGTATCGGCAGATGTCTTTCCTGTCACCTGGAATGTGCTTGAACAGTATCAGTCCCAGAAAAAGTTTGTGACATCTCTCAGCATCAAACTATGTGCTTTGAGGAGAAGGAACCAGCCTGTCTGGTCTTCATTGGTTAGGTGTTGCAAACAGTGCCTTCTCTTTTCTGTGAAGTCTGTCCTTGCCACACTTGCCTGGACATGGGCAGGCATCTTGTTTGGCTTTCATATGTACGGTGTAGATGACAGAATTTGTAGTCTTCTTCAAAAGAAATTGTTCATACATGAAACAAACTCAGTTTAAGTGCCTTAACATGTATCTGTGTCTGCAAAAAGTCAGATGCAATGTGCAGGGCCAGCATTTCAGCAGCATGTGACTGCAAGATGATCTTTCATTTTTAAGTCAATGTGGTCATTCTGGGTACTTTTATGGAGGATTTGTGAACCTACAGCTCTGTTGTGTGAGCAGAAACTGCTAAGAGGTAACATAAGTTGAGAGGTAACCTTTCAGCAGAATGGTTTGAGTTAAAATAAAGGAATTGAAAAAGAGTACAATGACCAAAAAAATCTATAAAAATGCAATTGCACTAATATAATTTTATCACTTATTTAAAAATTTAGTCGACCCAAAAGACTACCAAGTGTGAAATTAAGGAACAGCTCCTCTACTTTTATGGAAATCACTCTTCTTCACTTGTCTAATAGCCTGATTTTGTCAGATCATTTATTTCCATGGTTTTAAAATGAGCTTGACAGACAGAATTTTATAACACCACTTTACTGCAAATAAGAACATCATTTTCGCTTATTAAAACTGAAGCTTAGAGAAAGCATTAAAATTAACAGTTCACTCTACTTTAACCTTTTGAATACTGCTGTGACTTTATCCTCCAGACTATGTGTAAGTAAAGACTTGGTGACTGCTGGGTACATAACTTGAGCAGAGCTCCAAAAGTACAGATGGGGGAGGAGCCGCTCTGACTATACTTATGATTTGCTCACACTAGTCTTGATAACTCTGTCTATGCAAACATTTAAAAAAGCACTGACAGAAATTAATACTTGCTTCAGTCAGGGCGACTTCAGGCACTGGAACCATGTAATGAAGAGAGGCAGTGAACCAGTATGTTACAGCAAACATGGTCTGAGATTACAGGCATGTTGCTGCATACAGCAAGCACCATAATATGCAGCTTATTCTCCTTAACAGATGTTTCACTTTTTGTATAATTTTCCTTTCTGAGCAATGAAAACTTTGTCTGATCTTGGAGGTCACTGACAGATGATGAATTCTCTACTCTCTAGCTGGCAGTAACTCAAACATCATGGCAATGGTGGTGGGACACATCCTCCTCCAGCTTGGCTCTTCTCCAGAGAGGGATGTCATCTTCAGAGCTACAGCTGGACCTTATCTTCCTTGGGAGAGTGCTTGATAATGACAGTTTAGATCAGGTTTTCTCATGCATGTTCATGCAGCCTTGTTTTGCTCTCAGTTGCATGCCTGGACTTACTCATTACCACAAGTTCTTGCCCTAGTGTTTTGTTCTTTTTTGGGTAAAGCTAATTCAGTGAAGGAGTGGGAGTCTCAGGCCAGGCACTGCTGCTGTAGTTCAGGCTGCTCCCTCTTAGCCAAGCTATCCTTATTCTAACAGTGGTTATCCCTTGAAGTTTATTATAGTGATAAAAATAGATTTTTCTTCTTAGATTGTCAACAAGATAGCAAGGGCAGATCTCTTCCAGGATCTTTACTGGAACAACATTCACACCCTTTCTCTGCCAGTCCATAAAACCTGAAAAACTAAGGCAGTAGTGAGAGAAAGAAGTGTCTGCCAAATGAGCTGAACTTGTATCTACCTTCAAAGGTTTCTGACATCTATCTTTTCTCCAGCCTCAAGGAGGTTTCCTAAAGTTTCACCACACCTGAGATGGAGAACGAAAGAATCAAAGTCTCTTTGTGTTTAAATACAAAAGTGGGATGAATAGGACAGTTTTTGCTTCTGGTTTTGACTGTGGAGTTCATTCATCTTTAATCCAGCCCTTCTTTTCTTCTTATGACTGTCTTGACTTAAGATTTTGGTATACTTAATTTCCTGCCTTCAAACAGTCTGAAGTGGTGAAGATTGTTTCCATGCACAGTCTTGTTGCTTCTTTTCACTAGATTTCATTTCAACATTCAAAAGATTCCTATAGAAGCTAACAATGGTGCATTTGAATGGTGCATGAAAGAACTGTATAATGGAACAGTGTTATCAATGCTCTATTTTCATTGTTGCAGCTCATAATGGTGAGAGAACATGCTAAATGGAGAACATCTAGCTCATAAATTTCTCCACCAGCATTTCCTGCAAGTCCAGATTTGGTTTGAGTTCTAATTGCTGTATCCTTTTGGTGTGATTAAACCATCATTCCTTGCCTTTAAGGATCAATCCTCTGGACTGGAGGTTGAAAATCAAATTGCCTCTGTGCCCTGAAGTCTGAGAATCAAATGAAGAAGCTTACTGCATGGAGACTTCAAATTTCAGTTGAACTAAGCCTAAAAAATGACCAAAGAACTTTTTACTGTAGTAGGAAATGAATCTCACAAGAAGTGTTTTACAGGAGAGGCTACACAGAATGGAGTAAGGTATGGTTGTGTTATTGGAGAAGGTATAGCCTTGTATCATCTTCATAAATGAAAAAACCCCTCAGCAGCCCAAACCAAAATTAAAGTTGATGGTACAGAAATGTCTAGCAGCCTAAGTTTATAGTTCACTTTACAAACTTGATATGAGATAAGGAAAATAATTTTATATCAAGAATCCTTTGGCAGCAAATATGGAAATGAATAAACTTTTAAATTACAATTTCCTGTCAACGGGCATCTGAATAGGACCAATAAGGTAAGGTGAAGATATGTTGTGATCCACAGCTGTAATAGCCCATTAGCCATCCAGTCAGTTAGTGTGCCACAGAGGTACCATCGGTTCTGAATGAATATTTACTACAGCTTTCTTCATCACACCAAAAGAAATACAGCAGCTGGAGTAACAAGTGAAGATGAGGAGGTGTAGGAATAGCTTGTAATTCAGGCAAGTTTATCATCATTTGATGCTGTCTTGCAAAAGAACTCAGGAGCAGGAACCATGAATAAGAAATCTTAACATTTCTTCTTGAATTAGAAGTAGGAACTTGCAAAGTACTTATTTTTCATATCACAACAAGGGCTTTCACATTTCTGGACTCCCTCGAAAACATTGCATCTGAGATTTTAAATTTAATAACAAGAACTTGAAGGGCTTTTAGGAGGCATCAAGGCCATCCTTTTGCCCCAAGGTGGTGTAACCCATCACTCCTGGCAGAGAGTCAGTCCAGACAGAAGCTTGTCTCATTTTTGTTTAAAAATATTTTGGGAAACTGCACAAATATGTCCAGGAAATCTCTTCCTGTGCTTCACTGTTTTTCCCATACAACAGTTCTCTCTTAATATCCAGTCCAACTCTTCCTTCCTGTGATTTAAAGCTCGTATTTCTTACTCTATTCATTGTGGCTTATGGCAGCTTTGAATCCATTCCTCTTTTCTGCAGCCTTTAATGTGACTGCAAATTGTTATCAAGTTAACACGTAACATACCTCACTCTTTTCTTTGCTGGCTTAATAATGCTGGTTAATTAACCTGCTAGGTTATTGCTTCCTGATTTATCACTGCATCTAGATTTTCTCTACTTGGATCACAGTCTTGTTGAAGAAAGGTGCCTCAAACTGGTATCAGTTGGGGCTTCCCAATATATAGAGCAGAAGAATTACTTTATTTCTTTGTTCATGTGTTGTATTCTATGTGTGTGTTTATGCATCTGAATATGTTGTGAAACATTCTGCATAGCCCCAAAACATTTTCAGATCCTTTCTTAATTTATCTGGCTCAACAGACTTGCAGTACATTCTGGTTTGATCTGTTCAACAAGTTTATTAAGCCTAGCCTTTTATTTTATCATTCAGGTCACTAATGAGAGTGCTGAGTAGTACCTGATTTAGACACCCCCCCGTTTAATGCCTCTTTTCCATGTTGACAGTGAACCATAGATAATTGCTCTCCAGATATGGTTTTCAACCAATTTTGCACCCACTGTATTGTATTTTCATCAACATTATGTGGGACATTGCATTGGAAATCAGGAACAAGTGATAGCTATTTAGATGTGCTTGAGAGTTCAGTGAGTATAGATGTATTAATATGCTTTTGGATTTCTTGACTGTTCAGTGAATGGATTCACATTTTTACTGGTGCAGCTGGTGCTTTTTAAAAGTGATGCACAGAAATTCACTTGCTAATGAAAATTGCTAAGATATCATAAAGAAATGAGTTACTGGGTTCAGAAAACCAAAAATTATACTGAATCTAATTACCAAAGAGAAAGGTATGCTGCCATGAATTTGATTGAGATTTTATGTAAATCCTGCCCAGCCTGTCCACTCTGGCATTTGATTTACAAATCTATTGGACAGTAAGGGTATACATAATGCAGATTGTGGGTAAGCAGCTGCTCTGCTGAGCTACTAACTTAAGTGAATGATAGACATCTTACCATTTCTGCTGTGGTTTTTGTCTGCAATATTTGTTGTTGGAGATGATCAGAATGCAGTTACTCAAAGCTTTAGATTCGTATCAATAATTTATTGTGTAGAAAACAGAGTTCTGAATCCTACAGGATGCCTTACTTAAGAGCAGCAGTTATCAAAAATCCCCACAATAACTATTATAAAAATGGGACTAATAGTTGGTGTGTACTGGTCCCTCATCTTTAAGCACTTAGTAGTCTCCCAGGCTTTAAAGTAGAGAGTGGTGTCTGTCAAAGCTTAGTTTATGGATTTGTCATCTCTGCAGTCGCTAGTTCATTCCAGAGTTGAAGCTATATCAAATAGAAGTGACATGGAGATTGTGTATTTGAACCAGTCCAGCAGAAAGCACAATGGCCTGTTCTGCTTTCCATGCTGTTATTTTTACTGTGGCTTCCAAACCAAAGAATTCCAGGTGCTTTGTATTCTTCAGTGAAATGTCTTGAATTAAGAGGTTTTAATTTGTAATGCTGGTTTATTGTTTTTTGATTGGAGCATTTAACAGTCTCTGCTCAGAGTCTGTCTTCAGAATCTATGTACCTTATGGCAAACTCCTTGAACTACACTGATAAGAAGCTGCCTTTTGCAGTGGGAAATGTGTACTTATTGAAAACAAGGGTTAGTATAAGGGTTGTAACTATGATATCTGCCGTAAGCTCTCCATGTGGTGTGTGCTTTAATGGACCACTAGAAACCTCTCACAAGCTTTCTTCCATTTCATCATTAGTAGAGTAAATTTCTGCTGTGTCCTATCTCTACCCAGAGAATTAAACCTGGAGAATTTCATATAGAAAAGAATAAGCCTCTGAAGGTGATGTTTGATTCTGTTTTATAATGTTGCGTAATACGTGCTAACTTGGAAAACTTAATCAAGAAAAAAAGTGAGATTTGCTCAGAGCTTCAGAGACAGGTCAGGGCACAGTATCCTGGGTTTTGATCCAATGAAACAAGCTTCAGTGGATTCTGCTGATTTAGATCATGCAAGTGGCAGGGCTTAGATTGCACTAGTGGTGTTAAGGCGTATTCAAGCAAACCGTTTATTCATCAGTTCTGTGATGAGCACTTCATGCATAGCATCTTCTTTATCATTCCTCCCCATAATTCGATGTTAACATTTTCCCTTTCCTTGGTCTTTAAGATGTAAATAATCATCTGATTAAATATCTCTTGAGAAGATTATGCTATGGATAGAGGACTGTCACTGCACCCCTCACAATCAATGTTTCACTTGTTTATGTGATATATGTACACCTGTGAGTAGTTGCCATTACCCTTGATTGCGGTGTGGGAGACTCCTAGCTTGCAACACAACCATGCAAAAATCTGTCTTTTTTAAATAGTGTCTATTTTGCAAATGCAAAAGCAAGGAAATGCACTGACTGTAGATAGAGCAGCATTAATGCTGAGAGAAAAATATTGTACCAGAGTCTAGCAGACACTGAAACTGCTTTGGTCCCTCCATTGCTCTTATCATGGACACTGGGGCTTATACAGAAAATTTCTTAGAATTAAAAAATAAACATTTTTTTTTTCCTAGAAATAGAATTCCCATAATATATAACTCTAGGTATGCACTGAGTTTTAGTGAGGCATCAGATACCTTTGCTTGCAAAGTTTTACCTGAGAAATGAATTCACATTAGCTTCTAGAAGTGCTGCACATGGGTTGAACACCTAGCTAGAGAGCTGAAGAGACTGGAACCAGAAAAGGCAATGTGTCAAGTGTAGGGAAGTTTCTTGCTAATGTAATGCAGGGAATAGCATTAGGTCCAGTGTTATTTAACATCCTTGTTAATGATCTGAAAGAACAGAGTAAACAGCTGGTTAATGAAATTCACAGATGATACTAAATTGGAGACATTATAAATATCACTGAGGGCAGCGAAATAATAGAAAGGAAACTGAGATCAGAAACATGCCAAAGAAATAAGGAAAGGAATGTCATCTGGGACAAATGTAAGGTAATGCCCTGGGGGAAAACGGAAACAGCTCTGCTGTCTGGGAGAAGCACGACAAGCAGTATCAGAGGCAGATTTCAAAGACGCCCCAGTTCTGCAGCGTAGCCTGGCGTGGACCAAACCCCAGCAATCCACAGCAGCTTTGCACTATAAATACAGCATAACATTAGTCACTAGCTCCCTTACACCAAGGAGTGGGGAAAATACCAGTGTATAGCTGTTAGGTTGCCTCCACTAGAGCCAAGGACTCCCTCTCCCCTGTAAAATCTATCTGCTGGCTATTCAGCTGGCTTTTTTTGTGTGACTGCTAAGAGTCAAAACAGCTTTAGCAGGCTTCAAATTGGATGTAAAGAATGGAGAAAGATAGCACTAAGAAAGGCCAGGAAGACAGAACAGGAGGAGTATGAAAATAAAATGTTATTAAAGATAGGAATTTCAGCGTGGATGCCAGGGAAAAAGCTCCTAATGGTGAGATGTAACTCATCTGCAGAACAGTCTTCTGAGGGAAGTAGTGGAAGCTCTGTCACTTAGGAGGTTTGAAAACTGAATGGAGGAAACACTGGAAAATAGATAACAGGAAACAATCGAGAGTAGGGAGGGTATGGGATACGTGTGTGTTCAGCTGTCTTATCAAACAAAAATAAACATCTCCAATATCTTTCACTATCAAAGCATGTTGCACAAAAATGATGATTCTGGAGAATATTCATACATCTCACTCACAGAAGCATTTTCACCAAAATACCTTTGCTGCTCTATACTGTGATTTATTCAGCAAATTTACAAGCTTTGTTTCTTATCTGTGGCTGAATGGATGTCAGTCACACTGAAGACTGAAAAGGAAGATTAGCATTAAACTTCTTCTTTGTTCTATATAGCTCTTTTTACAGTATATGCATGTTCCTAGTTCTGTGCTTAGAACCTGAAGAATGGCTAACGTGGACATTAAAAAAAAACAAAACACCAAAAATATAGCACTGTAATGACAGTAAAAGGCTATATGCAAGTAGTCAAACATAGGTACAAATCCAGCTTTGAACTGGGAGAGCCATTCAACCAAGGAGTCAGAGTTCCCAGCAGTGTCAAGCGCTTATGCCAGAGTACAATCAGGCTGAGAACCCAATCCACCACACTGGAACCAAATACACTGGAATTAAACTACGGCTGTTAGACTGTGCAGGAATGTGAAAGTGGAATGGCATTTTTTAGCAAGTTTAAGATATGCAAGTGCCTAGTTTATGTGTGATGACATCTGCTACTTGCATGTGTGCACATAAAGCTACATACAGATGTAACCTCATAGTAAATGTATGTCTAAAATGTGCACATGGAGGTAGCTAAGCATGTATCATGCTTAATCAGGTGTAGGATGCTCATATAGCTGTAGGGTCACAGGATTAAGCAGAAAATCTGATCCCATGTATTTGAGAACCACTCCATTAAGACTTACACTTAAGGTATCAGATTAAATGTTGGCTACTACATGATCATAACAGCCTGTCCTGCTTCAGTTATTTTTTTTTCCCTGTAGATATATATGGGTTATTTTCTTCCAAGATGTTTTTATTTTGTTTTGGATGTGCATGTCTTCTGTCAGTCTCCAAATGCACTAAAGGAAAGCTCAAACACTGTAAGCCTTAACTTTCTTCCAACTTATACCAAATGATGGCACTACAGTGAGCCAGTTCCAGCAGTGAAGTAGCATCAGCATATAGCTTGATCTTCTGATTGCAGCAGTGTCAGTCCTATTTAAGCTAGTATGAGTAATAGGAGCTTTAATTCAAAGAGAGGCTGTTTCCTAAAATCATCTCCCAGTGGTGCTGAGATACTGTAGTTATCCGAAATACAGATGTCTGCTGTTCCTTAGACATCACAGCAAGGTACCTACTGGGTAAATGTAAACTTTCTGATGTTGAGTTTTGAGCTGCATGAATTGATCAAAGCTGCAGATAATGGGACATTATTTAAAGGATTTAACAGTGAATAGGGGAAGTGCATTAGCTGAGGGAAAACTTATTCTGAGTTTTGCTGATGTCACTCTGACAATGAGATCTAACATGGGACACTTGAGATGATTTCAAAGTGCAAGCACAACTTTGAGCCTCTCAGAGAGGTGAGTGATCATTGCTCAGCTTTCTGACAGTACCAGGCAAGTGCTCTGGCCACCCTGCACTGCAGAATGTACTGAGCTCCAATGCAAGTTGTGACTTACATCAAACAAGGAAGGATTTATTTTCTCATGTGTGTAGCAGCATTAGGTGAAGTGTGAGGGGACATTAGGAGCAGTGGTCAGCCCTTTGCACCCAAGTACCTGCATGAGAGAAGCCTCTTGTCACCCTCCTGGATCAGGCCTTGTCCTAGGGAAAGATGCATGGCTGGAGGAAGGGTTGAGACCCAGCGCTGTGACTATCAAGTGTGTGCCTGAGCAGGAAAGCACAGGTCTTGCTGTTGTGGCTGAGGGCAAGAGGCCATTTACATATTGTCAAGAAGCACTTTGAGGCACATGCACGTGCACTATTTTCTTTAAGTACAGAGCCACCTTTCATTTTCACAGCTATGTCAAAGCACCCAGTTTTGTTTTTTGAGCTCAGGCAGTTCAAAGAAACAGCCCACAGGCAACACACAGCTTTAGCTTACTGAGGTTCATACTGGCAACAGAAAGCCAGCCAGATCCCTGGAGCTGGCACCACTTCCACAGAGTGGATGCTTGTGCCTCCTGTGTGGGATAGCTTGGGCACTGAGCTCCACAAACACTACATCAGCAAACCAATAGTGCCATTCTTCTTACATGTGATATCACCACAATCTTCTGCCACAGGCAAGTTAAAAATACACTCGGTGTATATCTAGCATGGTGCAGCATTTGCACACCTCTGATGCATTTTATCCTCCTATGAATCAAGTTTCAGAGTGCTACAATCCATTATGCAGCAGTTGTGGAATTGCAGTAACTGATAATTCACATTCATAAATGAAGTTTAGGTGATTTTTTGAGGGGTCGTCCAACTAGAGCCATTCACATGGTTATAGCTGAAGTGAGTATGGTATATATACGAATGTTGGCACCATCATTTTTGCATCTGCATTTGAAATCATTGAAATTTGTGCCAACTATATTATCTGTACCAGTTAGAAGAGACCTGATGTAGATCTTGCTGAGGAAAACTGAAGCATTGTCATGCCCTTCTCTGGCTTTGGATCAGATCTTCATTTTATTTGTTAAGTTCCTGGACTTCAATCTTGTCTAACTTTATTCTACTCCAAAAATCTGATAGCAAAATCCAATGCAGAAAATCAAATTATTATTAAATCAAATCAGAAAATGGTGAATTTAATCATAATTTTGTAACAAAACAATATAACACTTATATTTCATTTTCATCCATAGATTTTAGAGTGCTTTAAAAAAAATAAATCTCCATTTTACCATTAGTAAACAATTTTTTTATGTTACTTTTGAAAAAAAATAAATCATTTACACCATTACAGAATCACAGAATCACCAAGGTTGGAAAAGACCTCAAAGGTCATCAAGTCCAACCTGTCACCACAGACTTCATGACTAAACCATGGCACCAAGTGCCACATCCAATCCCCTCTTGAACACTTCCAGGGATGGTGACTCCACCACCTCCCTGGGCAGCACATTCCAATGACTAACAACTCTCTCCGTGAAGAACTTTCTCCTCACCTCAAGCCTAAACTTCCCCTGGTGCAGCTTGAGACTGTGTCCTCTTGTTCTGGTGCTGATTGCCTGGGAGAATAGACCAGCCCCCTCCTATAGAATTTTAAAGTCTCCTTCTCTGCACTGACGTTTTGACTTTCCCAGCTCCTCTACCATTTGTGCACCCAGACACCGCCTAGAGAGGGGGGAAGGAGAAAACACCTCTATTGCTGTTGGCAGTGTAGCTGTCTTTATGAGAGCACAATTGATGCTATTAGATTTTTTGTATGCTATTTTAATAGAAGAAAGCATTCAAGATTAACAGAGTGTCATTTCATACTTCCAGAAGAAGTATGTTGCATATCTTGGATAGTTTTCTCAGGTGGGATGGAAAGCGAGGAGAGTAGATGTTCAGTGTTTGCCTAAGAGCGCCTCAAAAGTCCTGTCTTTAATATCTCCCACCACACTACCGCAGTACATGGTTGTTATCAGACTCATTGCACAGGAGTAGAAACTCAGGGACAAGGAGGGAATAGATAAAGATACCTCTAGTGTCAGACCCTTAGAATTAAGTAAATGTGTAACTTTCCTTGGACGTTACCAACTCAAATGTCTGGAAGGATTTGGGTCTCAGTGACTGTGTTAGAAATGAAGATTAAATCAATAGTCATGATTTCTAGCCCTGTGCTCCAGCAACCTTATGCTATGGAGCTATTCCAGGTGTGTTCGACAACTTATTCCAGAGTCAGTGTTGCTGATACCCTCTAATAGAGCTACCTGGATAAAGAAAATCCCCTTCATATCTCCAGCCTGCTCATATTTCCTAAAGATTTATGACATGAGCTTTGACAGGAAGTTTCATCTCTGATGACTGAATGCTGGCACTATGTCCCACAGTTTCACAAGATGCTTGGGTTTCTTCTGGAGGTTCTGAATTTAGCTTTTTGGATGAAACCTTCTGTTAGCAATTTCTAGAAAAAAAATACCAAAACATTTGTAGGAAATTTGGCTTTTACTGAAAACAGACTGTTTAATTTCTGTTCTGCTGCATTTAACGTTTATACTATCTGACAATTCTGTCTGTACCCAGTATCTCTTCGGAGTCCTTGGTGGGTATTAATGATGAGCTGCTTCTCAAGTATCTAAAATATTTAAATGCCCTGTTGGTCATGTAAGTGTTTTTGGAGGACATTAAAGAGTGAAGCTTTCACAGAGGTCTCCTTCACTCTTACATTTTCCTATTTTCCTACTTGGTTTTGAATACTTCAAAACACCTGGGCTGGAATGGTGCAAATAAATGACACCCGATTGGAGTCCAAAAGATGAAAACCATTAAGTTCACTTGCAAGGAGCAAATTGCCTTCAGTGTTCAATGGAACTCTTCATGATGTTCAATAGAAATGCCCATAACTCCTGGGGCTGTTTGAGGCACTCAGATGATTTCCCTGTAGTTGGAGGTTGAGATTCAGGTTTGAGAAAGCTTTTTGAACAGAGAAATTATTTTGAGAAGGTATTCAAAATGTTCCATCTTGAAACCGTGGGCTTATTAGCAAGAAATAAAGAGTTTCTTTGTAGCAGATTTTCTTATTTCTTTGCTCTGATGCTAACTCTGATCAGCTGATTATGTATAAGCTCTCAGAAATGTCTTGCTTTTCACATGAGCAGGGAGGACTTTGCAAAGCAGCATTGCACCAAACAATATTATTTTTTGTGGCCTATGTTGCAGTAGACCTAATCAGTATTTATAAATCAGAACTTTAAGTTAAAGCAGGATTTTATAAACTAAGTCATAATTGTATAGCTTCAGTGTAATAAATCAGTCACTTGTATCCTAAGTGTAAAGTGAAGATTTATAAATCATAGCATTTTTATATATTTTTGAAGGAATTCATCAGCATGATTTGTAAATCTGCTGCAGAATTTGCAAATCCAGATTGGGGTATGTAAATCCATTCCGTGGCTTATAAAGCTGTGAATGTTTTAGCTAAATCTAATGTTTGAAATAATGATTTCTGAATCAAAACTTTCTGCTAAAGATTTACTGGTGAGTTTTATAAATCAGGGGCAAGATATATAACTCAAACTCTGAGAAGTGCAGATTTATAAATCCAACTTGTAAATCAACAGGGGAAAAAACATCATGTTTTACACTAAATAATATTTTACAAATGGCACCTCATACATCTTCCAATTGCCACAAATCAGGGCAGGAGTCAGGGTACATAATGTGTGACTGAATCAAAAAGAAAAACTGTGAGAAAGATTGCACAGCGGGTTAAATGCTCATCTTGAAACTTCCAAGCTTTGGCTTGTGTTACTCTCAAACCAAGTTCAGTGCTGTTGACTTAGTCTGTAGTGGACATTTGTCCAAAACAATATATAATGGCATAATTCATAACCTTGGCAATTGCAGAGGAGGGGAGGCCCCACACAGGAATAACAGGGGTGTTGTGGATCATGATTGAAAAGCATTGGCAGAACTATGTAGGGAACCTCATGCAGCACCTGTCTGCAGTGCACCTGTTATAACAGGCTGTCCCTTTTAAAGGAGCCAAAATCCACCAAAAAACCCCACCCTGACCAAAAGAACTGCAAAATCCCAATAACCTAACAGACTTTTTCACTAATGCAATATCTAGATAAGGAAAAAAATCAACAGTGTGATTCTAGTTGGATGCAGATATAATTAAAAGGATTTAAGAGAAATGTGCACTTTTAATTTCCAAATAATTTTCTACTCCCACAATGAAATTTAGGTCCAAAAGCAAATATTAGAGAGTAGGATTAACCTATGGGTTCTGCATGGTTTCACATCTTGGTAGCTGGAAATTCTAATAGAGGTTTGGAGACAGTGAGTTTGCATTTCCACAGCCATGGAAAACATTTTCCCCCCCTGTACGTTATCACTTGTTTAAAACCAGCAATCTGCCTTTCATGGCCAGCTAGCATCAAGACCTCAGTGCTTTCCCTCTTCTTCTACATTCCACCTTCAGTACCCAAGTGAAGCTGCAAATCAGGGTGTGAGGCACTGTCACTTCTGGTGCCTTTTCAGTAGGATAAGCAGTGCTGTAGTGGCTTCCAGGAGCTCAGGTACTCCCAAGCAGGATGCAGCATGTGGCCTTCACAGATACTGGGCAGTTTTTGCTCTTTAGTGAGCAAATGCATTTTAAAGGTAGGATATAAGAGCATCAGCTGGTATTATCCAAGTCAGAAAAATACTTGTTACAGAGAAAAATTATGAGCAGAGAAGATATATCTGTCCTTGTTTCTGACAGAGGTTTTCATGTGGGAGAAACTTCCTGTCACCTAACAGTGAGTGAAAAATACCTTGTGTCTCAAAATACTTTTTCTTCTTTAATTCAACTATTGGGAGGTTAAAAAATTCAGGAACGCCATGCTGAGATCTGTAGATGAGTGCCACTAATTTTTACAATAGGACCCTTAATTGACTATTTTTCAGTTTCAAAGTTAAAAAAAAAAAGCATGTGAAATTTATAATTAATGTAATTTAGTAGAATTCAGTTCTGGAATACAAGAAACTCTGTATATTCCCTAATGAAAGAATTGAGTTAAACCAGAGTTGAAGTTGCAGTGTATTTCAGTAACTTGATGGTGAAAGAAATTACCAGGGTGTTGTAATTATCCCTAAACCCCCAAAATTCAATAGATGTAAATAAACTTAAAAGAAATGGCAGTATGTTAAAGTAGGAAAATACTGAACTAAGGCAAGTAAACGACCTTCACCGTGCCCTCTAATGATGTCGCACAGTAATTATATAGTTATGCATTTTATTGTCCACTAGAATGATTGTTGATGATTCTTTGGATTTTGTACTTCTCCCTTCCTTTGTAGCATCACTGCATGGCAGAGATATACAACATAAATTGAAGGAGTAGTGAGCTGGGATGTGGAGATAACAGACTATGGGGAGAAGCAGGTGGAAGGAACTGCATGCAGGGAAGGAGAAGGGTTATTTAGGGATGAAGTAATCTAAGGAACAATGGTACATGACAGAGTGTAGCCAGGGCTGAAGAAGTCATCTTTTTGAAGCCTTTTTGACATTAGTAGCAACAGAGAAGCTGGGCTTTCTGGATTTCTTTAAAACCAAGCTACATGGTGAGTGAGAGGCAGTGCCAAAGAGGGAGCATGGGCCAGTGAGTAGGGTATGAATGTCTCAAACAGATTTTGTTCAGCAGGTGATCCTTGCAGAGCTACCCTCAGAGTCGTAAAGTTAATTTTTCTGATGTGTTTCTTTCTACATCCCTGTTTCAGAGCTGTCATCTGTTCTGCTGCTGCATCCCATGGAGCCAAAGCTGCCTTTCAAGGGGTCATGCAGCTACGCAGACTTTGTATTGGTGGCCGTCTCCTACAGCAAAAACTGTTCAACATGATTCAAAGATTTCTTATGACTTCCACTTGTTATAGTCAATAAGACATGAAAATTAGGAACTGTGTGGATATTCCCACAGCTTGTTACACAATTGAATACAGCAACTTTTGCAGAATTCCTCAATAACTATAGCCTCAGAAAAGTCCACAACAAACTGTAACTACCTGGATAATTTTGAGTGTTGTTGATGTTGCTGTTAAAATATTTGAACCAGTGGAAGGCTGATAGTATGTTAAATTATTTTTTTTTCTAAATTGTTGCATTCCTGGACAAATAGAATCTGAGTTATAAACTAGGAGAGGATATCGTACAGTTTTCAGGTATTACAAGAAAGTCATCCCTTACTGTTAAGGGCTAAAGCTTATCTATAAAGCCTCCATTGCAGTTTTTGAGTTTTCTTCCTCCCTTTGGATTTATAGTCCAATATAGATATAACCTTAATTTTTCTTTTCTTTCCAGTACTTGCAGGTATTTTAATATCAAAGTCCTTGTGCAATTTTTCTCTTGTAAAAGCTAGGCAAACCTTTTGGTTTTATCTTGTCATAACATGATAACGAACAAGTCTTAAGTGAGTTGCAGTCAGTCTCTCACGGAAAAATATCTGACTGATTTTCTTCTTTCAGAAAGAATGCAAAACTCTGTGGGCCTGTAACTGACCTGGCAGTTGTCTAAATATATTAGGATGCACTGCTTTAAAAGGCAACGTTGTGTCTGATTCCTCTGAAATAGATGCAGTTTCTTCGAACGGCCCTTCCTGTTCTCCAGCATACCCTGGAATTCAGGGGCAATGCTTAGAGAAACCCAGGCTATATATTCCAGAAGAAGTAGTGAAGCAGCAGATATTTAACTGGTTTTGAAGGCAGAGAGCCCTATTCAAAGACATCTCAAATATTACTATACTATTTGACATGACTTCCTGACTTAGAAAATTTAGCTTCTTAATAGGAGACAAAGTTGAATGGCAATAGAGTCATATCCCTTAAGCTGTATGGCAATACTTGAAAAGCCTGTGTTGAAAGTGTATCTATATCTTATGTCATGATATGGAATTTCTGATAACATTAACCTCATCAGCTTGTGCAGAAGGTCAAATTTGGAACTAGATGTGGAAATATGTACATTTTGTAAACCTCTCTAAGCTATGAAATCACTCAGTCCTAGCTAGGTCTAAGAGCCGAACAGTAGCTTCCTGGATCACAAATCCTGTCTGCTTCTTGGATATAAAAATTGGCTATTACCAACCAGAAGGCACAGTGATTAAAAGGCTGTTGGCCTCCTAGAGGCTTGACTATAGTTCTGGGTAAGGGGGTCACACTGATAAAAGCAATCATGAAAGTATCAAAAAACCCGAGTCATAATCCCAATGTAAACCACAGAGGACTAAAGACCTCAGCAGGCTGTGCTTCAGAGGTTGTGATTGCTAGAAGAAACTAAGATTATTTCCCTTGCACCTAACCTCACATCTCAGAAAGCCTAACTCCAGTTGTATGGTTGCCTGATTTACCGGCACAACACCTGAGCTAATTACAGATTTTGTACCTTCATGGTTCAAACTCAACTCACAGAAATTGTTTTAAGGATTCCATCACCACTTATTCTGGAGGTGTATTCTGAAGATGCAAAAGGAAAATACTGAAGTAAAAAAATTAGATGTGGATTAGATGATAAAGATGCACAAGAGTTACTTGCTAGTTGTATAATAGAAACAGAATACTATGTCAATCCAATAACTTGTTATATATTATGAGACTACTATTCATTCAAGGAAGTGAAATTACCTTATGAAAATGGGTAAATGCTACTCCAGTCTTGCACAGAGGAAGAATGCATAATTTACATACAGCATATACAATGTAGTCAAATCTATGTTCCACAGAGGCTGAGTGTCAAGACTTGAACCCAAGTACTGGACACCAAACATGACTTTTTTTCTCACCTTGCATCCTATTATCCCCAGTAGTGAGAATACTGTCTGTGGTGGGTTGGAAGGGTAAGGCCAAGAAGCCTCCTCCCTTCCCCCTTGTAAGGTAAAGGGAAAGAAAAATTGAAGGGAAAGGGAAAAAAAAACCTCACAAGCTGAACTAGCAAAGCAGTGGAGCTTTATATTTACAAAGCAATGTAGGGAATGCAGGGGAATATTTACAAATTTACAATATCTACAATATATACAAAGATATACAATAAAGTAACACAGAAATGAGAGTAGCCCCCCTTGCCGAGGGGTTCCCCACCTCCGCTCTCCCCTCTCTTCCCCCTTTCCCCAGAGTGGGATAGAAAGAGAAAGAAAAGAGAGGAAAAAAAAGTTAGAAGCAGTTTGGAAAGGAGTTAATACAGGCCTTTATCAGTTCTCAAGGCAGAAGCCTTGGCAGAAAGCCCAGCACAGAAAGCTGCTGCCTGAAGAAGAGGTGGAAGCAAGACTGCAGATAGAAGTGCTGGAATGCCCAGTTCACTCCCAGTTCAGAAGGTGCTTCCTCCCACTTCACCAATGAAATTAGTTTAGATTATTCTTTCCGTTTACCAACTTCCGTCCACCATATGCCCTTTCTTAAGGGGACAACGTCAACCGGCCACATGTTTGCCTCTACCATAGTAAGCACGTATTGCTTACCAGAACGAGAACGTGGTATAGTGATGTAGTCAATCTGCCAAGCTTCACCATACTTGTACTTGGACCATCTGTCACCATACCACAAGGGCTTAAGTCGTTTTGCCTGCTTAATAGCAGCACAAATGTCACAGTCATGGATGACTGGCCACACTGTCAGATGAAAATACCAAACCATAGGGTTCCATGGCAGCAGCAGCATGAAGACCTAACTCTGGTCATACTAGATGTATTTATGATGAAGACCCAAATTAGGACAATATACACTATGATATATAACTCAGCCTTCATGTGACTGAAGTGCCACAGGAGAGGAGACCACCTTGCATGTTATGAAGATATTATAATCTATAATAAGTGGTCTCCTGTCTTGTTCTGGAAGGTCTCGTGTAAACTAGTAGTACAGTGTACTTGAGAAAGCTAATAGCAGGGAAGGGAGAGTACAACTTTTCCGTTGCTGCCCTCATCTTCTACTGTTGCAGCCTTGGACTCAGCTTTACTGCTTGTGTTCTTCAGGTGTCACTAGCGTTGGCATAGAGAAGATGATGAAGTCTTATCTCTTTCATATCTCATATTTTCTTTTCCTTTTTTTTTTTTTTTTTTTTCTTGGCGGTAAATTAATTTGCAAATTTTTCCTATCAAAGACTTAATCAAAATTTATTCATCATCTTCATGAACCTTTTGTGTGCAAGCACTGTCATCGAGTCTGCTTCATTTGTGACAAACGTAACTCATAAACCATGGCTGACAAGGAAAAGTAGAGTATCTTCTGATAGTAACTCATATTTCAGTTTCAGAATGAGAGTGGGGGAAAAAACAAAACACCACCCCAAAACCCCCAAAAGTTCTAAATGTTGTTGTTGTTCATTTTGCAACCAAAACATTCATCCAAACTAAAGGAAGGTTTCCTACCATACAAGGTCTGCCTCACAGAAATCCTAATAGCATAAGTGAATGGAAAAAGTCTCTCTTCACAGAGAGCAATAACTGGTAACCATTAAAGTGCTGTAGGGTTTCTAATGCCATTACCCTCAGAGTTGAAGGGAGAGTCAAGTTATTCTGGGCTACAGTCTCCTAATGTGGGTCTTCTCTCTTGGCCGACAATTTAAATGTCCCTCGCTCCCATTATAGGGTGATTTTTAGCATAAGTACCTGCTTTGATACATGTTGCAGTGTGTTTCTTTGTGTCTGAGAGCCAGGAGTCAATATGGACATACAGAGATATTCAAGCACAGAGGCTTTAATTGCAATCTACTGATAGATTAGAGCTAAGAAAAAAGTGCAAGACCAATAACATGCTATTTTACTTGGAAGCACAAAACCAAGATTAACATAAGAATGACCTACAAAGTCATCTGCCTCATGAAAAAAATCTTTCATGCTAAAAGTTTTTAGGGAAGGACCTAAGAATATATGATGCATTTTGGCTCAAAAGTCAGCAGAGGAAACTCTTTTTAGTTTAAGTAGCTATCTTGCATTTGTTAAGAGTTTGGGATGAATGACACAGGGGTTTCTTGATTATTGATGTAAGCTAATTGCTAAAGCAAACAGAAAGAATCCTGCCTCTTTTGTTCCACCAGAGAAACACAGCAGGATGAAAAAGGTCCTGTGCTTTTCCTGTCCTTTGTCACCCACAGGTTTGTGCATCAAAGAGCCATGGAAAGAGCAGGCCCCATCACTAAAGAAGTTTCTCCATCTTTTTGCTACATATTTTTGTGCAGGTATTTCGTCCAAGAAAAGAAGTGCTTTAGGATTCATCATGTGCAAAGCAGAAGACGTGCAGGTACTCTCTTGCTGTTTTTATACGCGCAAAATAGAATCAGATAATTGAAGTACCTGTGGAACTGCAAAAGCAAATTTCCTGTTCTGTGCAGGGCTACACCAAAAATTGGAGCAGGTTGTTCAAGGTTTGTCTGCCTTGTGCAGACCAAAAAGGAAGGCTGGACCAGATGATCTTTGAGCTCCCTTCCAGCATGCTATTCTATGACTCTATAGAAAGTCCTCATGGATGGCAATTCCTCAGCCTCTCTGGATAGACTGTCATAGTGTGTAAGTAGTCTTGCTGTCATATTTTATTTTTTAACCTTCTGCCCATTCAGATTTCCCTTAATGCAACTTGTGGCCATTACCTCTTGTTCTTTCACTGTGCATTTCTGAGAAGAATCTCTGCTATAACCCTGCCTTAGGTACTATGAAGCAGCAATTAGATTTTCCCTAAACCAGCTCTTCTCCAGGGTAAACAAATTCAGTACCCTCAGTGCCTTCTCTGTTGTCTCCAGTTCACTGGAATCTCTTCACTTTGTTATTGTTGCTGAACTGTGACTGTAGATGTAGCTATAAAACTAGTAAAGTTGTTAGTAAGATGACTAGCCTGCATGATACTTGTAGCTCTGAATAAATACTCTCTTTCTTAAAGCTACCCAAAAGCATTTGTGTAATAAGGATGCTAAAATAATCTTGATTATACTTGTTTATATCAATTCTCTTCAGACATGATAAATATTAATGCAAGAATGAGTGTAAATTAAATCAAGACTATCACAAACCAGCACTTTAAAACAGAATTACCATCCATTGGATCATCCTGTCTACAAAGATGGCAATAAAATGCATTAGTTGGATTTGTAATTAGCTTTCATATGTCCTTACAAAACTTGGAAACTGAATTTAAATGTGAAATCAAAGCTTTGATATATTACAGTAGAATGGGTTCAATAAGTAGTATAATGACCACCTGATTGTTTAGTTTGTCTGAGCCTATCTAGGACAGCATTTATGAGTCTGCCAACAATGTGCAAGATTTTAGCAGAGGAAACCGAGGTGGGAGAAATTGACAATTAAAAGGGATCTAATACAAAGAAGAAAAGAAAGGAAGGAAAAAGAACCCCAACAAACAACCCACAAACAAAAAAACCAAATCAACCCACCCCAAAAAGTGTATGACAGGAGTGGAAATTGCCTAAGTGATATCACCTGGTCTGACTAGAACTTTCTAAGAGCAGAGGAGCTTGGGAATTTAAGGAGAGCACTGAGTGTAAAATGATCTGTTACGTGTGTGAACTGACCTGCAGTGATAGAGCTCCCGAGGCTAAGGTATGGCATATATGTGTGCTTCTTCTTTGTAGTTGGGTTTCTTTCCTGGTTTGTGTATTTTGACTTTTCTTTCTTGCATGTGAATTGTACACAGTGAAGTTAAGCCCTGTTTTTTGGCTCTTCAGTTGTGCTGTGCAAGGTGCTTTACCTGGTAACCTTGAGAGGCTGAGTGTAGAAGTGTGGCCAATGCAATGAGTTTGAGGGCTTCTTGCCCAGCGGGATGAAGAGTAGAATGGGTGAGCTGCAGCATCAGTCTGTGATAGCTTTGATAATTAGATATGCTATATATTTTGAGATAACCTTTCGTATCCATTTAAGTGGCTGTGCTGCTAACAAAATGATGTCCAAAAAATTAATCTGGAACTGGATATACATGAAAGATTCCTGTGATTGCAGAGTACTTTGGCATGGCCTTGGGCATCCATTAAGAATGCCTCCCTATACAGCAGTGGTAAATGCTGCCGGATGCATGATTGGCAGAAATGCTAGAGCTTTGTGATGTCTTTTTGATTGTGAATTTCTTTATAAGATAAGCTTTAGTCTCTTTTTTTTCCATCTGTTTTTTCTCTGCTGCTTATTCACTTCTTTATGATCACTGATAGGTTTTCTGGGCCATACCCAGATGATTACCTGCAGTTTAGCTCAAGGCTTCATAAAACGCAGCTTTCAAATGAGTTAGTGATAGATGAGTTATGTCAAAGGGGTGTATGTAGAGCTGGGAATAATGGCTCCTGCTACTACTTAGGATTGAATTAAACCCAAAAGAACCCACCCACAACCAAAAAACCCAAACAAACTAAACAAAACCACCACCATCCCCCCACCCCCTCCCCCCCCAAAAAAAAATCCAATTAAAAAAAACCCAACAAACCTCCCAAACCCTTGGAAATTTCTAATTTAGAGAGACTTAATTTAAGAGATTCTGTTTATTGTTCTGGCTGTGGAAAGCATGTTTCTTATTCTATCATCTTGTATCAGTCAGGCTACTTCCCCTTTAAGTTGGTAGGCAAACTCCTGATTGATAATGAGGGAGGACAGGTGGTATTGTGTGAAACCAGGCAAACAAGTGCTGC
Organism: Melanerpes formicivorus; assembly: GCF_026170545.1. Classification (NCBI taxonomy): domain Eukaryota; kingdom Metazoa; phylum Chordata; class Aves; order Piciformes; family Picidae; genus Melanerpes; species Melanerpes formicivorus. Next base: position 7,392,087 of record NW_027142372.1, on the reverse strand, counting down.
TGAGATGAGGGCCCCAGGGATCCTCAAAGAGCAGCTAGAGTTATGTTATCTGTGCTGTGCTTCTGTCTTTCGGCCATGTGTGCAATACCAGGAGTCTGGCTATGAGTGAGTCATGCTGTAAGCGTGGTGGAGAACCCTTTTAAAATTAATTACTTGAATGAATGTGGAATATTACCTGATTTTTTAAAAAATTATCATTATTTTTTTGTGAGTGCTTTTCTGCTCTGAGCTCTCTCTTGATTGGTGATGGCTTTTATGTAGCATGGACTTCTTGGAAATGTTAATAACTGCCTGTTATGCTCAGAGGTGAATAAGACATGAAACCTACCTAATTCTGAAAATAAAAGATGGTCATTGTGATGGATGAAGGAATAGTACTGTCTCTTTATAGAGGAATTCATAGAATCATGCCATCAACCAGGATGGAAGAGATCATCCAGTCCAACCTATCCCCCAGCCCTAATTAGAAGGGAGGACTCAGATTTCCCCATGTCTGAGGTTTAATAGCAAGAACTGTATTTATATAAGCAAAAAAATATCCTCATTGGACTTACTCAAGCTTGTCAGGCTTTGTTCTAGTCTTTTCTGAAGCATGTTAATTATGCTAAGGTTAGTATCAACTTTAAGTGTTGTCAAAGACTTTCTATATATGCTTATGTATGTATGATTATGAGGAACACATTTATGAACAATTGGAGGATTTAGTGTGGTGTGACACTGAATTATCTTCGGTCAAAACTGTGGGGAAAATGAGTAAGAATCCAAAGTGAATTCTTAGTAAGCGAATTCAAAGTGCTTAGTTTCTTTTTAGAATAGAATAGAATAAACCAGGTTGGAAGAGACCTTCAAGATCATCGTGTCTAACCTATCACCCAACACCACCTAATCAACTAACCCATGTAACCAAGCACCCTGTCAAGTCTCCTCCTTCTACCATAGACAAGTTCTACCATAACAAGACTAGTTATGCTGTTAGCTGGACTTTCAAAGTGGAAATAATCATGCAATTAAGAATGCACTTCATTTGTATTACACTATCCATAAAATTCCACAATCCTAAACACATGTTTTGAAATATTTTACTAAATATAATTCACATACCTGAATTTTATGTCCTACCAAGTTATGCAATTAAATAGTACATTACTATCTCTTACAATTAAAGATTGGAATGATCTTCCTATATACAACATATGTAACTTTCTCTGCATCTTTGTCAACTGTTTAGCATTAAATAGAATCATTAAGGTTGAAAAAGACTTTTGAGATCAAGTCCAACTGTAGCCCAATTGCCATGACCACTAAACCAGTGAAGAAGTTTTTCCTAATGTCCAATCTAAACCTTCTCTGGCACAACTCAAACTCATTTCCTCTCATCCTTTCAGGAGAAGAGTCCAACAGCAGCCTCATTACAAAAATGCCTTCATAAACAGCTCCTCTCCAGCCTTCTTGCAAGCCCACTTAAGGTACTGGAAGGTGGAGATTAGGTCTTCCTGAAGCCTTCTCTTCTCCAGGCTGAACAACCTTTGCTCCCTCAGCCTGTCCTCATAGAAGAGGTGCTCCAGGCCCCTGATCATTTTTGTGGCCTGCTCCATCAGGTCCATGTCCTTCCTGTATTGACAGCTCCAGACCTGGATGCATTACTTTAGGTGTGCTCTTAACAGAGCAGAGTGAAGTGACAGAATCACCTCTCTCGATCTTCTGGTCACACTTCTTTTGATGCAGCCCAAGATGCAATTTGCCTTCTGGTCTGCAAGCACACACTGCCTGCTCATGTCCAGCCTCTTGTCCACTGGCATCCTCAAGTCCTTTTCTGCAGGGTTGCTTTCTATCGCTGCCTCCTCCCCCAGCCTGTATTGATAGTGAGGGTCATTCTGACCCAGGTGCAGGATCCTATCTTACCTGGGCCCCAGGGAGGCAGCAGGCTTCCCTGTGGGATGTATCAGGTTGCCATATGGGGTTCCCCTCCGAAGGGAATGACCTACAAAGTTACTCTGCTTTCTTTCCTAACACAAGTAGCCCTGATGTGTGGGGCCCTCCAGTTCTGTGTAAGGGCAACTGGGAAGGTGAGGGAGGCTGGAAGGTGACTTGCCTGTCTCCCCAAACAGGAATCAGTTTCAACTCCCCCTTGTCTTTAGGTGTCTTCCTATTTTGTGGAAGCAGGAGGCAAGGGGATTCTACTTTTTGGCAAACTTGCATCTGCTGCCTTTGCCTTTGGCCGTGGCTCCATCAGTCTATTTCTTTCCCACATTCCATGATACTCCTCAACCTTCCCCATTTCTCTTCCAACTCTGCTACCCAGGTAAGCAGATCATTGGTGTGCTCACACCCCACACAGGAGTCCTCTCTACTGTTATCCAGTGCCAGGCTGGTAATACATGTGTGTCTTTTTTCACAAGTGTAGCTTGAACCTGAGGAAAAAATAAATAATAATAAAAAAATTCAATGTAGTAACCAAATACCACTGATGTAGAAAACTCTTCTGCCTTGGTTTTATCTTGGGCCAAACAGTGTTTCTCTTCCTGGTCTTTGTGTGATAATAGATCTGTAGCAACTACCTCTGAATAATATGTGGACTGTTTTACTGCAATAATGTTGGGAGAAAAACTGCTAAATAGAGAAGATAGAAAGTCAGGGACAGTGAGTGGAAAGTGAAGCAGGACCATTTGACAGTTGCACTTGTCTAGGCTGAGATCCTGTTGCTGGGTGGCCTTGACTCGCATAGAAACCAGGAGAACGGTGTGGAAAGAGATTTACACCTTGAGCACGGATCCAGGAGAAGTATTTCATGAGGGACGGTTTCTAAAGGACTTCTATAATTTATTGTTTGATTCTGAATTATAAAACAGGGAAAAGGTGATATTAATTTGACTTTGTTATAATACTTGCTTTGCACTGTTAATCCTACTATCTATATAGCTGGGGAAAAGATACCAGCTGGTTATAGGCTAGAAATTACCATATTAATGTTTTATTTGTGTGGGAATATAGTTGTGTTAATTAATGTTTTGATGTGGTTACTAGTACTTGGAGGTCTCTGAATGTCCCCTGCTGACTTAGGGAAATTAAAAATGTTCAGGTATAAATGTGGTGGAGCCACTTATACTGTCTTTACCCAAGTACTGGAGGTGAGGGATTCCCATGTTACAAAGGGTAGTGGTGTGGGCTTGTGCCATCAGGGAGAAGCCTTCCAAGAAAGGAGTGAAGAGTGGCTGGGGAAAAGGGAATGTGGGAGGCATTAAGCTGGAAGAGGGATTTTCAGGCAGTGTGCAGCCTGACTCTAGGCAAGCATGGATGTTCCTCACTACTGGTAATTATTACTTCACAAATTGAGAACTCTAGGCGCCTGCCTTACTACAGAAGTATATTTGCAATTCACTGTTATTTCACAGTTTGAAACATCTTTTTCTTTAGTTGCAACAAGTTCACTCTTATTTCTTAAAACTTCTCATTTGTTTTGCTGTATTTTTTTCTGCCAAAAGTGGGATAGAGAGTAAAGTCCCCAAAATGTAAAGAGGAGAGATGAGTGCAGAAGATGAAATGTTAAACATAAAGCTATAACTTACATCCTTTGTTTTACCTTATTCTAGCTTTCTCTTTTTCTTCCCCACTGGCCTCCTTCCATCTCCCTCATTTGGTCATTTTCTTCTCCTCCTGACTGACTTTATTGCCAAAAAGTGTCTTTTAATATAAATATTTTAATCTAATGGACAGGCTCTGTGTTTATGCCATTGATATCTTTCCTGTGCTCAGTCTGCAGATCTGAAAGAGTTAAATCTACCAGCACTACGTAACCTAGACAAAAAATATGCATTTTAATTTCTAATAAAAAAACCCCAAGCAGGTATGAATAGCAATAAAATTGCTCAAAATGTTTAAATTGAAGGAAAACAATTGAAAATGGATTTAGAAATATAATGTTTAGTTAAGCAAGCTATAATGTTATTTTAATCAGCGTTGTGAAGCAATTTAAACTATGCTGGGAGAGAATTCTTATGTTTTAACTTGTAATTCCGTCCCTCCCCCAAACAGTCACTAAAAACTCTTTAACGTTTCAGTCATATTCTATAGTCCTTGGCAATAGGAAGCCCATTGTGCAAAGATTTTCAGTTTTTTTTGTTGTCTCCTGGTTGGCTCTAGTACAGCCAGCCCTGGACAGAGCAGCCAAATGGACCTCCCGGCTGTCATGTGAAGAGCTCGATGCTTTATGTAAGCTCTGGAACAACAAATAAAAAATCGACTACTAAAATTAGTATCATGAGCAAGATGCAAAGGATTGACTGTATGGGAAGAGTCTTGGTTCAGCAGCATCTCTGTTACAGAGGAAATCTTATCCCTGCCTTTCATGTCAGGGTACAGGATGTCGCATCGCTGTGGAGCTGAAATATCAACTCTGCTAGGCTGTGTGCTGCTGTGAAAACACCTGGAAAAAGACTGTGACTTGAGGGAGAAAATACAGATTGGTAACTTCTAGTGTTGCCTTCAGCCAGCTCTGGTTCTCTGATGAGCCCAACCAGTTGACAGTTTAGTACTGGCACACGTTCACTTCTGAATAAATGAAACCTTAGAAAGTATGTGTGAATCGGTTCAGATGAACACTTTTGGTTTAGATGCTTATTGGGAAAACATGTAGCTGTATTTCTAGCCTTTGTTCTGATTTTTGTGATGCTTTCTTAGTTCCTCTGCCTGTGCTGAAGGGGGTGGTTCTGTCTTGACAGATGTCCTCTGTGCCGCATCTTCTAGGATGACTGTAACCAGACTTCTCTCTGTGTCCTCCATCTCCTTCAACATAGGCTTGTAGGTCTGACACTACTGTGTTTGAAAATGGTGAAAACTTTTGGCACAAATGTTTGCAATGCTGCTTGCCTCGGCAGAAATAAAGTATTTGCTTATGTGGATTTAGAGGTTTCTTTTCCTGGTCCTTTTAAGAGAGACACAGTACTTTGAAGAGTAGGAAGTAGTGTCTGTGCTAAGTCAGCCTGGAGACACTGCTCTAAAGTAGGCCTGTCTTACGTGTTCAGATCCTACCTGGAGGAACCTTTCCCAAGTTGTTTTCACCAGCGCCCTGTACTATGAGGGGTAAGGATGCGGCTGCGCCAGCAGGGGAGGGCTGCTCTGTGGCTGTGCTTTCCCCTTTGGGGCCTCCTCCTCCTCCCTCCATATGGGACTGTTGGCAAATAGGCTTCCCATGCTGACCCCAGCTTTACCCCACAATTGTTTCTGTCCATTTAAATTCCAAAAGAAACGCAGAGAAAAGAGAAGATCCTGCCCCTCGTCTGTGGAGCACCCAGCCTCGAAGCCCACATGCCTACTCGGATCTTGTGGTACTGCTCCAAAAGGATTCCTCGGGGGAGAAGCCTCATTGATGATAAATCACTGTGCCTGAGGCTGCTGAAGAAGTAAAGAGGGGGAGAAAGGAAGCACTTTGCCCTGCCTTTTATTTTCAGGGTGGCTGCATTTCTGGGGAGAGAACTGTGGGTTGCAAAGGGCGGTTTCTCCCCTTAATCATCCAATTCTCCTAACAGAGGGCTTCAAATTGTGGACACTTCCTACGCACATCAGAGTGAATGGCACGGACACCTTGATGTGCTATGCGCAGTCCTCGCTGCTTTTAAACAAGCTTTTTAGTATTTAGAATGTATTTATTAAGGAAGATTTGGGCTTTAGAATCCGTACTAAATCTCTTCAACGTGCTGAATTCCCATTCTGTGAGACTCCAGTGCCAGCGCTGAACTGAGGGGAGGCGGGTGAACTTAAATTAACCCAGGAGAGGAGGGTGAATGCTGCTTTCAAGCAGCAGATGCTGCAGCACCAAATAAGCATATTGCACAATAAATAGCAGTCATGGCTTTAATTAGGAATTCAATTGAAGTTGGAAACCACTTGCCTACAGTAAAATTGTTCTATTTAACATTTCTATCAACATATTTTTTTATCATTGACATTGTTGCTTTTAATTTAACTTTTAATTTTAACTTTCAATGTAATAGATAAAAATCTTTTTTAAGACCACATTAATAGTTCTTTCTCTATCTTGATCTTCTATTTGAATCACAGCCACTGAACAAATCTGAGAAGTTCAGAGAATAAGGAAAAATATTCAGGTATTTCAACTAGCTGTCCAAAATCTGGAATACCTGTGTTTCTGGCATCACTAGGTCTATTTGGAACTGCAAGTATGTGTTTAGTCCTTGTACAAAATTCTTTCTTTGAAACCAGTGGTCTGGTGGATTGGAAAGCAGTTGAAAAGTGACAACCTGTCAATTTGTGGCTCAGAACTATAGGAATGGTGGCTTCACTTCCAAATAGCAAACATGAACTAACTTGAGATATTGAACTTCCTAAAATGTGTTGAGGAAAGAACAAATGTGCTTGCTTTGTTCCTCCAGTGTGCTTTTAGCTTACCTATTGCAACTGTAATTGATGTTTAACTTTGAGGATTAGCTGTTTATTGTATCGGCAGCCTTAAGAAAGGTTTCTACACTTTTAGTGATTCCTGGTGCCTGCAGAGGCACTTGTGTAATGATGGCAATAAAAAGCCAAGGAGAAGATGTGTGATATGGGGTAGGTGGTCTGCTAGTGGGAATTTTCTGGATCTGTTGGTGGAGATGTTGAACTGGGAGAGACTGGGAGCCTGCCAGCAGGATTAATAATCAAAGCCTCTGAGGGAAAGAAAGATGCTTGCTGGCTAAGACACATCCCCTCTTCACCTGTGGAGAACACAATTCACCTGTCAAAAAACTCCCCACATATCTATATTACAAATGCACCTTTAAAATAATGATAAAACCTTTACTATCAGGGCAGTGCCACAGTTCTGGAATGTGAAAATATTAGCCTCATAATACAGAAATGGACAACTTGTGCTAGCCCAAAGTTTCCTTTTAGCTCACTTGAGTAAATTCTTTCCTGGTACAAGATCTGGGATTTGAAGTAATCCTGGGAATGTTAAGTTGAAGACACCAATCAAACTTTTGAGAGCGTTTAATACTTGCAATAATACCAATGTTTTCTACCCTTTCTCCTCCAATCAGCTGTGAGCACTTTGTTTTGTAGCAGAGGGAAATGGCAGACCAAACCAAGACCACTAAGCTATCTGTATTTAAGCAGAAACTATGTGATGAGTATGGACTATACCTGAGCCCTGTTATCTGAATTGAAATTGCAGCCCAATAGAAGTATCTCAAGTTGTAGATTTCTATTTATTCATCCTCTGGTTTAGGAAATACATTTCCAAAGCCTAGATCACACAAGCAGTGTCCATGCTGAGTATGGTAAGACCATGTAAAGAGCTGAAATTCCTCTGATGCGGAGCTGGATGTAATCCATTCAAAAGTACCCTGAGAAAAAGGACATATTAGTAAATATGTATATTAAAAAAAATAATAAAGGACTAAGAGGGAAGAGCCTGACAATGTGAATTCAGACATGGTTGAAAAAAGATTTAGTAAAACAAAAAGAAGGAACCAAAATTCCTTTATGCTTCTCTTCTACTAAACTCTGAGGTTTTGGAGTAATGTATGTGCAGTTAAGCTTCAGGGGGCAGCCTCAGTCAGGACTGACATACCATGTTCCTTGAGCTCTCTAAACCTCTAGTATAGCTTGAATGTACTTGTCAGAGGTGGAGAAAGTGGTGGATTTCCAAATCTATGTGTAATTTCAAGCAATGAGTCATTATCAATAAACTATTCCCGGAACTATAGTTAGGCAGGGAATAAAACCAATCTGAAATCACACAGGAAGTAAGGAAATAAGTTCCTAAAGAACAGTGGCCGACAGGGTATTGGCTAGTGATACTGTATCCAGTTATTTAGATAAATAATGTGTGGGCTTTGTTTTGGATTTATAAGCAGTTTTCCAAAGGAAGGATGACTTTAATTTAGGATTTGCCTTTTAGGGAAATTTATTTTGCTAAAACCTACTTTGAAATAAGAAAATTCTGATTTTGAGTTTTGCCAAAAAAATGATCTCTCAGAGAAACTATTCTCTTTCAGCGTGCAAGCCATGTGAAAGAGCATCTTTGAGCATGCAAGTACCTTCCAGAGCGGTTTCAAAGGCTTACTCTGTGGTTTTTTGCAAGCTGCCTTGAGATCTCACCATCGCAGTATATTTGTTTTTTGCAGAGTGACGTTGGAGTAACTGGAGTAGATTTCTCTGCAAAACATATGCACAGACTAAGAGGTGACTACAGTGAGAGTGTGAACAGGAGGAAACCTGACCAGAGTACAGTAGAAATCCTTCTGCCTTTGAAGCGTACACATCTGCTGAAATATAAGTGATACATGTAGCCTTACCAATACAACCAAATCAAATTCAATACCTGAATGGCATCTGTCAGAGTTAGCCTGGGATCAGTGGATATCACATTTCCCTGTTCTTTCTCTGTGAGTGATCTTGGATTTTTCTCATTTAAAAAATCTCAAGGAATGTGTTTTGGATGCGATCTCTTTATACTCTTCATCTCCTATTGCAAGTATGACCAGGATTGATATAACGTATGCAAACTAAATCCAGGCTATTGCATTTACCAACACTGAATTTTTATGAAGGCAGGGTAGCTTTTTAATAATCCTCCCTGGCTTTTATTTGCCTTCCTTTTAAGCATTTCAATGAAAAAAAAAATTGTTACCATTTGTTATTTTGCAATTTATTTTTATAAAAATCTATTTGTGTTGTTTTTTGGCCAGAGACTTACTGCAACTTGCTCCAAATTGCTGTCCTCCTGGAGCAATCCATGGAAATGTGTTGCTATTGTGTTAGTACCAAACTATTTCATATCTAGAAGACTGAAATCACAAGGACAAATGCAATATTTTTCTTTCTTCGACTTCTGTCTAATGAGCTCTGCTGTTGGGCAATTGGAGATCTTCATTCTAGCCCTCTTCTTGCTAGTTCCTGTGTGACTGAATGCATGAATTCTTAATATTCCCATTTCCCCATCTGTAAAATGGGAGTTTTTATACTTTCCAGCTCTATAAAATTCATAATGCAATTAATAGGATATTGACAGAGCAGTCTGAGACCTCAGGTGGTAGGCACTATATGTAAACACTTTTGACAGTTTTCTTATTTCTTTTTGGTTAAAAATAGAAAGGTTTAAGAATCATGTTTGGAAAAAGGCGAAGAGAATTTGTGTGGCTGTTGCCAATGGTCAGAATACTTCTGACCATCTCTTTTACTACTTCAAAAGAAGTCTGTCATCTTAACATGTATCTACTTGAAGTATAGTAGATTCCATTCACGTAATTGTTTTGGAAGGATCCTTGTATTAATGGAAAGCCATTATTTCTTGCAGAAAATACATAAAATAAGAGGAAAAAAACATTTGTGGGGTTTAGACCTAATATTTTTGTAATATTGACCTATGGAAGTTCAGTACAATACATTACAGTGGTTGGGAATAGCACTGGCTAACCCAAAGGATGAGAACTGAGAAGAATGTTTCTCACTGTTCTTTTCAGCTGACCTTTTGCTTAGCTGTGTGCTAAGGTCATTTTCACTCTTGACTGGGCTTCCTTGACAGCTAAGATGGCTTCTTCATGAAAATACTGAGATATACTAGGGTTGTGCATTCATTCACATTGCTAAAACCACTTCATCAAATACTGCTTCTATATAAAATACTCCTGATCTAATCAAGAAAACATCAAAATCCTGCAAAGTGCCCTTGTTAATCTTGTCACTTACTATCTAGACCATTTTTCAAGATGATTTAATTAGCAAAGTAAAAGAACTTACAATTCTTTCCACATTATTCATTTCAGTTAAAATATATGCTTTGGCTTAAGTTATTTATAACTTGCATACACTAGTAGAAAATACATGAAAATGTAGCATTGACATTCAAAAGCAAAGCTCTATCCTTCAGTCAGATATGGTCTGTTTTCTGCCAGTATCTCTAGAACTCTACAGCTACGATAAAAGGTCTACCTTTGCTAATTTTCAACCAGACAAGGATGAAAACTGCTACTGGGAAGAGCTATGCATGGCAAAAATGTAGTTCTGTCTTCAGTTTTTCAAGGAACAAAATGTCTTTCCAATATTAAGAACTGTAAATATTCTAGAGAAGAGGAAAAAAGGTAGAGGAGATAAATACTGGCCCAAATTAGATATACATGGAGCATTATAATACCTGCACTATATATATGCTAACCCATAAAATTTCAGTTAGTGAAGGAATACCAAAAATAGCAACAAGAACCCACCATGCAACTCTAGTTCAACCCCAGAAACAATTCCCCCTATTCAATAAAGCATAGTCTTACTGGAGCTAATTGTCAGTGCATTCTTTATTGCTACTTCACAGATATAATATCAGAGTGCTCCTAAGGTATAATTAAAGATTTACCAAGATTTATGAGACTTTATCATCACCAACAGGGTTAAAGAATGCCGAGGAGACCCATTGTGCGAGGGTTTTGCTCAGCAGTTTCCACAGCAGTAAGGGCATTGCAGAATTACTTCAGCGCTTTAGAAAAGCTTGCCTGTTTGGCACTGATGTAAGGGACATCATTAGAAAGGGGATGGTATGCATGGTTTAGGCCAGCTGTGGGCCTCCTTACCTTTTCTGAATAGAAGAATTGGAAAGGAAAAACAAAAAAGGCAAAATAAGAGCATGAAAGCATGGATGTACTCTGAAGAGTGAAATTAAACAAGAAAATATAGTTGTCATTTATAACAATAACAATGATGATATGTTGAAAAGCTGTTGGTGTCCACACAGCCCTCTCTCTTTTCATAACATAGATATCCTCGGTGATGGATCAATTCTCTGCCACCTGAATTTTACACAGTCTATGCTTTTAAATGTTAAGTGAATGGTGCTGAGCGTTTTAAGCTTCCAGATGTTACCACATTTATTACATAACCGTTCAATGGATGGATTTAGCAAGCATAGATCATAGGATGAGCCTGGAAATCCTGGAAGGGATAGAAACAATCTGTGGTGGTATTTTAAGACAGGATGATACCTCACTTTCTGGTTTACTATGCATACAATAAAGGTGCAAAAGCCAATCCTGACTTTGATTAGTACTTTATTGGAAAAGTTTCTCCTACAGGACAGATTGAGTAGTCAGAAATCACAGTTAAGGGTTCACAATTTGCCTTTCTCTTAGCTGCATTTAAGCACACCAGAAAGTGATACTAGAGTAGAAACGTGATTCTTATATTAATAACAGATTCTTAGATGATGAATTGTATATGAATTTACTTATGCTTTCATACATATATCTCGCTAGAAATTACTCACCTCTTCTATATTCGCAGAGTCTGTGTCGCCATGGTAGTTTATAGAGGGCAAAGGATGAAATTTGTGCCTGAGTTAAATATAATACTCAATTCTGCACATGGCCTGGAAACACTAATTGGTTATCTTGCCCTCTAATATTAGTCTTTTGCAGTGTGAATCTTTGATCCTTTGGGCAAACATTTCAGTTTCTGTTTGCTAAGGAAAGGTTTCATTCTGTGCATACAGTACACGGGTGCCTGCCTCTTATCGCACTCACTGCAACTGTAAAAAGCCTGATATTCCTTGCACATAAATTGCTGCTTTTACTGTAACTTTCACATCCTGTTCTTCCTTCTTTGCAAATTTGGAGTTGAATATGTAATAGAAATCTTAGTCATGTGAAAAGGATCCAAAGTAAAAATAAAAAAATTATATGTTTTCTATAGGTGGGATTGTCATTTTGAAGAAGTGAGATGAGGGAAGTCAGAAGAATAAGAGCAATAAGATTGTTATTTTGCACTGCTTTCCTGTCAGCAACTTTACCTTTAAAACTCCTAACTAAAGAACCCTTAGGATGGAGTACATAATGGGCTTTTGTAAGACCATTGTAATTTCATAAGCAAGTGCTCAATTCTTAGAATACACTGGTATTTTATGCTATTCATTCAAGCTATACTTTGTTGGTCTTGGCTAGCATGCACATGATTTAATATTTTCTTTAGTTCCCTGATCATGCAATAGTTTTTTATTTCCTATGGAATTTTCCTCCTGCCCACCATCCTCTCATAGAGCACAGGATTAACTATTTTCTAGAAATAAACTAAAGCACAATAATTATCTGCAAGTTCCTTGCCTTTGTAGCTCTAGCATTTGAAAGTTAATAATACGTGATACTACAAGAAGAGAAAAGACATGGCTGAAACATAAGAGTATATACTACACAAGAAACTTAATCACAAATGTGGCTGCTCAGGCTGGGATGTATAAGGCCTGAATTGCAGACTTCCTAAGCTCTTACAGCATGTGGCCAGGAGACAAGAGGTTTTAACTTAATGGCCCAGACTTATTTGGGGACTGTGTTGCCTGTAAAATGGGAAAAATTATGTTGTCCATTTCCCTCTTGTCCCTCTCATCATTAGTAACTTTAAGGCATGTATATACTGTGGAAATGTCTTAGCAATTCAGTACTCCTTGCAGTAAATGCATCAGAGGCAGAAACCCAAACGGAGAGCTGGAAAGATACTCTTGGAATAGGTGCTTCATTGTCTGTGCTGAAGTGCCCCTCTTTCCCCCTCCCACCTTCCTCCAACTTCATGATGCTGAGCATGTGTGAAGAAAAGTAATAATATAATTGAACATAGTTTCTGCTATACTTAAGTAGAAAGCAGATTTGAAGTCATATGGACCACCTAATTTTAGTATTCCCTATCTTGTAAGTGCTTAGGTTTTGTAAAATAAATCATAATCTCTCAATAGTTTTAATGTAATTTCCTGAGGTTTTTTAAAATATTTTTTTTAACATGAAGGAAATGAGAGTATTCTATTTTGTGTAGTCTTAACAGCTCCCATCAGACATGTGATTTGATTCTGATTCCTCAGGACAGATTTAAACTATTTGAATGACATGACTTTTTAAGTTACTGGCAGCAGGAAAAGGTTCTTGTCATGGAAAGACTGGGCTGTTGCAGCTATGCACTGAGCCAGGGAACCCAGACCAGATTGTGTATGCAAGCTCATGCTCTCTTGACTCTGTGTGCATCCTAAGGCTGGAGGAAGCTCTTCTGCTTCTGGAGGATGTGTAAGAAGCCCTGTTGAATAAGGGCTTTGCTCTCCTGCAGGACATGTATATACTACACCTGTGTTGGCTGCAGGGTGATTTGACTTTCCAAGAAAAGATTTATTTTCAACCAGTACTTGGGAATTCTGTGAAAAAGCAGCAAACAATCAGAGCAGAAAGGAAATTGTGTTTGTGGGAAGGAAGGAGTTAAGGGTAATCTGCAGTCATTTATTTTCCCCACGCTAAAGAAATAGTGGAAGAACTTCCTTAGCTCTAGTAATTTCTTCATGCCATACTTTGAAAACTGGATGAAAACAAGATGTTCATAAGAATTTCTCAAATGTAAGGGCAAAGAAGTATTTTGAAATGAAAAGTGGGTATGAGAGGGAAGTTCCTAGTTGCCTCCAACTGAAAAATCCATGCCTGTGTCCTAGGAAGAAGTCTGCAGTTTTAGAGCTTAAACACATCCAGTAAGTTGGTTTCTTATTTATGTTCTTTTCAAGCTTTCCGAAGTGTGCTAAAAAGAGAGCTAAATCCTGAAGATGTTTATTCTTAGACAATAGAAGACAGAAAGGCTTAGGCTCTTAAAGATATCTTGGTGCATAGATTATACTCACCTAATAAATGGTAAGATTTCATCAGGAATTATAAATCTGCATATTGTGACTCCAGCAATGCAAAACTGTGCTTGCAAGGAGCTTTTTAGTAATGGACAGTAACAGGAAATCCTTTAAGAGAAAAACCAGTGAGAACAGGGCCCAAGAAGGTTTTTGTTGGTTTGGGTTTTTTGGATTGTTTATATCTTTGTTTTCATTTTTCTCAATAGCATCTTGGTGGGCAACTTGAAGCCTTTAGGTGGCAGACTGGAAAAAGTAGCTGAAGACACTCTTAAGTCCTTCAAAAATAGCCTTTGTGATAAGGACATGGTATAGGAGATGGAAATGGCTGCCAAAAGCTGCAATATAAGGAGGAGGGTGAAGAGAGGTCAGCAAGCTGATTTAAACAGATCATGGCCTGGATAGAGAGGGAAGGTGGGAAACAAATTTTAGCAACTGTATATGTAAATGGTTGTAATAATTAAATTTCTACTATCATCCATAGCAGTAACAGTAAAACATGGGGTCTTGGGCAAGCAGGACTAACCTACTGCTGAAATACTTCATTCCTTAAATGCTGATAAGTGTTTTTAATTCTGTTCTAGCCAGGTTAGTTATAAGCTTAGTGATATCCAGCTGTAGAGGAACACGTGGCCAGTCCTGTCATCTCTCACCTTAATGAGCACTGAAAGCGAATAACTAGAAATTCTACTTGGTGCTCAGCATAGCAGTTCATTATATAAGTTCTACATATAGTTAAATTAGTAGCTTAGTTGACAAGAAGGTGACATAGCTCAACTTATTTTTTAAATTGCTTAGCTTTATCACTCTATTGAACAGATTGTTCAAGTATTTATAGAATACTGTGCTACCACCAATATGATCTGCAATTAAGGCAAAAATGGTCAAGTAAAATGACATGATCAAGTAGTTTAAAATGAGTTGACCTCTGATTGCCATCAAACAACCAGAGGTTGAAGCTTGAACCACAAAATTGCCTTTTTTAATTCTTTAAGGAAATTGGGTGCTGAGACTGAAATGTGTTTTGGCTGAAACTGTGGAAAGAAAACGCAAACCATACCAGCTATAAGACCAAGAATTTTGCGGTTTATTCGCATGTTGTTGAGTCTCAGTGAGATGACCCTTTGGTAAAAGCTGTAAACCTTAGATGAACTACAGTTGCTGAAGTCCTAAGTCAAGAATCTTGCCACCCTGAGGATGTCCTATTCCTGAAATATATGGAGTTTAAATTTTGATTTAAAAGACAAAGGCATTTTAAATTCATGGAGAACAGCCCAATTGAAAGGTCTAGGGCTTTGACTCTAGGACTTTTGGCTTCCAAAACTTTTGACTTCAGCTCTGAAAGAACAGAGAAATTGTGTTATCATCTGTCGATCCCTGACTTCAAGAACATTATTCTAGAGGAAAACAGTCAAATTTCTTTAACACAAATATATTTGTGTATTTGATTTTTTCTGTTGAGATTAACAATATCTGGCTTTTGGGATCACGGATGAAAAGACAAGTATGAAATTAAGTAATCACAAGGAAGAAGATTCAGGTTCAGCTATCCTCTTCTAAAATACTTCAGAATCAAGGCCATAATTCCAAGTGAAATTTTTCTTATCTTGCAAGAAACTTGTTTGTTTATTTTTACCACTGTCCTTTCACAAAGATGCATTATTTGGAAAAGGAATTTTTCACTAGCAGGTATTTAATTGTCTCTGGTGGGCAATTTTGTGGAGAGGATTTTTGACCATCACCTTTGGTGCACTCCTGTTGGCTTTACAAAGGAGAGCTGGGAAAATGATGCAGTGACAGAGAAGAAAATTTAGCAGTTAATGCATGTTCAGAAGAACCTTTCAGGAGCAAATTTTTTTTTTTAAAAAAGTCTTCCCAGAAAGAATCTAAACCAAAAAGTGAATTAGTTCCTACTAACAAAATTTGGGGCTGGATAGCTCCTGACTGATGAGATTTTTCTATCACCAGAATCAGCTGACCTGTATGGTTGGAAGGCTCCCATCATCTTCTAGTGCAGCCTCCAAAATGCAGTAGTGTTTATACTCTGCTCTCACTTGTGCCAATGTTGAAAATTCCTTTGATTAAGAATAGAGCTTGGATGTGGTGCTGAGGGATGTGGTATAGTAGTAGTATCTTAGCAGTCGCAGTGAGATTGTGAGCTCTAGGCAAGCAGCTGGACTTGGTCGCAAATGTCTCTTCTAACCCCAACAGTTCTATTATTCTACAATTCCATGATTTTGTGTTTTTTGTTGTGAAGCTGATCAGATATTCCTTCATTTTGAGAAAACCCTGGGCATTTTTGTCTAAGACCTATTTTAAAGAATGGTAAATACCTAATTTTTGCAGATTGAAAGAAACTTTGGCTGTCTCAAAGGAGCTTGTTCTACAAACTGAATTGCTTTGATTCAGTCCAGGTTTAATTTAATTGGCCTGAGGTTCTTCAGGCTTTTTCTGAAGCAGTTGTCATTGTTTTAAAGTTCTTAAAAAAGAAGTCCAGTACTGTTAGTATTGTTAGTACTTCCCTCTAACACAGTAGACTATATCTTGTTTCCTAATAACTACAAATCCTTATGCTGCCAGGAAATATTTCCAGTGGATTTTGTAATATAAGGAGTCCACTGGAAGTGGAAAACAAAGATACAGGAATATCTGACATCAGTTTTGGCCAGAGCACCTAGTTCTGTTTTTAACTGCACTAGGCTGTTGCTGGTTAGAGCAAAATCTATCAACAAATAATTATATAATGCACAGTAAGAGTAAAACTCTTCTGGACAGTGCTGATATGTGGTTCTTGCTACCATTCTCCAGATGTATCCTTAGCTAACATCCTCATGCTTGTCTCAGTGCCTTGGCTTGATAATCTTTCCAGGGGTATTTTGAGGGCTATGGGTGGAAACAGGTCTTTCTTTGCTTGTCCTTCAGGAAGGTAAGGAAGAAGAGGCATCACACATCTTCCTCTTTACTCCTTACAGCAGAATGACTGATTTTATCACTGGGTGTCTTGGTTTACTGCTGAAGCTAATAGTACTTCATGAATACCCTGCAGCTCTCCTCAGTGATTACTCCTACCTGGCATTCAGGGGCCTTTGAAAGGCTTTTTGTGCTGCTTTTCCACAGGGGAAATTTGTGAAAAGGAGAACTTTCTTGCTGCCAAGGGGTGGCAGGGCAAATATAGCTTAGGAGCTTACCTTAATTGAGTCTGGTGGTGCCTGCCATGCACTAAAACTTCAAATTTGATCTGGTCAGCACGCCTATGTGCTGCATAGGTGGTTTGAAGTTGGATTTATCCTGCCATGGGAACTGTCTTCACCAATGAAAAGAGCAGCCTGTGAGCCTAGTAGTCTGTGACAGCCTGGAACTCCAAATTGAAATGGGTATGTTGGCAAGGGATGAGCAGCTGTATCTGCAGAGCAGCTAATTCTCCTTCTTCTGCCTCTCTCTTTTTTTTTCTTTTTTCCCTCCACATACTCATTTTGTTGGTTGTGCTTAAGTCTATAGGGAGTGGAAGGCAATACATGTTTCCTCAACCCAACCCCCTCCATTTATTTTGCTTTGACCTAGTAAGCCACCCTTCCTCCTCCTTTTTTTTGGGGGGCCAGTCAACTTTGTAAAGTCAGCCATCCTGACTCCGCTGTACAAGCAAGATAAAATTTTTAGAAGTGGAAGTTCAATGCTGCAATGTCATTTAACTGTACCTGTCTAAACCTCCTAAGTCTGACATGTCGGTATCAGAATATGACATGTCCTCATCAGAATGATGTGTGAAGCCTGGGGCATTTCAGGAGTGCTGTTTAACCACAGTAGAACATCTAGTTTTAAAATGCTGTTTTAATTTTTTAGGTTTTGGTACTCCTAACCTAGTCCAATGCTAGCATGCAGTTGTTTACTAGATAGGTAATGGTGAAAAATCTGGCCCCAGAAGCAGTGGGATTGGTGTATGGATATTTTAAATGAGGCAGGAAAGAACCCCAAGCAAAGAAGATTTTGTACAAGTTCACCTATTCTCTGGATCCTCAGGATTGCTGAGCAAGGGTTAGTGTGCATTCACACTGTTTGCTTGTCAATCCCATCTGGGAAGTCCTGGAAATCTGAACCTAAACCCCAATGGTTTGATGTTTTGGTTTTTTTTTCTTCCTTTTTACCAGTTCTTTTGAAGCTGGGGACAGGCCCATGCTTATCCTTTGTTTTCATCTGGGTGACTGCAACTCATGCTAGGCATGCCAGGCACTATAGCCTGGGGATGGCCCTCTCAGATGTCCAGTCTTACTGGCAATAGTGTCACATAGGAGCTGCAGAAATTAGTCTGTCACTTGGAGGTTTTTTGGAAACAAAACCATTTCTGAGATGGTTTGTCTTTCACTTAACCTTAAACATTTCTAAAACCTTTCTGCAATACTTGAAGGCCAATCTCATGCCCAAGAAGGGGGTAGTATACTTTGGTTCTTCCCTAAGGTCTCCTGCATTAACTTCAGCTGCTTCAGCAGAGGGTGGGAGAATTGCTTTTGTGTTGGGGCTAGAAAATGGTAATTTTTCAAGACTGTTTTAAAACATCAGATGGGAACAGAAGTTCACCAAAAAAGTATTTCTGCCTTTTTATTTTTTTTTTTAACAAACTGTTTCATAGCATATGCACCACTTAATATGGCATATGTTAACTTCAGTGTTTTAATTGATTAGCAAAGTAAATAGATATATATAATGGGAATAATCTGTCAGAAGCATCATGAGCCTCCAGCAAGGTGCATTCTTTCTTAAGAGTGTATTTGTTTGGTAGTTTGGGTTTTTTGTTGTTGTCTGTGACATAAAAGAAATTTGATACATTATCTACTGTATGTTTTATTTTCACCCTTGCAATCTGTACTGTCTGGCAGCATGCAAATGAGAGATGGTTTTACTGGGGAAGAGAAAGAAAGGGATTAGATGGGCTACTAAATACACAGTACAGAATATTGTCAGTGTTCCCTAGTGACTTTGGGAACAGAATTTGACCAAGAAGAAAATGGACTGTCATTAATAGTTCAAAAAGTTCCAGTCAGCCAGGCTAGATTTCAAAAGGCATGGGATGGGGAAGAGCAGTCATGAGGCTTATGCTGTCCTTGAAGCAGCGTTTGGTTTTATATCAATCTTTTCATGTTCGTTAACCCTTGATTTTGGAAGTAGTAGAAGCAAATTCTTCACTTTCTGTTAAAGAAGAATCTACAGAAAAATCTATTAATGGGTATACCTTATCCATGAGCTTTCCTACAGGCTGTCAGTTGCTTCTTCATCTTGGAGGTTTTGGTCTTGGATAGGCTTGTGGGGAGTGAAGGTACCTTATGCACTAAGCAAGGATTGGGAACTTTCTTGCTTCCATAAGCTGAATTTTGGTTTATTAAAGGTTCCATAACGTGAACTGTTGAGTAGTAAAAAATATGGTATAGCATGAGAACGTCTCTTGTGCTCCTTGAATCGCTCCTATTATCTTCCACTTCATACTGAATTTTCTGAAGTCATGGGGAGTTCTGCTTTACTATAACTGATTTTCATTAGAAAAAATTAGCTCAGACAGCAATGTCAAAAGCTCCATTCTAGCTCTAAGCAATCCCATTTCTGTAGGCAAGCTTGTGGATCTTGAGACTCTCTGCAGGTGGGCCACTAAAATCTGGATGTAGCTCTTGAAATACAACTGTTATTCTTAGTTACTGCTTTGCAGACAGCTTTCCTGAGAGACACAGCCTAAACAACTTCTCTAAAATCAATCATTCCATCTAAAGTAGTATAAAAACGCCTGTGACAGATTATTTTAGATACAACAGATAAGCACAGTTGGTTTTGAACTTGTACATGTATTTTTTTTCCAGGGTTTTGATAACCTTCATGCACGTAGCAGTTAACAGCTGAAAAACACTTTTTCATTAAAGCGTATCAGCGAAATACAAAAACGTACATCCAGTAGGACAAAAGCTTTGGGGACCAGGACTTCTTGTTGCTACTCTCTGCATGAAGCTGACCTTGTCTGTATTCTATAATGGAAGTTACTTCATCATCCAGCCTTGGGCCTCTCCTGAGCAAATACTGTCAATCACACTGAATTGTGCCAAAAGGCATACCAGCCATGTCATGCAGATGACTGTCCACTGTGGACTCAAATGAGACCACCAACCCTTAACCCAAAGAGAACAGAGAATTTGTTTTGTTTCAAAGCAGAGACAAGTACATAGGTCTACAGAGTACTTTTGTTTTTACATTAGCTCTTGCCGTGTTTTCTAGGGATTACATATACTACTGAAAACAAACAAACAAAGGGAAGCTTAACCGATTCTCTCATACTGTGCAAACCCCAGTCATATCCCACACTTGATGTTTAGCTGGCATGAAATATAAGCTTTAAAGAAATTGCCTGCATATTCTGAATTTATATGTAGTTTCATTTTGCGTATTTGAGTTAAAAAGATGAAAGATATCTGTTATAAAAGTATGATACCCTGAAGACTATATGGCACAACCTAAAGAGTTGTTTGAATTTGTTGTATAGCTAATGTTCCCAGTTTAATGTGGAAAGTTTGCAAGGATCTTTTTGCATAATGTTTTAGTATTTTGTTAATTTTTTGCAGGAATTGTTCAGACTCAAATTGCCATTTTAACGTTTTCCCTTAACTACCTTCATCAGCCACAGATCATAGGACACTGAGAATCCTGGCTAACAAAGCTAGGAAAAAAGTATTTAGCAGACAATGACCGTAAGCAAATTTCAAAGACCCAGGCCAATTACAAATCATATTCTCTCTCTCATTCAAAATCAAGGCAATATTTTACCACTTTCAGGGCCTTTCTGAGCCTCCATTAGTATTCCAGATTTGCTGCAGCATAAAGCTCATTTGTCCCCACAGGAAAAATACAGATTGATTTCTCAAAGTATGGTCCATTATCTTCCTTGTGCCCTCAAAGCCACATTTGGACTACAACCAGTGACATTTGCTGAGATAGCTGAGCATTAGTCCTGCTGATCGTTTGACTGTCAATCCTTGGGTTGTTGTACAGTGCAAGCATTAGGCTAACTCATCACTAGGAATCATCATTAGCCTGTGCATCCTCTGAGCTGACCTGCTGAAGAATTTCATGCCCTGCTCCGTTGTATTGTACACTGGTGCCAAATACAAGGTCCATCTGGGACCTTCAATTTCAAAAGTTTCTACAAAAAATCAGGGAGAAGATCTAGGCACAGATGTGTTTAAAACCAAATTGTAAGTTCAAGAGAAGCCTCAGTCCTTGATGCTGAAGTATAATACTGTATGATGATTTTCCTGGTCAAAATTTGGTTCCCCATACTGCAGTAAAATGTAAAATGCAAATGACTATTCCAAGAAAGTTGTAACAGACATGTTGAAAAAACTTCCTCTATTATACTTCTTAGGAAGGGTTAGGATTTTTTTCTCATCAGAATCTCTGGCTCCTTTCAAAAGCTGTTTCACACAAACCTTCTTTTTAAATGTACCATTTATGCGAATGGAAGATCAGTGACATTGCAAAAAGGCCAAACACAACATAGAGCACAATGCCTCCATGGAATGGTGTCACTCTAGGCTAGTGAAGATGTCCATTCATGGCACCATTGTAACAGTTAATGAATGAGTGGTTTCTCAACTTGTGAATGTTTTTTTGCAGTTTTCATATGTCACACCTGAGTCCCTTTTCTGAAAGACTTTTCCTGTGCAGAACTAGTAAATTTCTCTATTGAAAGATTTCAATGTAATTAAACTGCTTAAAAAGGCACCATTCTTCTAATAAGGCAATTTACATATTTAATAACTTTAGACTTGCTTTCTGAAAGACAGCTTGAAAGTTTATTTGTATGCTCTTTCACTCAAATGTTTTGAGATTCTTCATCTTGTTTCCATTAACATGCCAATAAGTCAAATCAAATTCCAAGGCGGTTTCTGTGTTTTTCTCCTTTAGCAGGTAGGTTACAGTGAAGGCCTTGACTTGAACTTCAGGAGCTTAAAGGTATTTTGTCATCAATTTTGATGGCTTTTGGCCCTAAGAAAGCATTATGTTATTTCATCCCCCTCACCCCCCCTTCAGCAATCTAAACAGAGTGAATGTTCAACAAGAGTAATCAAGACAGAGTAATTTAATACTTGGTAGCTGTAAACAGTACTCAAAGCAACATTAAATTTTAACAATCTCCAAAGATCCATTTTGGACTCATACCTCATGTTTGATTTTAAAACACAGACTTTAACCTGATTTCTTGTAAATATTTTTATTAAATGACAACAGGTATGTTTCCTGTCATCAATAAACCTTGACTTCTTGTAGTCAGAGATATGCAGAAGTACCATAATGGGATATCCTTTTATCTTTTTATGCCAGTTCTGCAAATCTTCTGATCATTTTTGTGCTTATTATGCACAATTTAGTTCTTCCTAGGTTTGCAAATAAGCCACAAAAAGAGATTGATTTTTACAGATGTTTGCTATTCAATATTGGTTGATAAATGTTTTAGATGTGGTGTAGAGCTCATAATTAAGGATTTACATTCCACAGACCAAAACTTCTTAACATAAAACATTTATTAGCTAATATGTACCACAACTGCTGGTAGGTGTACTGCTGTTGGTAACTTCACATATGCATGAGGATCACTGGGATCAAGTTACTGTTTCTACTTTCACATGTTCCTTGAGACTTACATATAGGAGGAAGGTCTGTGTAAGCTATTAACTTGCTACAGGAGATTGCATAGATACAGGAGATTGTATAGATACATTTTCTCATGCATATGGATGGCTTGCAGGAGAACTGGCATGGGTATGGCTTTTGATTTTAATTTTGAGCATTCCTATTAGTTTTGGCCTTTTGTATAGGAGTAACAAAAGACTCGTGCTTCCGTTCATTAAATTAAAAGTGATTTAAGAGGAGTAAAGGCTTCTTTGTAGCCCTTGGCTATGTGACAACCTAAATGCAAGATGAAATCATATGAAATCAGTCATGTGAAATCAGGTTAAAAGTCAGATACTAGTAAGTTTTAAGAGAAAATGGATAAAAGAGATGATACTCAAGAAACAATGAATGTTACCAAGGAGTCATTCACTGTGTTTTAAATTCTTGCAGTAAAATAAAAGGACAAAAATGATAGCCATGGAATTCCATTTTCCTCTGTGTTTTACTTGCCTGACCCCTAGTTAGCTACGTCTTCATTAAAAGAACAAAACTCAGAATTTCACACCCATTTAACACCAAGTTAAGTATCACTTAACCCCTTGGTACTGACCAAATGTATTCCCATTAAGCAGAGTTTTTGTTAGTACCATCCCAATTAAACAGCAGTCACAGCTATTCACTAACATTATACCAAATTAGTTTCCTGGGAGGTATCTTAATAAAGCAACCATCCCAATTAAGCCTGTCCTCATTAGATGGAGGATACAGTATTACTATTTTATTGTAATTGAAGAAAGGCTCACGGTCCCATTTCATATAGTTTAGCTACAGAATTATTAATAAACAACAGTCCCAACTAATATATTAGTGCTGACTCAGAATATAATAACATTGACCTATTAAATATGGCATTTGCATGTAATCAGTGGATTCTTGCTGCAGTTTTCTGAGCCACTGGAAAAGAGAAGGATTTTGTCTTCTTGTGATGTCCTTGTTCTTCTTTGTTGACATCATCACATTTAGTCTGTACAAAAGAAGTGTTGAAAAACATAGAAATTGCTGACTTAGGCTCCTTGGAGCTTTTGGAGGTGATGACTGTGATAAGCTGGAAATCTTTTGAGCTCACGGTGTCTGCAGTTTCCCAAATATAATTCACATACTTTACTAGCTCTAATTTCTAGCTTTAGCTCCAGTTGTTTTCTGATACAATTCTGAACGGGTGAATTTGGACAATCTCATCTTGGCCATTTTGAGCACATATGCTAGAACTAAGTCTTTTTGGCTCAGCTGTAGCTTGAATCTAATGAAAATGACAGATAATGCAGAGCGCTGTGTGCCTGCCAAAAAAGAGGATATTTCCCATGAGATAGCACCTGGTGATGCAGAAATAGACACTATAGATTTGTGATTGGCTGGTACTTACCAGCATTCATATCTAGTCAGTATTATCAACCACACAAGATCACATCTTGGATAATAACAGCAACAATGGCATGCATAAAAAATTACTGCAGCAAAAAAGGGAAAAAAATAGATCAATTATGTCAATTATATGGTAGCACTTTTTTCCCCTCACAGTTTCAACACCGAGAAAAGGTGGCATCTATCTCTGATCTAATTATTCACATGCTTATTCTCTTTTTTTCTTTCCCCCTTTCTCTTTTTTTTTACACACATAAAGGATCTTCCTTTTGAAAAACACAACAGTGTAGAATCAAACATGCACACCCTCTGTATGTGACTTAATGTTTCAGCAGATGAATAGTGGGATACCTGAAAATAAAAAAAAAGGCAGAAAAAAGATTCTTGTTTTGGTTTTCTCTAAATGGATATATATTGAGATGACCTTACCTGAGAGCAAAAATGCCATCAGCCAGAAAACTGCCATAGATTAAACTGTTATTTAAGCTCCAATTCTAGTAAAAGGGTCCAAATTTCCAAGGTGCCCCTAATGGGTCTCTGCTGGATGATAATGGATTTTTTTTTTCCGAAGGAGTAGCTTTACCAAAAAAACCACCAAAAAACAAAAACCAAACCCCAAACAATCACAAACACAACATTGCAGAAAAAATCAGCCTCCTTTTTATTAGATACTGTTGTGTACAAAATCCAGCTGGTGAGAGAAACTACAGCTCTGCTGAATTTAGCTTACCTAAGGTGAGCTAATGAACAAGGTGATTCGGGGAAAGAAATACAAAGTCATTAAGCAGATCTGTAAATTTTATAATGAATCATTTCAATTAGATTCAGGCAGCAGCAGATGTTAACTCATTTTGGCACACCCAAGCTTTGAGATTCTTAGGCTGATTTTTATTTTTTTTTTTCTTTTTTTCTTTTTGGTGGAAACTTGATGAATCTCACATTTAGAACTGTGCATGAAAAACATGTGTCATGTAAAATCAGAGCAAATGGGCCCTCCATTTGCTGATTAATGGGTCAAACCTCTCTTCTGATACCATGAGGGGGTTTCAATGTTAGAAAGTGATAATAGGCGCACAGAGACAAGGTGGGGCTTAGCGCTGCTGGTGAACCCAACAGCATTTCTGTGTTTTCTCTTCAGATTTCCTCACAGTAGTACAGCTGTGCCATAGAGAAACAGCAATTCTTGTATGTGACAGTTTGCATGTGGTTGCAAGTGTAGTAAAACATTATTTGTTTTCAGTGGATTTGTTGGTCAGTTGCTGGATGTTTGCGTTCATGTCATAGGCTGAGAGTTTTTATCTCTTAATGTATAAAAGGCATCACATGAAATTTTGCACAGAGTTGTTAATGCTTATATTTTAAAAGTCCTTGCATTAACATAAATGGAAACTGTGCCACTACATAGGATTTAATAGTCTTGTATCACTTTGCTTTCTGCCTAGACCACCTGAATTGCCTAAGCCATCTGATTTCTGTCTTGCTTGCTCTTAACCTTGTCTACTATCATGAGAAGGATAGTGTTTGGTTTACACTGAGCCAGCTAAGCAGATGTCTCTGTGATGGCTGTGTCTGCCTCTGCACTGGAAGGGAATTTCTGCTGGCTCATAGCGCTTCCTCAAAGAGCTGTCTCTTTAAGGAGTTATCTCATATTTTCAGAAATTGACTGTGAAAATTCTAAGTAATGGTGTGACATGATCACACTCACTTTCCGTAGTTAATCCTTCACTAGGGGTCAGGCGCTTTCTCTGCTCAATGAGTCATTTGATTGTCATCTACCTTGCACAAAAAAACTACGGAGCCCCAAGCACTGTCTGGTAAGGATGACAGGCAGTCACAGTGCTGAGCTCTGTGCAGGAATAACTGAGTTAGAAAAAAGCTGCTGGCACTGTAATAAAGCGTTTAATGGACAGACAGCCTCTTTTACCTTCCTTGGGGTAACACTAAATCCCTTTTTATTGTAGTTTGCACAGATGTTAGTGAGTTATCCATTTCTCTAATCATACTAGAAGTTGGCACATCCATCTTAAGTAAGAAGACCAGCCCACTCTGTTTTTGAGAGTCCTTTTTCTAATAAACTTGTGTCAGTTTCAGGTCAGTTTCACCAATACAAATAAAATTCAAACAAATAAAAAGTATATTGTCTCATGATGAGATGTATGTAATTATGTCCCTTAGGTCAGTTTAAATTTACAGAGGGAGTTACACTGTGTATAACCCTCACCACAATCTAGATTTTCCTCCTGCTTTAAAAAAAAAAAACCCCAAACAACAAACCCTCCTGCAATATTTAGCCAATATATTGTAGTTATGTGGTGTTCTCAGTTTTGGAGCTGACGGTTCTGTATGATTCATTTTATTTTGCAATTATTTGTATATAAATGCATCATTGTGTTCTGTGAACAATGTTGCCCCTACTCCCCTTCCCGATAAATCTTTGTGAATGGAATCCACTTGTTTTGTTTATTTCCTCTACAAAGTGATGCTAACTGGCTCAGTAAATGCAGAATATTTGTATTTGTTTCTTTTCTTTTTGCATGCTGCTAAAGCAATCGTATCCTCGCATTGAGGACTTTATTTCCCTTCAAGTGGCTGTTCCTAAATGCAACACTTTCTATTAATGAAATGAAACAAAAGCTTTAGTTTGGGGCTGACTGGGGAGAGAGTAAAAACCCACAGCCTAGATCGTACATGACAAGGTGCTACATGCTTCAACTTCTAGCATGCTTACAAAGGTCAGCTAAAGTTCAGGAAGGGATAAATGATTGCTACTTTGAAGGGGGTCCGTGGTAAGCCTTGTTCTTTTTTGCACTGAGTTGATGGGTTCACAGCGGTAGCTGAATTTTGATAGATTGGCAGACACTGAAAGGAAATGCTAAATCTGCCACAGGGACTCTAACTAACTTCATTTTCTAGGGGCAAAGGGTAAAAGACAAGGGGTACTGTTCAAGGGCAGGACATCATATGACCTGGTCAACAAAGCTACCAGTGTTGTTTGTTTGGATCCTTGCCTTGTTGTACCTGGCTTCTTAACAAAAGGCCTTACCAGCAGGGTGGGCTATCAAAATAAACATTAAAGGTTCAGGGGTTGATGCTAGTCCTTTGTGTATGTAAATTTACTGCTCTCTGGGGTCTCACTGTAAATGAGAAGGCCTGTCTCTGTTGTGTTTCCTGGTAAAATACTTTTAATAAATAAATCAAAGACTATGGAACATTAACTATTTCTCACCAAAATGGAAAAAGTATGCACTTATTTCCTTTAAATAGTTCCCATACTCGACTATAAAAGAGGAAAGCCTCTCAGCTTCGAAATACCTAGGGCTAGTTACACTGCCAATCTTGCAAAGGGAAAACCTAACCTCCCAGGTTGGCTGTTGAGTTTTACACCGAGCTGATGTGCTGAATATATCTGACATTTTATACATGCCTTGAAATAGATAAAACAATTGATTAAGTTGAAGGCCACATTTCAGTAAGGTCAGTTTTACGATGGGGTATGTACAATCGAGGCGCATTTGACATCCAGTTAGTACATGCAATTGTAAAGGCTTTATTCACAAACTCGGTAATTGTGCACACAAATGCTTAATTAAGTGCATTTGTCCGGGTCATTAGGCTGGTTGTATACACAGTCGTGAAAACCGTATGTTTTCACTTTTTCCTTCTTTTTAAGCTTAAATTTCCTTTGTGATCTCCTAACGCATTCTAGAATGAATGAAAGAATTTAAGAGAATGGGGAGTTTGAAACATTTGCAAGGGAAACTGAAACCATGTGAATCTAGCTAATGTTTCAGGTTTCATCAGAAACTCAAAACGTGTCACTGATTCCCCAGGTTTACAAACCATATGGTGAACCTGAGCCTAACTTTCAATGACCGCAGTCTGATTTATGGTTTTTCACGGCAATTGATCAAAACCCGTGATTTTTCCCAGGCTACAAAGGAAACTAGACAACCTGAAGTGATTTGATGAGAGAGTTTGGTTTAGGCTCAAGTCACAACTCAGAAGTTGAGTGGAGGATGGTATTTCCATAGCTTTTGAAACTGTCCAGCCATTTTATCAGTACACTAATATTGGCTGCTTTACTGGCCAGATACCAATAAAACTGTTGGCTTTGTCTCTTTGTTTACCTTCTAAGACCACTTGGGAAAGAATAGAAAAATCTCATTTTTTTGTTTTGTTTTTAATTGGTGGTTGTGGTTAACAAGAGCAGAACTCGCACAACCACCAGGAATCGACCTCTGGGCCGGTATGGGTTAATTTAACTCTGTTTCCATTTCTGGAAGCTGGACAGCACACATTGCAAGGATTTTAAGGTTTTTTCCTTCTTTTTTTTTTTTTTTTTGCCTAACAAGGAACAAGTCCCAAAGCACTTTAGCTCACCAGAAACAGATCTGAGAAAGCTTTCTTCAAGTACCACACCCATTTTGAGTTAAGCAACCCAAGTCAGGGCACACAAGAGGCAATATCTGTTTAGTGGGATAAACGAGAACTGGAGAGGATTAGAAGGTGAGTCAGATTGCGTTCTACAAGAAGATAAATGACTCCACAAGGCTTGAAAGCAAGTTGCTTTTTCCTATTTCTTTCTAAAAGGAGAGCAAGATTCTTTTTTTTTCTAATTTTTTTTTTTTTTTTTACCTTTAATGAAATCTTATGTCCAATACTGCAGCCAAGCACCATAACTGAACAAAACAGGAAAAATGACTTGACTCAGGTGTACATCCTTCTATGCTGCAGGTTGAATTTCTGCTTAAGATAATGATTTTAATGAATTTTAGATGGAAATTTTAAATAAATTATATGGAGGGATTTTTCAGAGGTTATTCTAATTTGACATGTTTTGGTTTATTCTAATTTAAAATTCAGAAACTAGGATGGAGTTGATTTGAATAAGACTTTCCTACAGCCAGTTCATCTGCTGTATTTACTGAAGGTGTTTATGTATTTGTCTGATTTCTGTACTGTTGAAAAACTCTATGATCTCCTATCTCAGTTTGAATTTCTTGATCAAGAGTGCATGTGAAGGATGCCATAGTGGAACATTTTGTGGATAGGATATAAGCTCTGTCATGTGAGATGTAATCGGGTGTTATAATCTTCTATCATTACAAAATGAGTCTTTAGTGAAAAGTACAATAAATAAGTGATATGTAGCACTCTGGATTCATCAAAGACCATGGGTAATTTTGTCTAGATAAAATCTTCATTGATGCAGCTTAAGATGTGGTCTTGAAAGTCTACTGGTTTGTGGTGCATGGGAATGCATTTTTCATATTTGTTTCTCCCCTCAAGTAAGTGCAACTTTCTTTTGATAATACATTAGTGGTTAGTTACATGTCTTTGAGGAGATGCATGTAGTCTATCTCCAGACAGCTGTGAGGCAGGTCTGCCTGAATGATGAACTGAAAATGGTGTGAATGGAAGCACTGTTGAGTTCAAGTTAAGGTACTTTGTTCAGGATTGTTGTTCTACCTGCCTCCTCCTCACAATCTCTAGGCAAGAAGTACATGAGACCTGCAAAATACCATATAGACCTATCTTCAGTGAAGCAGTCAAGTCTCTAAATCTCTCAACAATTCAGTTATTGTAAGGGCAAACATGATTATTGGAGCAATCCAGGGATGATTGTGACCTTCAAGGCCTGCTGGAGGAACTGTCTGTAAAGTGGTCAACCCTTAGGATCCAAGAATAGATATTTCTGTGTTTTAAGATGAACCATAGAGTACGCACATTGCAGACTCCACAGTATATACACAAAACCACAGAGCTGTTGGAGTCTTCTCTTCAAAATGTACTCAGTGGTAATGAATCTATTTCTTCATGTTTTCCACTCCCACTCATCCTGAGATTTTCCTTCAAATTTCTTTTCTCCAAGGGTCAGAGAGGAAATGAGCTGCTGCTTGATAGCATGGCAACTGTTTAGTTTATTTAGCTCATGTTTTAAGCTATCATTTCAATTGTAGCAGCTCCCAATGAGCATCGCTTGAAAAGAGTTAATTTTGTCTTGTTCTCAGAATTTTATAGACAGTCACAAGGTATTGAGCTTGATATTGCTAAAAGAAATGTTTTTGGTGTAAAACCCCGGATGTTTAGCTCCCGAAAATGGGCACCACCTAAACACAGATCCAAAGGTTGTCTCTCCCTGCTTCCACTGCAGTGATGGACAAGAATATCCTGAGGTAGATGTTTTCTGGCTTTGTTATACTGGAGTATTTGTTCATTCCAAGAAGATGAAATACTGAATTGTGTGACTCTGATAAGCTTGACCAAATGAAGGGTCTTGTGTTTGCTAGAAGAACAAATATACTGGCTTTTATGGCAATATTAATCTAGCAGGAGAAAAAGGCATAATTAATTACATTGAAGCCAGTTCAGAGGCAGGCATGTAATGTCTCCCACATTTCCATTGTTACACTGCAAGCAGTCAAAACTCAAGGGAACTTCCTAAGAACACTCTCAGAGATGTGGGAGCCCAAAATGTGGGTGTCAATTGTGCGTGCTTAAGCCAAACCTGACCTCACTTTCAGTTGGCCTTGCTTAGAAACAAAACTCCTGTAAATGGAGAAGTTCTTTCAAATGGGAATAGCCTTTGCAATCTTAATCTTTTCACTAATTCAGCTGCTATTTTATGGTTGTAAGAGTGCGTGCTCTTTCTTATTTTTTACTTGAAGGGAGGAATATTTCTTTGAAAATAGGCACCCTCATAGCTCTTCATGGTGTAGAATACTATGAAATCTTTAATTGGTCTTGAATCTGTCTTTTTAAATGCTATCTTAACAGAGAGAGAGAACAACCTGGTAGGGACAATGGATCAGGTTTCCATCACATTATCCTTGCAGATTTTCAGGCACAGGATTGGAGAAAACAGTAAATCAAAGAGTCAGCTGAACATAGATATGGCATGCTATTACTCAGTTCCAATTCTCTGTGTGACAGACATTTTTGAGAGTTCTGAGTAATAACTGAGGGACATCTGTACATTCCCAATTGGGAAATGTAGTCTAAAGTTGGTATTTGGATGCCTGGACTTGTCCAGAGAAATGAGTGCAAAATGTACACATTACAGCACTGAAATATATGAACTGACTGAATAGACTGAATCATTATTTCATTATTGCTTACGTAATAGGTGGTTATTTTGAATGTATTTAAATGCATTATGGTTGTCATTTCCTTGTCATTTCACAGTCTTTTGAGTCAAATTGACATGCCTTTTGATCTATTACAAACACCAGAAGCATCATCCTCACAAAAGGCTCTTGACTACATTTAATCTAGATTTAGCTTAGCATAGTGGTCTCAAGACATTCAAATGCATTCAGAAGTTGGTGCTCAAGCAAGTTCTGAGCATCATTTTCCAGCTCATCATAAGCTAGCTGTATTTTTATTCTCTGCCCACAGTATTTCCTGTAATTCAGAAGAGGCCTTTGTGGAAGGTTTGGAAATAGCTTAGGCAATTTTGAGGTCCATTGTTTGAAGACTCAGGTTTTTAACCTAGTGGGCCCACTGCTATCTATTGCTAGCAAATTCTGGTCTCCTACTCAACAGGAGGAGGAAAAAAATAAAGAGGCTGAGAATTCCCTCCCTGAATTGCTTCCAGCGGACAGATTTCTGTAGCAAATTGACTTGTATCCACAAAAGCAGTGTGGCAAGCTACCGTATGTGGTAATTGTATGCACTGCTCAAAATATTTTAAATGAACTTGTTCTTGCAAAGAAATAAGTTATGAAGTTAACTTTTACGTTTGTGTGAATAATTAAACTGTTATTGTCACTACTCTAAATTATCATCTATTGTTAACGTACATCGTTAAATCTTGCTTCTTTGCTAAAGAATAATGAAAAATACACTTAATTAACAGTTATTGCAAGCTTGAGGCCATTGATAACACAGTTCTCAGACTGAATTTCACAAGTGTGTTTTGTACTTGAAATTGCTGCTTTATTCTAAAGCCCTGCACAGTGATGTGGGCATAACAAATTTTGTATCACAAGAACGAACTCCCTTAGTAAATTATGTCACTGTTGGTTAAGATTAGGTTGCTACAAGCAAACAACTCGAGTGTTGGTTTGTATTTTTTCTTTTTTTTTTTTTCCACTACAGAGGGTGGAGTTACGGTTTGAGCCTGCTGTTCTAGTTGCTTTTAGCAAATTTATGAAAGGCTTTTGCTGTGTGCCAAATCTGACAATATCCCACCCCCTCTGCTTCACAGCTTTGTTGTGCCAATGCATCAGAAAATTTTGGGGGGTTCTCTAACGGTTCCCTGAGGAAAGTGACTCTGGTTAATTTCCTTGTTGTTTCGATTACAGAGGTGATAGGGTTTTTTCCTTGGATATTGTTAAAGAGGCTTGCCAGCACTGTAAAGAATGTGCTGCATTCTTCAGATGAAATAAGGCCAATCAGTGGAATAATGAGGAAAGTAATATCTCCCTAGAGAGTCTGATTGGGTTTTCATCAAATCAGCCAACCTTTTCCAGTCATTTACACCAACGTTCGCTCCATGCAGGGTGTTATGCTGTCTCGGATTCTTTCCTCCTTTTAAATCCCTTGTGATTATTGCTGATAACTAAATAATTGAGATGAGGCAAATTTATGTATATTGTATATATTCTCCTTTTTAAAATTAATTATTTTGCTTTTATTTTTTCACATATATTTCAAATGACTCTCCTACCCTGGAAGCTATTCCAAAGAAGAGAGGGATATGCGAGAGCTGGAAGATTTATTCCTTTGTGACACTGAATGTCCTTTTATTTTTAATATGTGAGGTAGTCTCCCCTGAATGGAAGGTTACCTACTGTTAAAACTACAATTCCGTGACAAGATGCCCAATTCTTGTTGTTAATTAGAGCTTGACACATTTATTTTTATTTATTCATTAATTTGCCTTTCCGAGATAAACCTTTAAAATGAGCCATTTAATTTATTGTGGTGTGAGGAGAACAATAGTTACCATGATCTTCCCTTATTTCATGTTCATTTCTCTGCCAAGAGCTCAGCATTAAATGCACGAGGAACATCTACCTACTGAAACAGAAATGCACTCTCTCTTTCGGTCACACAGAATTCAAACTAAAATGGTCATTTGAGGTTTGCACATAGCTTATGCTATAGTTTCTTGCTGCACCTATGTACATCAGTCTGATGGGAAAAATGTGAGGATTACAGTGTTGGGCCAGATCCTCTCATGGTGTAAACCAGGTTGGTTTTACTGACACCAGTAGTTGTCCTGACTTATGCTTTCTGAGCATTTCACCCAGTGAGAGTCCCTACAGGTACACAGAAACTCATGGTAAATTACTGACTGACCAGGGCTACTGTTGATACATCATTAACTAGCCCTTTCCTATGAATCCAGGACCTTTTGGCCATCAAATGAGAAATAAGCAGGAGCACAAAAGATGCAGGATTCTGCAGAGCTGTGCTATTTTAATGTATTTACACAATAAATGTTGCACTCAGCCTGTCGCTGACAGCTGCATATGTGGCCACGCACTACCTAAAATAAGGGGGATTTGTGTTTTCCTTCTGTGCTGGGTAGTGCCGTGTTCTGGAGCACAGACTAAAAGGAAGGTGATATCCTATCCAAGTTATCTTCCTTCTATGGCTGGGAGATTCAGAGACAGTGTAGCTTCGTTATACACAAACACATTTATGGCATCTTTGACAAGCTCCTGGACCACATCAGGCATGATCTGATTACATCACTAAAATGAATGTGGTCTTTGGATGTTTTACACAGCAATCTGGAAGACATTTATTTCCTGCAGTTGCAGGAGGGGGGGGGGGACATGTTCAGCATGTGAAAGTTTTCAAAATTAACTGAGTTCCATTCACACCAGTCCTCCCACACTGCTCAGCAAATGATTCAAAGCCTTCAGCGTGATTTCATCTGTGCAGACTCTAATCCACTTACTTAATGAAATACATAATTAACATATTATAATTGCAGTAAAGATGGTTTTGACAGAAATCATTTCCCGTATCTAATACCGTGGTAATTTAATCTGTTCCCCACTCCCTAACACGACCCTCCGTGATTAAGTTTCATAAGAATTTTTTTGATTGATTGATTCATCTGACGTGCCTGGGCCCTGCTAAAGGAGTGTCTGTCAGTTTACAGAGCCACGTGATGTTGTGGCAGATGGTTGTGGAGAGGCTCTTTGCGCTGTCTCCCTGTGTGGTCTTTTCCACCCCCACCCCCCACCCCGCCTTCCCCTACCCCCCCCTAAATGCCCTGATAATCCAAATACAGCAACCCTGATCCACTAAATTGCTACATGTTTTTATATGCTGTCTTTTAGTTGTGTATATAGTTATTAAACTAGGGAAGGCAGGATGTGTTAAACTAGGAGGTCGAAATCCTAATGCTGTCATTCACTTCCACAATGAAACAACCTACACAGATACTTTTTATTTGATTTTTCATTCTGGTTGTTTTCAACACAATCTCTCTAGTCTGTCATTCACTCTCAGGGAGTTACTTGAGTTAAAAGGGCCAGCAAGCCAAGTTATACAGACCTTCTCAGCTAAATATCACTTGTTACCTGCAGGAATATATGGGGAACATTATCAACCACTGGCTTTTCAAGTCAGGCTCAAACGGCTGCTCTCTTGATACGGGTCATGACTCATGAGATAATATCCAGCAAAAGGTCTGTGGCAAATGATTACTTCCTTTTCATAGACTGAAACCCTATAATTTTTTTTAATGCTGTCAGTCTCCAGGAAACTGTGTCCTAGTGACACTGAAAAAAAAAAAAGAAACCAACCCAAAAAACCTAAACCAAAGCCCAAGTCCCCAAGTGGAGTGATGCTGGGTGTCTTCCACTGAGACAAATCAAATCATTTGACAACATAAAGCATCCTTTTCTCACCTTCATTCCTGCCCCTTCCACCACCCTGAGCTTCCATCTCATGTTTGCTTCTCTTATGGTAGTTCAACCAATACTGCTCATCCCTGTCCTGCATTTTCCTCCCTGTCAGTGGCTTGCATGCAACTAGCCAGTTCTCCAGAAGCTCTGGTGAAAAGAAAATAGCTGTCTGCCATTGGAACAGACAACAGAAAGACAAAGCATTGCCACTGTCAAGGCAGCCAGTCATTTCCAGACCTGAGATTAGAGCCACTTGCTCTAATTAGTTGCTCAACTTGCTAAAACAGACAATCCTGTTTGCAGTTTTGGATATTGGTGCCTACTAATTTTGCTATCCACAGCTAGGAGCTTCCCCTGACACCTTGAGCAGGGCCAGCAGCAATGTTTACTGTTTATGACTGAATTTTATTCACAAAATGGTTGG
This sequence comes from Melanerpes formicivorus, assembly GCF_026170545.1. NCBI lineage: Eukaryota > Metazoa > Chordata > Aves > Piciformes > Picidae > Melanerpes > Melanerpes formicivorus. The sequence continues at coordinate 7,357,103 of NW_027142372.1, read as the reverse complement.
CACAGTAAGGTATTACCCTGTGAGTGGGCATGGGGCTGTATCCTGGGGGTAGGCTAGAGGCAGAGAGACAATTTGATTTGTGTGAGCTGATTTGCCCTTGAGACGAGGAGGGCATAGATTTCTCAGGGTTTCTATTTTGGGAGAAGGCAGAATAGGGTTGTTTAAACTCTCATAAGTTCCCTGATTGTCCAGATTTTTAAAAGTTGGTCTCATGAGATGAGGGAGCATCACAGCAAGATAACAGTCATGGAAGCTCAAGCTTCATAGCACAAGATGTACCGGCATTGCCATCCAAGTGGTGTGGTAATCCCTTAGGGTCACATTTTGCTTTGTAGTTGTGTCAGTTTGTGACACTAGTTGGTGCCAGGCAGTGTGGCATTAAGAGCAGTACTGCAGGCCAATTTCCAGTCTGGTGGTCTGTGGAATGCTGACATTAGTGGTTTATGGCTTGTAAGAGCTGAGGTTATACTGCAGGCACAGAAACCACAGTCAGCTTCTGTGTGTTGTGCCTGAGTTCCTGGAAATGGTTTGAGTAACAGTCCCTTGGCTCTCTTGGTCAAAAGGTGGACAAAGGTGGTGAAGTTGTGAACAGTGAGCAAAACTTTGCTTCCTGTCAGCCTGAGTCTTAATGTTTTTGCTTTCCCATAACCGCAAATAGTCGCAAAGGGTCTGGTGGGCAATGTTGCTAAAGTGTCATAGGGCAGAGACCTTGGTCTTAAAAAATATTACTGGACACAGTTGCAAATTGCAGCATTCATTCTGTTTTACACCTGGAATGTCCAAGTGTGTCTATTCTCTGCCAAGGAGGGTAGAGACACAGAAAATAACAGAAGATAATTTACTGTCTGTCTTTGGTCTGTTTTGTTATTGCACTTGATAATAAGTCAAAGGTGACTTAGGCTCCAGCCTCTGTGATGGTCGTAATGCACCAAAGGGAGTGGAACTAAAGCTGACCCACCTGTCCTGCTGCCCCACATCCTTCTGAACATTACATCTTGGGAAAGTGTTTCTGACAGAAATCTCCATTCATGGACAGCTCAGCCTCTCTACTAGTAGGAGGACACATGAATCATTTCCGATGATGTGAAGCTGCGTTTAATTGCATTGTCTTTCATAAACTGAGGGACTGTCAGTGCTTGACAACATACGAAGTTTATGGGGTTTTTGGTGGTTTTATTTTTTTTAAGATGATGCAAAAAGTACTGTATTCTTTCATTCCAGCAGTGTTTTTAATGCTAATAAGGATTTAGGTGCCTAATTTCTGTTGATGAGCTGATGCATTAGTTGTGGTTTACTTGTCTATCAGTTCTCACTGACCTATATACTACTGATGTGCTTGCATTAAAACTTATGCTAAGGTTATCTTATAGCAAGTGAAGGCTTTCTGTGATGCATCTAAATCTGCCTTCTATTTTAGTGACAGATTGTAAGTGCACTGATCAACAAAAGCTCTGCTTTTCCCATTGAATTGTGAAACACTTACCTGGGAACAGCTTGAGCACAGAATGCGAGATGAATGAAGAAGCATTTATGTGAAGGACTGAGATTTTGGGGGGGGCAGGGAGAATACATGCAAATGATCAGTTTATTAGTACACTGGCACAGAACCACAAGTGTGGACAATATACCCACCCACACTGAGTTCAAGGAGGCCACACAAAACGATGCAGAATAGCTCCTACATCCGAGTCAGTGAACTCATTGAACTTGACTGAAATTCCAGTCGGAGCATTTTCTTTTTCCTATGAGCGTGAAGGGAGGGGGAGGCTCCTTTGTGAGTGGCAAGTGTACATGAACACCACCACATCAACTGCCAATATGTTATGAGGCCTTGGTAACAATCTGGAGTCTCTGGGGAGCTCTGCTGCAGTTCAAGTGAGTATCAGACAGAGAGAAAACAATTTCTGGTGCCAATAATGCAGCACAGATGAAAAATGTTTTAATATTTGAAGCTGCTTTATGGCAGAAGCAATGACAGTGATGGAGTCAATGTCAGCTTTTTTCCTTTAAATGTCATCTTTTGTCTATGAGTTTTTTCTGCTCTGGAGGCATGCAAGCCTGATGCTGACTGTTTGCAACCATTGATCATTGATTTTATTCTAAATGGAAAGCTTGCCAGAAGACTAGAAATTCTGGAATTTATTAGGATTTCTTTAAGAGGCACTTTAGCTCAACAGTTCTCATTACTGTCTTTACAACGTTACTTATTTTTCTTTTTATGTCATATGATTTGTAAAGGGTTGGTACTCAGAGAACAATATACGATTAAACCATTGTGCATGCTGGAGTTGCAAGCTTAGAAGGGAGAAAAGGATTCTTAGGAGGGCTAAGCGCATATCTGAGCATTAAACAACAACTAATGCCTCATCACAACCAAAAGCTCTCTTGAAATCTGTGGACATGATTTTTGTTAAACAGCAGCTTTGATTAAATAAGGTCACTCTTAAATTAATAACTCTTAAATACATAAATAAAAGGGCTCAGCCATCTTTATATTCTGACATTTAGTGCATAAACAACGTACTGTACGTACCAAATGCCAGAACATAATGAAAGTTTGTCCTGTTAAACTAATACTACTGATGGGCAAAAATGCCTTGGACTCTAATAGCTCTTCAATGTATTTATTTACAGTGACATTATTCTGACCATGCCAACTAGGAGTGGTTCAAGGCTTTATTGCATATTAACATTTAACATATTTGTGTGCCTGTGTATAAGTGATTACTCTTCATTTGCTTAAAAAGAATCCATTTACGATTATACAGTAGGTTAAATGTTTTCCGTTGGTGATATGTTTCCATTGGCACAAGACTAGTTCAAACAGGTACGCTAGCTCTTGGCTGACACGCCTGATATTCAGGCTTTATTACAGAGCAGTGTACCCAGGGAATGTGAATTATAGTGAGTATCAGCCTTGGCCTGCTAAAAGCATCATTCAGCCTAGTTGATTATGGAATTTACTCTGGAGTTTGGGTCTGAAGATCCACCTACTGAACTGATGTTGTTTGTTTAGTCACAAATGTGTTTGCAGACCAGACAAAGGGAAAATTGTAGGGGAGAACAGACCGGTTGGATAGAAATGACCAGGCAAAAGCAAACTCCTGCAGGGTAAAGAGTCAGTAGTGAAGTTTATTGCCACTGTTTAGCTAAAACTGATTCTGGCAAATGAACCACCAAGTGCAGTACTTAAAATGTAAAAGAAAACTTTCCAGAAAATAAAATTACCATCTGCAATGTTAACTTAGATGCTGTAAATGGAATTGTGGTGTAGTGTCATCTATGGTACCCCTTTGATCTAGTTGCTTTTAATGCTTATAGTAATTAACTGTTCTGATATGCAACGCCAGTTATAATACAACAGTTGGATTGTAACGGGGGTAGGGGAAACAACAGAATAATGTCTGCTTGCCTCAGCACTGTGTATTCTGCACAGGCCATATCCCTGCATGTTCATTCTCACACTTGCTACAGACACAGAAATACACCTGTTAGCAAGGAAGCTCAGGCAACAAAAATGGCATACTTTTCTCTTTATTGTTGGATAACCTATGTTTACTTCTTCATAGGGTGCCACCAAAAGCGCTTGTTTAGAGTTGTTCTATACTAAATGATCTGTGATTCCTGGCGAGGTTTTAAACATTTTCTGATGGTACTGGACTCTTTGGTTATGTGCAGTAATTAGCAAGTACTGAATTGTATCCAGTAGCCATTTCTTGAGTGCTGTTTTTTGAGGGTGAATCTTCAGAAATGTTCTATCAAACTCCCTTACAGCTTAAAGAACATCTGTAAAATAACCATGGATTTGCCCTAATAGTAACAGCTGGAAGCTTGTCTGACAATTTTGGTATCTGTTTGTGAACAAGTATTCAAATGTGAACTGGTGCCAGTGTCTTAGGCTGCTATGGTGTAGAGATCCTCCATATCATTATTGCTTTGTGTTGTAGCAGAATCTAGAGGCTGTAGTAGATTTAAGGGTCCCATTGTCTGCACATATCACAGAATTACATATATATTCCAGAAATTTCTTGCATTTAGGAACTTAGTTTCAAAGGAATAAGACAGCACAGGGAGAAATGAGAAATGAATATGCTATTGAAACTATGATCTGGGTGTGGAATGGAGACTCAGTGGGTTTTAGTTTGCTGTCCGGCTTAGTAGATTGTTTCATACACTTCAAGCCCACTGTGTTTTTCTGCATAGCATTATGGTTATAGGCTTCTGCTGGGACGAATTATTGGTTGTTTACCAGTCTCGGGAGGCAAAAGACTGGCAAAAGAAGACCCCACAAAAAGTCATCTTCTAAAAAAGAATTTTAGACAAAATAATTCAGGAGGAAATGTTTAGATTTTTGTTCCTTGGTTGGGAAAAAGATTTTAAGGTAAAGCAAACCTAACTTTTCCATTCTTAAGTAGATCACTACTAAGTGCAGAGGGCCACAGAGGCAGTGGAGAGTGTGTTGAAAAGAGTGATGTTAAAGGATATTGGGAGAAACCCTGAAATTTTCTAGAGAAAATAATTTCAGCTGAAAACCATTGAGCAGCTCTAGCTCATAGAATCAATAAGGTTGGAAAAGACCTCACAGATCATCAAGTCTAACCTGTCACCACAGACCTCATGTCTAACTAAACCATGGCTTCAAGTGCCCTGTCCAATTCTTTTTTGAGCACCTCCAGGGACGCTGACTCCACCACCTCCCTGGGCAGCCCATTCCAATGGCCAACAACTCTTTCTGTGAAGAACTTTCTCCTCACCTTGAGCCTAAACTTCCCCTGGCAGAGCTTGAGACTATGTCCTCTTGTTCTGGTGCTGGTTGCCTGGGAGAAGGGAACAACCCTCACCTGTCTACAACCTCCTTTCAGGTAGTTGTAGAGAGCAATAAGGTCTTCTCCAGGCTAAACAACTCCAGCTCCCTCAGCCTTTCCTCCTAGGGCTTGTGCTCGAGACCTCTCACCAGTCCTGTTGCCCTTCTCTGGACATCAAGAGTCTCAATGTCCTTCTTAAATTGAGTGGTCCAGAAATGGTCACAGTACTCAAGGTGTGGCCTAGCCAGTGATCCTCTAGTGAGGATCTTACTCCTCAACTCTGGGAATCATTGACTTTAAAACTCCTGTATTCAGCAATCCATAGTTTTGTGAATTTGTCTTTCTTTACAATCATTCAGTTCATATCAATGAATGGAGGCAGTTCCTTCACTGGGAGGAACCTAGCCTTGCAAGAAACCTCCTGCTAACCTCTTTCTGCTAATCCATATTCAGAGCAGCCCTAAGGGAGCCATCATGACTATTTGGAGAGTAAATTACCCACCCAGGAAAGGACTACATGATGCTGGCCCCATTAAAGATCCTCAGCTAGACCAACATGTGTCAGCCTTTGACAAAGGTTTATGTTGATAATACGTTCAGCATGCTGATGTCCGCAGGACCATTTCTTAGAGACATCTGAGGTGAGAGACTGAAGAGTACAGGATTGATTTTTGGAATCAGAGAAAACAATAGTGACTGGTGGCTTCTAGTAGGGTAGCATAGAGCCACCAGTACCCTTTTGAGTGACCACATTGACAGAAATAGAGGGCAGCAGGTAAGAGTATATCCTGTGGTGCTTTACACTGCCATGGCTTCTGTGGTTTTGGTTCTGACATGAGAAGGGTTGAAGCTCTAAGGCAGTCTCCTTGGTCCTCTAGTGAGGAAAGGGCAAGCTGCAGTAGCTCACCTTAGCTCAGCTTGGCTGCCCCAGTGTGTGGGGACACATTTGCCCCATGGTGTCAATCAGGATGCTGGTACTGTACCTCACACCATCCTTTTCATCTTCCAGATGATGGAGAGGTGGAAAAGCCACACACTATTTTGCTCCTGATAACACCACTCTAGGACACAGCTGTGATCACCCTATCACAGCCTGTACCTCTGTGAGTAAAGAGAAAAGTTCAACTGCCAAGATATTCAATCTGGAACTCCTCATTAAGGAAGAAAAAAATAAAAGGTGCTATTAGATGTTATATCTGTAATAAATGGCCTATGTATTATGACATAATGTAATTTAGTGCTCAGAACGTATTATGGCCACCATAACTCCTTTACATTTATAGGTTTCATAGTTTTGCTGCTATAAAACAACTACAATCTGTACCCCTTACAGCTAATTCCAATAAAATGCTTCCATTCACGTTTGCAATGTAAACTAAGGGTAGAGGTGGGTGAATTCTGACTCAAGTTTATAGCTTTCCAGGCTCCTGAGATTGCCTTGGGTTAGCATCCCCTGACTAAGGTGCCTTCTAGCATCAGGTCCTGGGGTAGACCTACCAGGCAGGGGTCACTGCTGAAGGGATATTGAGAAAGTGAAAGAAGATGAAAGCAGATACTTATTTATGCCTCACCTGGATAAAAAAAAAAAAAAGAATAACAGACCAGAGTACAATACATTCACTGGAAAGAGAATCAACTGTGAGAGATGCAGACTGAGTGAGCACAATGCAGGGCAATGAAGCTTTGGAAATTAAATGACAGGTTCAAAAGGCATGTGTGTATCTGAGAAAATGCAAAACAAGGTGAAAGAACAGATGTGTTATAATGGGTTTAACTTTCCTATCATGGTGTAATGTATTTATTCAAAAAGCTGTTTACATACAGGAGTCCTGCAAAAGCTATGCTTTCTACTACTATTTTTTGTTAAATGAAATACAATCAAAGATCCCAAATGACTGTAGAAAAAGTTAACAAAATCCATTCTGATTTCAAAATCCCCATGCTTAAAACAACCTTATATCAAGAAAAGTAATACTTTCCCAGTTAACAAAAATGTAATGCAATGTTTAAAGGACTTTCTCTTTTAAGTAGGCTTCCCACATCTGCACAAATGAGTTAAAAATGAACTATCAATTCTACTTTTGGTATGCTGTTTGTTAAAGCTTTCCCCAACCTGTTTATAAACTGAACATGGAAGAGTGTCTAAGAAGCAGGGGCCAAAAGTGAAACCTTCTGCTCCTGTTTAAATCTGCATTCTGGAATCCATGTTCTTAATGACTACACTGGACAGCAGTCACACTTGATTTTCAGTTATAGCCAAATGGAACAAAGAGAAGTATTTTTGACCTTGTAGTCCTTCTTACACAGTAAAAAAAGCCAAACCAACAAACAAAAAAAGACCCCCAAATCAGCCAAACAAAAACTCTAAAGACCTCAGATTGTTTCTTGGTCAATTATTCTGATCATCTCTTCCTACATGTTCTGGTTTTGTGAGGGGCGTGGAGTTCACATGGATCAGAGGTGACCAGTGTTTGCAGCAACAAACACTACTGCCACTACAATTCCAATGAGACAAATATTTGTGAGAGTTTCTCCTTGCACATACAATAAAAATATGTCTGATTCCACATCCACACGGCAGTCCAAGTATATATGACAATCCAGTTTTTGACCATTTGCACCAGGTCTATTAACCTCCTTCTGCAGATACTGGTTTTGTATGTGTTTAATCACAAATCATTCTGTATCTCTTAACCAATCGTATTTACTAAGTGGATTGCTTGTGAAGACCTCTTATTGTAATTAGCATGCTTCACTTGAAGAGTAAACAAATATTCTAACAAACTACTATGGCATAAGTCGATTTCCTGTTGCTCAATCACTACCATTGTGGGTACAGCAAATTTTGAATTAAATGTTTCTCCAAGATTTAATGATCTCAGTTAAGAATATTTTAATTAAACTGAGGGGTTGAAACTTATTTTTGACAGAGAATAAATAAGTCAGCAAGAGGTGAGTCTGGTTCAACGAAAAACTTGTTCAAGAGAAATAGTCTGGGAAATAATTAAGATTGTTTTGACCAAGGAAGAGTAAATATTTTGTCAAGAGATGCTAAAGCATAATGTTCTATGCTGAATCCAAAGTATTGTTATAGGAAAATAGGCATTTGCCTGTGTAACAGTAGCCCTCTGATGGGTGGGTCATGCCTTATACTAGCACCCAACCTCTGCTCTGCTGTCCTTGTGTTTGAGTTGACATGTGAATGTTGGGGTGTTTCATGAACTGTATTAGCAACATTTGGGGAAGTCTTAATATGCTGAGGGACCTGCCTGATATGACTTGTGCACCGAGTTTGTGGTCTGCAGTTTGCTTGCTGTACTGGTTATTCATCCACTACATTTACTATCACCTTTTGTTCTACCTGCAGAATAAATATAGCTGGACATCAGTGCAGAGCAACAGATTTATACAAACATATGACTAATATATTCAGATCAATCAATTAGCAAATGTGTATGTATGGATATTTAGGTGGTGAGACTACCTGGAAAGTAAATTTTGTGTAGTGAATATATTATGAGTGATCAAGAAATTTAAGTATCAAAAATATCTATGTGACATCTGTAAAATAAAAAGAAAACCACAACAATTCAAGGTTAAAGTGACTCTAACATCCATTACGCAAAAGCCTACTCATATACTTGACAGTATCTTTATTCAGATTCTTTAAACCACTGCACACAACTCTCCTAATCTTAATAGTACTCTGGAGAGTGTGGAATGGCCAAAATAGGAAACAGAATAAACCAAATACACCAAAAACTGTGGCATTTGCATTGCCAAACATTGAATTTGGTCTGAAAACAATGGAATGACACTTTGTCTTCTAAACAGTGCCCAACCTCTTTAACCTTTAGGTTTCATCTGTCTAGGTAGTCCTCAATGCTTGTCATTAAAAATGAAAATAGGGTCCAAAGGACTCAAGATAGATCAGATAACTGGGCTCCATTATCAGCTGAACTTGTTTCTTAAAATAATAGATTGAAAACTTCAAATCAAAATAAGAGATCAAATTTATAAATGGATTTACTTAACTGCATTGAAAGTTGCAGGACAGAGTAAGGGAAAGAAAAGAGACTATAAATTGGAGGAGGAACTGGAAGGTTTATAAATAGAGGCACTTCCCTGTAGCATGCTGTGGAAACCTTCCCTTGGTCATGCCCTGGTGACAGTAAAGAAAATGGAAAATGGGAGAACGTTCTTTCAAACTCCATTCATATTCATCTTAGCTCTGTGTAGATCAGTGGTGAGATCCCCTGCAGAAAACATGTGAACTTGTGTATGTCCCTGTCAGGTCTTGGTCTGCCTCCTCTTCTTCCAGAGAAACAGCCAGCTGTGTGATAATTCCATGTGGAAATCCACCTTTCTGATTGAATGCAACATGAGAGGAGCATAATTCTCATTTTTTCTTCACTTTACTAGGAGCACACTTTTAAAAAATTCTTACTGCAGATCCTCTTGTAGGCCAGATCCTAATTTCTGTTTTTACCTCTTAAATTCAAGATTTTCTTTCTAGTCTTTATAACTAAATTTCTTTGCTAGGCCATCACAATTTCATGTCACAAGTGCTATAAACTCTGCTGTAGTCTGTTTAACCCCCTTCACCCTCCAAGAAATCAAATGACATCAAAGGCAATGTCTAAACAGGGATTTCAAGATGTCATGTCAGAAAATGTGGCAATACTAGTCTGTAAAATGGCACTGTTGAGTAAGGAGGGGTTGTTCTTAAGGGACCTTATTGATGTCTACAACTACCTGAAGGGAGGTTGTAGCCAGGAGGGGGTTGGTCTCTTCTCCCAGGCAACCAGCACCAGAACAAGAGGACACAGTCTCAAGCTGCGCCAGGGGAAGTTTAGGCTCAAGGTGAAGAGAAAGTTCTTCACAGAGAGAGTTGTTAGCCATTGGAATGTGCTGCCCAGGGAGGTGGTGGAGTCACCATCCCTGGAGGTGTTCAAGAGGGGATTGGACGTGGCACTTGGTGCCATGGTTTAGTCATGAGGTCTGTGGTGACAGGTTGGACTTGAGAATCTTTGAGGTCTTTTCCAACCTTATTGATTCTATGATTCTACTTGACCAGATGAAATAGTCAGCATTGCCCATGGAAACATTTTTTTTATTCGCTTGGTGGGAAGATGTCTTTGTTTTTGTGATAAGATTTGTGAACACTAATGAAAAATTTGGCATTCTGTGCTGGTTTGAGCTTGTAGGACTACAACGCTTAACCTACAACTCTTTCTCTCCCAGAGCTGGTTTCACTGGCTTTGCCTTCCCTCATCATAGGATGGAGGGCAAAATACAGCAGGAAACAGAGACAATAATATAAAGTGTACAAAGGGAAAAAAAATGCCATAAATATTGCAGTTGAAACAGTAGAGATATTAAAGATAAGAGTTAAATGGAAATAAAGGCAGTCAGATGGTTATTATATGTTGCTATAAAATTTGAGAGCAGTTAGAAAAGGTAGATCAGGATTTGCTTTTTAAAAAATGACAGGCCTGTAAGAAAGCAATATTTTTGATTGATAGAGATTTTAATTGCTCTGATATTTATTGGAATGACAGCTATTAGGAATTGAAGCAGTGATAAGGGATTCTCTGAAGCTTGAGGGTATTTGGATAAACACCTCAAATTTGAATGCCTATCAGAAGCTTATTAAAATTATTAAAACCTTGAATTTTTCATTTGAGCTAAAAGTCTTTGAAAAGAGGTTTGCTTGGAAAGTTTTCTCATGAAATTATATAGATTCTAGTAGTGATGAGTTTTCCCTTCTCTGCTCTTGAGAAGTATGTGAAAGCTAGGCAGGAACTGCTGATATGTATATTTGCAAAGATTATAGTGTTAAGGACAAAATTCTTGTGGGTAAAACATGTTCCAGAAAACTGTTAGCTTTAAAATTAACAAATGGTGTTACTTCCTCTAGCAATGGAAGTTTTAAGAGATCTGCACAAGTGCTATTTTCCATCTATGGCCACTCTAGTTTTTTAGGTTGCTAATTACTTGCTTTGGGTATGTATTTGGAGAATTTAGTCCAGAATTAGTAACAGTTTTGTTCCGGGTTCCTGACTTTTCTGTGGTCCACAACGAATATCAGAACTGCTAAGCCTCCACAAGTTGAACCAAGGAAAGGAGAAGGCTATCATTGTTTCAGTCTGGGGGATGTGAAAGTTCCACCTGTGGTCATCACATCGCAGCTTTACTGATCTATGTGCCCTTTATTATCCTACTGAGATGAAACATGAACGACAAAGTTAATAAAATGGCCATTCATTATCTTTCATGCATAGTTCCTCTTTTTAAAATGTTTTATTTAGCCATTTCCACATTAAAAAGCAAAAGAGTAGAACTCTAGTACTATTTAACCTTGTGACACTGGTCATGTGGAAGCAGGAGTTCTCCTTCTTTCTTTCTCCCTGCAAATGCCATCCCAGTTATGTGATAGTCATGACCATTCATTATCATTAGCTAAACCAGTTCCCTGGGAGATGTGCTAATAAAATATGTAAATTATACATTGATTAAGTGAATATGTTATATACTGATACTTGGATATAAAGTCTAAGTACAGGTACATTTGGCAAGAAATATTTATATGGGTACTTTGAATTAGTGGAATAGTGTATAATTGTAACAACTTGAACTGTTGTTTCCAAGAGGATTGGAAAAGGATGATGAGAGGAAGCTGTCACTATTTCTGGAATGATAGTCTCAGATGATTAGATCAGATCACAAATTAAATATAACTGTACAACAGTAGCACCCTGCTGCTTTGTGGAGCAGTCTGCATGGCTAAGGATTTTCAAGTAGATGTGGTGAAATGCTAGGGAGTGTATGCCATTTGTTGCGGAGAGGGCGTAAAAAAGTGTAAGAATCAAGGAAGTAGAGGCAGCAGCACTGAATTTTGGAAGGAGATGGAGAGCAAAGAGAGATTTTTGGGAGAAAGAAACATCATGGAAATAGGTGAGAGGTACCAAGAAGAGTTAGGCTGAAAAAGTAAGCCTTGACAAAGACTCAGTCCAGAGACTTTCAAATACACATACCTGTTTCAGAGATGTTACTTGCAACATGCTTCAATTCTTTCACGTCAGTTTTTATCCAGTCAACTTTCTTCTCTGCTGTATCCCTTTATAATTTTTGTATCTTTTCCTCCTTCCCAAATTTTCCCTCTTCCTGTCCTATTCCATTTAGTTCATCACTGTAGGACTCAATTTATTACCGCCTGCAGTGAAATGCTTCTGAAATGCCACAGTAGAAGGGCAGAGTAAGTCTACTAAATACATGCCACAGCTTTCGACTGTGGTACAGAGCAAAAAATGTATATGTATATATACAATACATTCATTTCACTGAATGTATTGTATATATATGATACTTTTTCAGTCTCCTGGATATCTGGGAAATTTTGCTATTTGAACTGTAGCTTTGAGTTCATTTTATTGTTCCATGCACCACGAGGATATAATAGCCAATAATTAAGAATGTGAAAAACAAGCTACAGTGGAGGGTCAATAATCCAAATACTTTTGTATATTGCACATCCTACAAAGTGTTAGCAATTTTCTCTTTGATAACAACATGTTTTCTTTTGCACTGGCAAAATGACATGACATAACAATTGGTGTTTGAGAACATGTGGCGGTGGGGTTTTTTTGGTGCATTTTTGTCTGTTTGTTTTTTAATGGATTAGTTCAGGTAGGCAGATCTGATTCAAATATTTAACAGATTGTCCATAAATCTGACATTCATGGGAAGCTGTTAATTCTGAAGTGATCATAAACACTTCACAAATGCAGAGACTTCAGTTAGCGCATAACTCACTGAAGACTAGAAACTGAGATGGTTGCTTCTGATAAATCTTTCATTGATGTGTGTGTCTAACCGTCAAAAGATGAACAAAGAGCCAGCATGTTTTGTAAAATACTCTCCTTATTTATTTTAATTCTTTTGTAAAAGTATTTGATGTCCTCTTAGATTATTTCCTGGATTTATTTTTTTGTTGCAATCAATCTTGATTCAGCAGAATGCTCTTACCAAAGCATTTTAAATAATGAAACAATTACCGCAGTAAATTTACATAACCAATGAATTCTTTCATTGTTTCTTTTTGTTACATTCTTCTTCTTTTCTTTATTTCAGAGGGGTGTTTGCTAGTCAGTGTAGACCAAAGAAAATAGTTTAGTTGAAACTGCTAGATTCCTTCATTAAGGCTTAAAGTTAAAACAGTTTATTGGGTAATTCTTCATGATTGCAGTAACCTTGTAGTTCTAGGTTTAAGCTAGGGGCATGTGCACTGCAGTAATTACACTGTTCCAGCAAAAATTTTGCATGAGCTTTAGAGAACTAAAAGCCAGGCTGTCTGCTCAATAATCATCATCCCACCACCCACAAATGTTGTCTGACCCTTCATTTTTCTTACCCATGTGAGTGTCCTTGAACAATGAGTACTTACTGCCAAATGTCTCTGTGAGAACCTCTAAGGTAATTCTTATTATGTCCACCAGGATGCATTTGTTCACCAGGGGAGTAAACCAAGGACCAACCTAAAAACAAGTTACATCTTTTTCAGAGGTTTAAGGTTTAACTGTAGAGAATGGGACATGGATGTCACTTCTGCTCGTCTTACTGTGTTCCAGATTGAATTAGGAACAGGCTGCTAGGCATTGTGAACTTCTACAGTGCTGGTGACGATGCATTTACTGATGGTCATCTCTGGGGCTGTGTGTGGGACAGGCTGCCTACTATGCTGGGATTTGTGTCTGAATCGCTTTACACATCAGTCCATGTGAAGGATCTGCTAAAGCTCATTTGGAGGGGCTAAGACCACTGTGTTGGGCCATGTGAGCGTGACCTCCTATGAAGGCTTAAATAAGGCAGTTGTGGTGAATAGGTGGACCTTCAGCTGTCATATCCCTTTGGATGGGTAAATTCAGTTATTTTTATATTGATTTTCTGCACTGCTTGGGCATCTGGCTTCTTCTAAACCCATTCTATCCTTTTCCAAAATGAGTGGGACTTGCTTATGATGCCAGCTGTATCTTATGATTAAACAAGTCTTGTAGCAAACTGTGCATGCACAAGTGCTAGAATCAGTGGTGTTCAGTGGCCTTCCCTGCTTCTATTTCAAACATACTAAAAGGTCACAAAAAGTATTCCCCAAATGTTCTCATCTTTATTCTAATCAAGAGACTTGAAAGAAGGATGGCTATGCACAGGTTGTGTGCGGGTCCACATATTTTTGTAGTAGGTGTGAGGATAAATTCCTGCTCCTGCTATTTTAAATATTTTTAACTCCAATTCTTCTCCTGAAATGACTATGGGTTTCCTTCATGTTGTCTGAAATAGTGGCATTTTGAAATAATTCAGATATGTGGGTGCAGCTAATGAGGAGAGTAAAACAGAAGTAAACTTCAGAGCAAGATTAAAATACACTATGGAAATAACCTGTCTAGGTTTTGACAGATGAAATTTGGAGACAAATGGTTTGTCTTTCAAGGGAAGGCATTTTTAAGAGAAAATTTAAATGTAATGCATGAGGCTGAGTTGTGCTGATCTGAAAAAGACGATTAACTGACATGATCTTGATTGTAGAGTCATTATACTGCTACCTTGGAAAAATAAAACAAACCAAAAAAAAGTTAACAAGAGGTCAAGGCAGTGGCTTTTAGTGGCGTAGCCTGTGGGGGGAAAAAATGAAACATACAGAACTGCAGAATGTAGGAATCTCCTGATTGTGAGAGATTTATGGGCTTTAAGGGAAACAGAGGGCCATGTTGCATTTCTACCACAGTCCCGCTGTCCACAGACCTGAGGGGGGGAGAGCAGCCAGATACAGCTTACCTGGAAATGTTTCCTGAAACAAGGACTGCAGTGAACACAGTCTGGGTCTTTGGTTTGACTTAACAATCAGGTTGTGCTTCCAGTCACTTCTGCAGCAAAAATCTTTGTATGGGGCGGGGGGGGTGGGGTAGGGTGGAAATGTTGCTAGCTTGATAAAATGTGCTCATCACATAATCTCATAGTGCTGCTCTGACAGAAAAATGTATAACAATATGTGCAATTTATTGATAAATGTCAGCCTAAATAGTCTGTGAGAGAGGGGGGGGTGAGAAGAAAGCTATACATTTCCCACAAGCACCCCCTCAGGCAACAGCTTGAGCAAATACAATACATGCGATGCAATAAACTAAGATTATGGGACTTCACCACCGACAAGTGTGGCCTTCACCGTAGGCTAAGTAGGCAGTCACCTCAGCACTATATTTAATGGGGCGCTGGAATAACAGAGCTAACACGGTCATTCTCCAATGCACCAATTCAGACCAACTCTTCCACGACTGTTTCAATAACACTTGTCTTCCTGTCTGATAGGGCCTTTCTGTCATTTTTATCTAGAACCTCAGGACCTGCGCATTTTTAGCACTGCTTACATGCACGATTTTCATCAATGGAAGAACAAGCATTAGGGTGAGCTTGATTTACAGCAGAGCTGCTCCTTCCAGATTCAAGTCCCTTCAGGCCATGGTTGCCTGTTCTGGACACCCCACGAGGGGCTTGACCGTGTGCAGGCACAGTGCTGGCTGCAAGCTCATGTACCAAAACCCAAGGTGTGTACATAGGCTTACAGATTGGTCCATGGAGGACCTTTTTGTAACAAGGTTGCAGACCAAAAACTAATTCCATGCAGAGAATGAAGCGTTTAGAAATGTTTCAGAAAATGGGTTGAGAGAGTTTTCAGAGGAAGAAAGCAATGGTGGGGATGATGAGGTTTCTGCCATTGTCACAGTTCAGTTCAATTCTTTTTGTTGCAGGCTGCATTTCATTAATTAACACAAAGCAAATGCAGTCAAACTCTACCTTACTGCATGGAAACAAAATTTTAAGGGGACAAAACACTGTCTGTCCTAAATAACAATTTGAAGGAGATATGTCTCCTATGAGGACAGACTGAGGGAGTTGGGGCTGTTCAGTCTGCAGAAGAGAAGGCTCCCAGGTGACCTAATTGTGGCCTTCCAGTATCTGAAGGGGGCTACAGGAAGGCTGGGGAAGGACTTCTCAGGATCTCAGGTAGTGATAGGACTAGGGGGAATGGAATGAAGCTGGAGGTGGGGAGATTCAGGCTAGATGTGAGGAGGAGGTTCTTCACCATGAGAGTGGTGAAACCCTGGAATGGGTTGTCCAGGGAGGTGGTCGAGGCCCCGTCCCTGGAGGTGTTTAAGAGCAGGCTGGATGAGGCTCTGTCCAGCCTGATCTAGTGTGGGGTGTCCCTGCCCATGGCAGGGGGGTTGGAACTAGATGATCCTTGTGGTCCCTTCCAACCCTGAATGATACTATGATACTATGATATTCTAGGTGTACCTTGTCAGATCTCCACTGAAACAAAGACTTACTCACGGGTGGCACAGAGAAGCATCAAAACACTGGATAAATATATATGTTTTGTGTGTTCATCAGAACTCTTGAAAGTGAAAGGCCCTTGCAAAAACTGTGAAACTGAGGCACCTCAAAGAGTTAAAAACCCACACTGTTATTGGTATTTATAAGGCAGCTCAGATTTGGAAAGGATTTTAATGAGAACATTTAGTCTTCATTGCTCTTAACATTTTGTTTTCAAATAAATACTCATCGCAGTGCATGTGCAATTTGGGGTGCTTTATAATAAGACATGCAATAAATCCCTAAAATAAAAAAAAATTAAACATAAATAGATTGTTCTATTCTCTCAGAACCTAAGGAGATGTTGGCCATGTAGGCCTGCTAAAATACATATAAGCTGCAGTACTTGTTTTTGATACTAAGCTGGGTACACAGAGAAGCATAAATCACTTTTTTCTTCCTTACTGCTGTTTTCCTCAGTCAGTTTTCCCATAATGCCCCTGCAGAAGCTGACAGTTGGATGCGGCACAAGACCCTGCTGGACAACTGTCAGGTTTGTTGAAGGATATTAAAGAGAACTTGATCATGTGTCAGCTCTCTTCAAAATACACTCACATTGGGAAAGTGATATATCTGTCAAAGCAAGGACTTCAGCATTTGGCAGAACAGGCCATTTTCACAAACAAAACTGTCCAATTACATTAGGGGGCATGAACTTCAGGTGTGTATGCCAGGGACAGAAAGATCTGCAGCCACACATCACAGAGACTGTCTCCTTAAGCCATATGGTTGGATGTGGGCTGCATCTCAAGCATAGTTTCTTTATACTTCATAGATTAGAAATTAATTTAAAATTATCAGAAACATAAATTGCTGCTTTGAACTTCTACATGAACCTTTTTTTATTATTATTATTATTTCACTGAAGGCTGCCAAGAATTCATTTTAGGGGAGAGAGAGAGAGAGGGAGGAAAATTTATCAAGTTTGATTAGATGATTAAGAACTAAGCTATGGAACAGAAATGCTTCTTTCTTTTTTAAATGCTTTTAGGAAGACTAGTGTGAGTTTTGATTAAATAGCATCACTGGTTAGGAAACAAATTGTGCCTGAGAGAATAACAGCAAAGACTTTTTCTTGGAAATATGTTATAGTTGAGTTTAGGTCTTTCTTGGCTAACACAAAAAATAAAAAAAGGGATGCAGACATTTGGTGGGAGTGAGCTTTCAAGTCGAAACTGCTTTTATCACACACAATATCCTGTGTGTGGGGAACTGTTATATCTAAGTTCAAGAAAACCATCAAGATTCGATGATGAGGCTGGAAACTGTCTTGATCATTGTTTATGCCAAAATGCTCATTTTTGTGTACAAGAAATTTTAGACTTCGTCTGTGTCTGGAGGAAAAGCAGTGCAGTGTAGTGCAGAGACCTATAGAGTCTTTGACAGGCACAGTTTACAAGGATGAACACAATTTTGAGACTAGCACTAGGAGATCCTAAGGTGAATGTAGCTTTTTGAGGTTGCTTACGACTCTATTAAAGAAGTGTAAACTTTCATATAACCCTTTAATATAAATGATTCTGAGATTTTAGAACGGAAATGTGAAAAACATGACATTAAGAGAAATTTTCTTATTCCAACTAAATAGCTGGGCTGAATTTTATGCTTGTGCAATCCCACCAAAGGCTGTTCATTAACATGACAGCTCTCAATATTATTTTTTTTTCCATTTTATTTCCCAAGTCACAGAAGCAGAATCCCACTTTGATTAGCAAATTGATTTATTTTTCAATAGAAATTCTTCTTTCTCTGAGACAGAGAATTCCACATGAGTGTTCTCGGTTCCAGGAGAGCAAGATACCTCTCCTTTGCCTCCTGCTCTGTCTGTACTTCCTTAGCCAAGACCCTCTTCAGAAGCAGGAAAACTAATAGATGATTAGAGTTCTTTATGGTGTCAAATAAGGAATTATTTGCATGTATATATGGGCAAGTGCATGCACACAGACAATTACACATGGATATACAGACACATGTTTCTCTACCTTGCCTCAGTTTCCTTGCAGGTAGGTCTTCACACTTTTTCTATTAGGAAAACTGTCCACTTCCTTTGTTTTGTTTTCACATGGGAAAAACAAAAAGGAAAAAAAGTATTTTTATGGAAGATAATACAAAGGTATTACACACATACAAAGCTATCTGGCTTTAAATCTTTGTGGAGACAAATCTCAGGCATGTTTTCCATGAAGTGCTTGGCAAGACAGATGGCATGCCTGTAACAGCTGAGGGGTTTGAGCTTACCAGCTAGCTTGTAGTAACTACTGGAGGTTGTGAATTAGCCATGTTGTGTGCTTACAGTGTTTTAGCTATGAAAGGTTTTGATATCTTGGTCCACACACAGTGGTGTAGATGAATAGTTCTAGAGCTTCTTTTTGAGGCTCTCTACAAACTCAGACAGACTTTTCCACAACTGCAGTACTAATTTTATGTTTTAAATATTGTTTTGCTATATTTGTCTCTTTTTCCTTGTGAGATCTCTGAAAACAATAGAAGGAGCCCTCCCTTGTCTCCATCTAGTCATTTGTGTCATTACCCTGATGGATGTAACCCACTTTTTGAGAAATAGGCACTATACTCTGTTATTACATTTGTTTCAAAATCCTCATTTGAAAGTAGCTTAATTTCTGTAGAGCTGACATTATGATTGATAGGAATTTCTACATCACAGTCAGTAATCCTTAAGAAACTAAATACCTAAGTGGAAACAGTTGTAGTGAGGGCTTTTAACTGTATGTCCATGATAGCCGCACAGTAATGTGGTGACATGTCACCATGACAATGATGTGACATGTCACCTCACACAGTGACATGTGACAGCCACAGAGTAACTCTGGCACTACAGAATAAATCAGAGTTTGTGCTTCACTGTGATCAGCTTTCTGCCTACCAATCCAATTCTGATACAGATACGGCACTTCAGAGTTCTAATTAATTCCCAAACTTGCTGTTTTTTCAAATCAACTGACCAACTCATAGCTGGGCAGATGATGATGTTAAGAGCAGATCTGAGGGAGGTAAAGTTGTGCAGAAGTCTTCAACATGGGCTTAGTAATAGGCTTTTCTGCTTGTCTGCAACACGGCATGGGCAAACTCAGAGTGCAATGCAGCTAAGAGATGATTTGTGGGGAGCTATGTGTATTACCTCCTGCCCCTATTGGAGACAGGCTAAGGGAGCCTTGAATGGACTGATCTCTGTCTTTCCAGTTCTACAGCAAGACACATGAGCTAGTGCAGATATGATGGTGGAGGGCCACAGAAAGCTCAGTTTCTGGCTGAGGTGCAGCTGTAGGAGGCATGATTTGATTCCTGCCCTGTAAGAAACTTTGGTGGGGCTAGGGAGCTGGGCTTCTACCCAACCTCACCTCTTTGCATATCAGAAGTCAGTCTGACTATCCAGATGAAGAAGCCTTTTCTGCTTGTTTTAAAACATCCTGTTTCTCATCCAAATGTGTGATTGTTAGGAGAACAGGCTGACAGTCAGTTCTGAAGCAGCTGGTCCGAGATTTCATGAACTACCACATTTTTTTTAACACTTCCTTAAAGAAAAAAAAAAATCTCCTCTCATCTCTCCTGGCCCCTGGTATGTCTTTCCCATCCCTGCAGTGATGTAGTCCTGGAAAATAAGTTTGCCTAAGACCTTCAACACTTTTAGTCTGAGGAATGTGGTGGCTGATTTAAGGTTTTCTTTCTTGTTCAGAATCATCCAGTTCCATTTAAGGACTGAGTAGCTGGAGTCAGTTGAGAAGATAATTGTTTATATAAAGAATTAGTTCTGTTCCAGCTAGGAGCTGTAGGTGCTGTAATGCTGACCACTGCAAAGCCTGGTGCATAAAGAATCTCTGTGTGAAGCCACCATCTCCTGTCCACACTCTCCCAGCTTAGACATATATGGGGTTAGGAATAATCTCCATGGACAGATGCAATCAGCTGTGTTCACTTGTGAGGTAGAATTACGGCAAAGTTGATTACAGTTCATTCGGTCTCCAGGCTAATGTTGGGAATCTCAGCACTAAGTGTGGGCATAGCAATGGGCTAATTCAGTGTTACAAATTTTGGAAAGGCACTGACTTGATGACCTTTGAGGTCTCTTCCAACCTTGGTGATTCTGTGATTTTGTGACTTTTGTCTGCCTGGCTTATAGAGTGGGTGCAGCCATTATATGAATATTACTGCTCATCTCTGCAGTACCCTGGGTTTAAAGGCTGCTATCAGCCTGTCCATTCAACAAGAGATGGAAAGCCAGCCTGAATAGGGCACTATACCCTCAGCTGAGATGAGAAAAGAGGAGCAGCTCTTCATTCTGATAGTTTAAAACAGCAGCAAAAACTACAAAAGATTATTTTTTTTTAATGTGGTGAAACACAAGCTGTCTACAGGAAAAAATATGTTCTCATGGGTGTGGCTGCATTTTGCTCTTTGTGTCAGGCCCAGCATTTTGACAATGTGAGAGGTGTGTTCTGAGAGAAACTTTGCAAAAGCAGGGGAACAGTGTCTTCAAACCGACCAGGTTTGTACATGGGATAGATGCTGAGCTCTGCATTGCTGCCAAAGTGCACAGAGTTGTGCCTGTATGTACAAACACACATGCACACACGCATATATGCATGCAGAGCTTTTTTGCATCCAAAGGGCTTGAACATCCAGAAGTAAAGCCCAGCTGAAACAGCAAATTCATCAGTGTGCTTAAATTCTGTCTGGATTAGCTTTCCTTGAAATTTTTCACTATAAGATTTTAAAATTCTTTCTTTAACATAGTTGTCAATATAAAACACACTGTATGTATGAATAGCCCCATGGAGTTCTGGTGTGTATGTTTGATTGGGGTTTATGAAATGTATGTTGTTCTGGTGTGTATGTTTGATTGGGGTTTATGAAATGTATGTTATACTGTTTGCTGTTCACAAATAGCAGAACATACCTAAACTTGTGTTGGTAAGCTTCTATCCCACTTTTTCTCTCTTCCTCCGCATCTTTCTCTCTGTACAGGAATCATGACAATAGAGAACTCTACTGCCAGTACAATTTCAACTTCACAGTAACCTTAGTTGACATAACAATTTGAGATATTCATGGTTATGGCTTTGTCAGGATCTTCACAAGCTTCAGTTAGTGGAATAGCTCCTCCAGTTGACAGATGACTTGTCAGAAAATACAAGGGTATCTTACATTTTAGTTTTTCCTCTGCTTTGTTCCATAATTTAATCTCTTAATTGGCATGCAGAGGGTGTCCTTTTATTTAATGAGCTGTATGATAACCTGTATTGGGGTTTAGTATCACATCTTGATGCATGTGATGCTAAGCTTCCAGCCATCACTAAAGGCTCACCGTGTAAGGGCTCAACAAGTGCCAAAAGAAGGTGAGAACAAGTTTAGAAGTGGTAAGATCCTTTACCAATCCTCAAGAATAAGGCTTTCTCTTTTAGTAATGTGAAAAGAGTAATGTTTTGGGATGTGATTTACGTGGGTATACCCTTGTGTGAGGGGACAAGCTGTTTTGTTCTTTGACTGTTTCCCAATGTAGCTGGTACCTGACTCATCTTTGCTTCAGACCACTATCTCCACCAGAAATGTACTCCTAGTTTTAAAGCAATGTGTAGGAATGTCAGATCGTGGGAGTCATCTTGGTCTCCTGGTTGAAAATTGGCCAGTGAATTCAAAGGTGAAGAGAGGGAAAGTCTGCAAACAGACTGTGATGCTTCCCCTGATGGACTCAGAGAAGCCCCTGTGGAGCACCCAGGGCATTACTGACCTGCCACAGGGAATTACTGTGAGAGCATTAAACACTGTGTCCTGGTTCAGGCAACACTGGTACCCTGTTAGCTGTAGAGTCTCAGGAGTGATTCTCCCTGTTTGGGCACAAATCCCAGCAAGGGAGTATGATAGGGATTTTAATAGCTTTCTTTTGCATTTCTCTTTCTGTCTCCAGACACAAGGTATCCCAGCAAGGTTGTGAAGACTGTTGAACTCTGTTATACCTGAAAACTCTGTGCTTGAAGCAAAAGGATAACTGAAAGTTTTAGGTGTGAGTTTATAAACATGGGAAACAGTTACCTCTTAAAACGTAGGTGGTAATCATTGCTCTGAAAGCACGAAAAAGCTGCTTGGTAAGCAAGCACTCTATAAAAAGTCAATACATTAAGATGGATAAATTGGCTAGTTTAACTCCCTGTTACTTTCAAATATGCCAGTTTGAACCTTGACATTACAACACTTCAAATGCTCCCTCTTTGATACTGCATCAAAGCAGTGTTGAAGCAAGAGGGGTTGTAGTTTGTAGTGGCAGCTCTAAAACTTATGGTTCTCTTGCCCTGCTTTACTTCCAGCAGCAAAATCCCAGCCTGATTAGCAGACTGATTTATTTTACATAAAAATAGTAATCTCCCTTTTTGCTCATCTCCTCCCAGTTGGTGAATTCCATTCCTGACATCTGCAATTTCATCTGGATACTGTTCTCCTTTTTCTCCACACCCCGCCTTCCATGCATGTCAAATTGCTGGGTGCTGTTAAGCATCTGCTATAGTTCACTGCAGAACTGGGTGCATTTGGGTGATCAATCGAATATTTCCTATATATGAATAATCTTCAATATCCTCCTTGTATCCTTTGGGGTGAAACACATTGTATCACATATTAAAACTGTTTAAGCACTTTGCTCAAATTAGGCATTTAACGAACTAAAAATCTTTCCTTCTGATGTTGGCTTTTGTTTATTATTACCTTGTCACAGTTTCTAATTAAATTATTTTATAAAGCAGTAAAGAAGAAAGATTAAGATACAGTTATTATGTGGCCTTCTGCCCCTCAGTATACCCAAGATGAAGGCCATCTCAAGCATGTGTTGGCATGACCATGGAATCAAAGGATCAGGCTAGATGGCAGCAGCCAGGAGAATAGCATACTGTGGGGAATCAGTGAAATGATTTTGTTTTTCTCTTTGTATTCCTATAGCTTTAGTGAGTGCAGAAAATTGCTTTGCCACCCTTCAAACAAACAAAACCCCAACCAACCAAAAAAAAAAAAAAAACCAAAACAAAAGAGAGGTTTCATAATAATTTTGCAAAACCTCTAATTTTTGGCTTTTCAGTGAAGTAAGGGAGTTTCCTTGCTCCTGTCTTCATGAGCTCTGGATCATCAGGGCATCATTGTGCCTGTAACTGTGCCAAATGTGCCTCTGATCTCTGATGCCACAGGTATTTCTGCAAGAAACAAGACCATCTCTCATTGTGTCCTAGGTGCTGCCATGAATGAAGCCTGAGAGTGCCCTATGAAGAGACCATACTTTCCAGGATGATGTTTTCTTGCTGTCTTCTCATAAAGTTCAAGTAATTTTCCAACTTTGTTTACATTAAAGCATAGTTGGACTTTAGAATACAGCAGAGGTAAAACTATTTTTCTTGTCCTGGTTTCTAAGAAGCTCAGGTGAACTTGCAAAAAGCTTCTTTGAAGACACTCTTGACTCACATTTCATGTTTGCTGAAAAACTCTATGGGGTCATCCAACTTGCCAAACATTTTGGAAGAGAGAGTAAATGGGTCTTTTCAGAGCATACTCAGAGGTGAAAAAGGTAGAGAGCAGCAACTGCTGGAATCACTTCATTTTGGAGGTATCATTTCAGGAACACAGGGTGAAGGATACAGAACTAGAGTAGGACTGGTTGAAATGCTCTGTGCATCCCTAGAGAAAGACAAGGGGGGTGGGGGGGGAAGGGAAAGAGGCATTGTATCAAAACCATGTGATCTTTGCCTAGCATTGAGCTGAAAGTTTTTCTCTGCATTAATCATACTAGAAACCAATTTTCATCCAAGAAAAGCTGCATATGGAAAGAAGACGACTATAAGGAAACTTGAGTGCAGTATTTAATACTGTGATTATGTAATGAAAACTGATCAGCACTTCCTTTTCTGTTAAGTCCTAATATAGCAACAAGCTGTCATTCACTAAAATTAATGGAAGGTACATTTAGAACAAATGAGAAGATACCCATCTACACCCAGCATGTCCCCAGCCTCTGAAACCCACTTACCACACAGCAAATCACAAGGACTACTAGTCTAGCTGGAGAAGATACACAAGTTTATGGCCAAATACTACCCCTTATACTTGCTAAAATAAGTGTGACCTAATCACAGCTTACGTTCAGAGTCTGTAGTGATCTCTGAATTAACTGGGAAGAAATACAATCCTGTTTTGCTCTTCTCATGGCTTGTTGAGTTTTATATTACATTATACATCTTTTCTT
This sequence comes from Melanerpes formicivorus, assembly GCF_026170545.1. Taxonomy (NCBI): domain Eukaryota; kingdom Metazoa; phylum Chordata; class Aves; order Piciformes; family Picidae; genus Melanerpes; species Melanerpes formicivorus. The sequence goes on along the minus strand of NW_027142372.1, from coordinate 7,332,632 downwards.
GGTGTTTTGTTTTTTGGTGTTTTTTTTTTTGTGGTGGTTTGCTTGTGCCTTGTTTGTTTGGTTGTGTTTGGGTGTTTTGGTTTTTTTTTTCCATGGTTTGTTTGGGTTTTTTTCTTTTTAATGCCTGAAACTTGCTCTTAGATTTCCTTTTGCCAGAAAGATTTTTTTTTTTGCTCCATGCTGTAAACAGCTGCATGAAAACTAAATATTGGATGTCAAATGTTGATGGGTGCAACTGATTGCTGTTCCAAATGAGAATACCAAAAACAAAGACACTAAGAAATTAAACTGATGACCTGTAAAAAGTAAGTTCCAATTAAGAAATAGCAGATTAAGGGAAATTCCAGAAGGCAGGAAGACAAAGAAAGATTAAATACTTTCAAAAGTGAAGGATGGAATTGTTGGTTATGAGTAATTTTGAATTCCCTTTATAGTCTGTTATAGCACACTAGATCTATGTCTGATCAGAAAAAAAGCCTTGTATGGTGGCCAGGGATGTGTCAGCACTTGGGTGGTTAGTAACATTTGTGTTTGTACTATGGCTCCTCGGCAGAGGCAGGTACTAGACGCCCAGCAAAGGGCTGTGTTTGAACATGCACAGAAATAATTATGCATGTTTTTATAGAAAACATTACATTATTGTCTTCTTTGATAGTGGTTTAGTTTATCTGGGGCATCTGAGTGAGATACTGTACAATTAAGGGTATTGTTTTATACAGAATGGAAGCTAATGGACATAATCGGCTGAGGGAGCTGGGGTTGTTTAGCCTGGAGAAGAGGAGGCTCAAGGGAGACCTTATTGCTGTCTACAACAACCTGAAGGGTGGTTGCAGCCAGGAGGGGATTGGTCTCTTCTCCCAGGCAGCCAGCACCAGAACAAGAGGACACAGTCTCAAGCTGTGCTAGGGGAAATTTAGGGTCAAGGTGAGCAGAAAGTTCTTCACTGAGAGAGTTGTTAGCTGTTGGAATGGGCTGCCCAGGGAGGTGGTGGAGTCACCATCCCTGGAGGTGTTCAAGAGGGTATTGGACGTGGCACTTGGTGCCATGGTCTAGTAGTCATGAGGTGTTGGGTGACAGTTTGGACTTGATGATCTTTGAGGTCTTTTCCAACCTTATTGATTCTATGATTCTATGTTTTGGTGCCTGATTTCAAGAAGCTGCCCCTGTAGACACTTATTGGAATGAATCTTAGGTACATGAGTAGAGGCATTAAGGTCAACAGGACTTTTTGCATGACTAAGGCTCAAGTAAGAAATTATTTGTGGAACTGAGCTCTCAGCTTGTTAACTCTGGCATACAAGACTCATATGTCTTTATCCTGGGCATGCTGTGGGCCCTTTAAAAGCCAGACCATGGGTCACTTTTTTTTTAAAGGGGCTGTGTCATACATTGTCTCTTCATGCATTTATAATAATTGAAGAAGCAAAAACCCCAAGGGCCACAAAGGTAAGTGAACAAACCTGGTTTTTCTTTGATGCCTCTGTAATTTTACTTGCCTTTGCTTCTGTTGCAATGCTTGTCCCTCCAGCTGTATTACTACAGAAGACAGTGGTAAATCAGGCCTTGATGACTTCTGAAGAGGGCATCTGCATCTGAATTTTGTTTCAGAAATGGATTAAGAGGAGCACAAATTGAAGCTCCATTCTTTCACTCTGATACGGATTTTCATTTGATCTTTACTGTATGCTTTCTAAAAGAACTGTCAGTGTGTTTGTTCAACTGAGTATATATGATGTTATAATTGTTTTGTTTAGTACTGTAAATATTACATGTGATTAATCTTGCTCATGCTGGAAAGGTATTTGAGTTTCTTACCAGACAGTATATATTTAAGGTTTGCTTTATTTATGTGGAGAAAATGACAAATACTATAGCTGAGGGAAGAGGAAAAAAATGAGAGCAGTGCGCTAAAATAAAATCTAGGTTGTAAACTGGGGAACAGTGCTGTGCTTTGGGTTGAGGTGACACTGTGCTGTGGAGGGTCAGAGCTAGAGATTGCTGACAACTGCTACATCCAACCTATGATAACAGAGAAACTAGAAGGAGCCAGATGAGCAGGATGTGACCCTAAAGGCTAAGGAGAATAAGCTGGAGAGCCTGGAGGAGGTGTCTTCCCCAGAGTTTAAATCTTTTGTAAATAGCTTGTTCCATCACAAGTACTGATATCATGACCCTGAGCTATTGAAGTTGCTGCTTTCAACAGATCTTGGAGGCTCCATTAATACTGCTAGATCACTCACGCAGAATGACATGATATTTCTTTCCTTTTCTTTCCTCCTTTCATTTTCAGTTCTTTGTTTGTTTATGTGATTGGTTTTTGGTTGGCTGTTTTTGGTTTTTTTTCTTGTGGTACTTCCTGGGCACTGTTAACATGGGGTGGGGGAAAAAGGGAACCAACCCTCCCCCCCCCACCCAACCCTTTTCCAAGAGTGTGTCTACTTAAAATGTAATAATAAATTGCACCCCATTAGGGTTAAAATAAACACTGCTACAGCCCTGCCATACTTTTGGGAAACACTGCTGTTCTATTTTATTTTAATACTGCAGGACTGTTTTGCTCTCACTCCACACCAGCCTCACAAATCACTAGTGCAGTGCTCTCACTAACTTGTCTGTATTATGTTCATTTTCTGGGTGGCAATAAATATTAGAATAAAATAAACTAAAGACTGCTGGCTGGGGCTCTGTTAGCTATCTTTATGGTTTCCACGGCAGCTGAATGACAGCTCAGGCTGGAAGCAAGCGGCCCCTTTTCACCAAGTAAATTTAGCCTTGGGAAGGATGAACATCTTCTAACTCTTGAGCTGTGGTGGTTGATGCCAGTCAGTAAATCAGTCAGATTTTAATTATCGGACACATGACAGGGAGCAGTGACAGGCGGCAGTCCACTGGAGAGCATTCCTTCAAAGCGGCTTTAAAAACAGAACAGCACTTGAAGAGGAAAACCAAGTGAACAGAACACAGTCACAGCTGAATTGCAGGACATTAATAGCATGATGGAATTCCCTTCCTAATAATTTTAACTGCTTCTTGGCCACAGCCTTCCAAACCAAGCAGATCTAAGGTAGCTTTATGAGGAATTTATTTTTTTCTAAACCCCCTTTATACAGACCTGTGATTTTTAATAGAGTTTCACACAGTTACTTGCATAAGCAGCTGTTTGGTGCAAAGAAAGCAGTGACAGATTTATAATGCAGCAAAACCTGCTAATTGGATAGATGAAATTGCATTCCTGACAGTGGCCCCTCTATGAAAATTGGTAACATACCTCACAATGATTTGCGTATGTAAGAACTTGATTATTTATTATATTTTTGCCTTTTATGTTAAGCCTATGATTAATTCTTGGGTAATTACCTACAAACACCTCCCTGGAAGCCTCTTTAGATAATAAGGGCTTGGTGGTTAGTGAAAGGTTATGGGAATTTTACAAAACCTATTTAGAAAATTCTCAGGATATTTAGAAACACTTTATAGTTTCAATGTCTATTTGGGGGAAACTGGGGAATTACTAAATATTAGCTAGATTTCTTTTTTTTTTTTAAAGTGCTATTAAAGGAATAAAGTCATCTTTGGGAATTATCATGAAGCTAATAAAAAGCCTAAGAGAAAATGTAGTGGTAATAATAATGGCAACAATATTAACAACAACAACAACAAAGCTCTTAGCTATTCAAAATATATTAATATGCTACCTTTCCAAGTGGGCAGCTTGATATTATTTGTTAATTACAATACATGAAAAAGAAACTCAAGTGTAGCCTTAAACTGTTCTGTTTCTTTAAGTTCATTGTTTAGGCTCCCATGCTGCAACTGAGAGGAAACCTTTGATGTGCTTGGTCACATGAGAGGCTGTACAACTGTTCACACTATAGGCACAGTGCCCTAGTGCACACCACAGGATAACCTGCCCCCACTCAGACAAACAATGCAGTACAATTCAGAGCAGAGCTTAGACTCTGCTGAGAATACATGAAGCTGTGAAAACAAAAACAATGTTTGACTTAATTTCAGTGAAGATTAGTAATTTTTCAATGCATAAACCACAGCCAGATACAAATGGGCCATGGTTTAGAATTGGACTTCTCTTCTGTGAAAACAAATGTCTTTCCTACTGTCGCAAAAAAAATCACCCAGCATTTGTAAATGAATTCCTTTTCCCAATGGGAATCACTGCACACTTGAACTTTGGTTTGTTTTTGATGTTCTAGGCTAAGCTTCAAAAATAATTTTAATTTAAAAGCTTTGGTGGGAAGAGCTTTATAATAGGAATGCAGATTTCCAACAAACACATAACTGCTCAGCATTGTTGGAGTTTCTTGGTAATCATCTTCACAGAGCTAAAAAAGCTTCATTTTTATTATTTGTTTTATAAAAAGAAATGTGTAGATTGTCAAATGTTAAGATTTCCTTTTTGTGTTTTCTTTCTAAAAGAAACAGAGGAAAGGAAAAGTACCTTTTATTTTATTTTTTTTTTTTTCTCCCTCAAATGCCTTTATTTTCCAATCAGGTAATTCAAACATCTTCCCCAGCTGACAGGAAAAGAGAGTTAACCAGTACCTGCCCAAAACAGGCTTGTCAAGTTCTTGTCACCTTCCAGTTTTCTGTGGTTCTTAAGGTGTGGAACATGGAATTAGTCCTGTTTAAATAAATCATGGGCTGAGACCAAAGACAAAGATCAGATCCTGCTGTATAGGACACTGTCCTGTCCATTCCGGTTATAAATGGCGTTCATGGGACTGCTGTTTTCTCACTCAAAGTCAATGGAAAAAGACATGAAGTGCAGTAACCCAGGATAAACCCTTTGCTCTTTCTCTGCACTTGACTTCCAGCTGCTAAACTGCGCTGGAAGACAGTTAGAAATACATTAAATCCTTCCCAAATGCTCCTTTCCCATGAAAGCAATTGCAGCAATTGCTGCAGTGTTGTTTTCTGGCTGTAGGTGGGAGAGGATGAAGGTGTGTGTTGTTGGGAAAGTTGAGTCATCTTGCTGATGGTGAAGGGAGAGACATTATTCCCCGAGACAAAACCTGGGAAGTATGGCTCACTGTAAGTGCATTTGTGAGCATCTAGGTTTAGTCACTTTAGGAGAATAATGCATGTGTTGTTTTATGCCATTTGTAAACAAGGATGAATTATCTGAGATTGATATAAGTGAAACATAGCAGAATCTGGACTTCATGCATTAAGTTCACTAGAGGATATTCATCTAGTCAGGATGAGTTGTTTTATTATGCTGTTCAGATGTATAAAGCAGGTTATTCAGGTGACTTGAACAGTAAGCTGTAATTTCTACAGAAAACAGAGATTTGTAAGTAGACAGCAATATATGTCAGTGTTTTACTGTGATTATTAAATGTTACAGGAAATGCATCGCATAATCCATACCCTTTGCGGCTTTTTATTTCTGTGTGAACAAGAGGATGTTGTGGCTGCAGACAAAGAAAGAAATCATCCAGCACCGAGTCTGATGTAAAAACGCCACCCTCTTTATAAGGCAGCACCTTATGGCTAGGGGACAAATAACCTAGGCATAGAAATAGTCTTTTCAGAAAGGTGGGAAGGTAATGAAAGAATAGGAATCAGACTAACTGGGTCTTTTGCAAGCATAAGTCAACATAGTTTCATTGGGATGTAATCAAGTAGAGATATTTTTCTGAGAATTCTGCATATTTGGGGAAATAAGAACAGTAGAACTCAAAGAAATTCCATATGTTATTGGAAGCTTATGACATCCAGGAGAGAGAGCTTTCCTTATCTGGGATTTAATATTAAGGAAAGTTTGTGTACATTTCTATGGGAAGCACAGTACTGTGGATGGCAAATTGATATTATTTGCTAATATCAAATAAAAGATAAATGATGTCTTACCAAATGTGACAACCAAGTCCTCTCATTACAGGCAGTGTTTTCACAGTAATATTTTCCTATTCCTGTGCTTTTAGTTGGCAGCGAAATACATATTCATATACCTGAGCATTCAGAGAACCTGCTTATGGTTTGCCGTTCCTCATCTGTGCAAAAAGGGTTTCTGGGAGATTTTTCTTCTCTCCTTGCAGTTTTTTCTGCTAGATAAGAAGAGAGAAACATGGGAAGATTAAGCCTCTAACTTAAACTAGAGCACTGCTTTACTGCCAAATTTGAAATAGCCTGAGATTTGCAGGCAGGGTTTGGTTTTGGAAGTAGGTCCAGAGACAATATCTGCATGTGGATTTGAATACAAGCATCTTTCAGGTATCAACCTGCAGATCAGTCTGCTTGAATGTTTGCTGGACAGAGAAGAGGAGATGGTTACAGTTGGGTTGGGTTGGACTACTGCCTGTTGGAAACAGCAGAGTGACAGCCACTGTCTGTGACAGAAGTCTGATGCTGGTTACCCTGCCCTTGATCAATTATATTGGCCAATGTAAGCTGAGCACTAATGCTACCATTGCAAAAATGATTTGTGGCCACTTTGTGCTATGTAAAAAAAAAATTCAAGGCATGTAATAAAGGAAACTGGACTCTCTGTCTAATTAACAAAGTGTTGCCAGTGACTGTCACTCAGATGGTTTACTTCATCCTTTCCCCCTGCATCTTGAAAGATGTTCTGGGGCTTAAAGTGTTTGTAAAGTTTAACTAAGTAAGTCTAATAAGTCTTTGAAAGGTACAAGCTCTCTTCACCCACTACTACCATGAAGCTGCTCTTTTAATAATGAAGAAGAATGTTACTGAATGGTTTCAATCAGGAAAAAAGCAATATCATAGGCAGTTGAAAATGTAGGTAGGCAGAGAGAAGCTGTAAAATGTCTAGAAGGCTGTTGCACAGAGAAAACAACCAGGAACTCTGGCTTACATCTTATCTGAAGGCTTATTCCATTAGCATTAAAGTTTTTCGCTTCATACCATCCTTGGTCATACTGGCCCATAAAAGAAACAAGAGAGCTCTTGAATTGCTCTCCCCACTTCCTGCCGCACTCTGTTCAGACTGGACATGACCCTGCTTCACTCTGAATTCTTAATAGTCTTAAGACTTTACAAATCTTCTTGACAGATGAAAACCCAATCATCAACAGAAGCTGGAGATGTGAGGGCTTATTGCCATCCTCAACTACACCAGTTCAAAAAGTTTCAGCTGAATCTAGGCTTATTGAAGCAAAGCCTTATTGTCACCAGGATAATCTACTTTACTGCAGTGGGAAGGATGAAGTACCTGCAAATGTGCATTTGTTTGGGGGACCTTCTTAACAAACCTGAGCTCAGCATTAGTCCTTTTGAAAAGTGGAGCTGAGCTTTTTTTCAGCTCTTAACAGGACAAATACCACCCTTGTTAATCTGGACATTGTAAAACTTTTGGGAAGCTTGGAGTGTGAGTGTGTAGCTCTGTAGTAGTAACTCCACTTTTCTTTGATTGGTCTCATGACAACTTAAGATGGCAGAATGCCAGGAAAAAAAAAAAGGCTGTAATTACAGATTTTTTTCCTGCTCTCTGCAACTTGCACACAATCACATTTCAGTGCAGGAGAAGAAGGTTGTGGAAGCACACCTATGGTAGGAAATTATCCACTCTATTCTGTCAAAAAGAGAAGGACTTAAACTTGTCCATTGTTATTATTAAAGTAAAAACTTTGCAGAAGCAAGAGCAATTGTATGCTGCAGAATTTAGCTATACCTGAGCATTTAGAACGTTTCTGAGACAGGAATAAATGCCAGAAGCTGCCTGATATATTTTTTTGGGTGCCATTAAATTAGCTTCACTTGCTAAAAAAGAAATTGCTTGGTAGAGTAAACTATATCCATCAATGGAAAAGAAGTGGTCAGATGGGGCAGTATAATATGACTGGCTTAGGCAAAAGGCCTTTTTTCCCCCAATTACAGTTAATTTCAGTGGACTTGGGCCTACAAGCCCCTGGCCTTGGGCACTTTTCACATCATAACAGTTGTGGGGAGGGAAAATGCAGAGATGAAATGCAGCCATTCAAAACTAGCCCAAAGCTGTTCTAGCAAATAGACAGACTTTTCTCATTTTCATGAAACCATTGAATATATGAATTTCACTGGATTCACTTTCTTGTGCCAAAGAAGTCAACATAGTTCATCCTGGCATGTTCAAAATTGGAAGAATCTGATTGACAGAAGAGGGAGATGGCAGATTCAGAATATTCAAATCTTGCTGTTGCACAATTCATTGCAATACAAAAGATACACAAAGAAATACTGCTGACAGTCTATGCCTTGCACTGTGCCATAGATACTTCACATTCTCTTTAAAACAATTTTTATGGTTTTCTGTTTTATCACCTCATAATTATCTTTTAAACTTCACATTGTATTTTCATATTTTAAGCTAGATTCCTCAGGAGCAATTTTTTTTTTTTTAAATTAGCACCTCACAGTACTCTTCTTTTAGGCAACATACTTAGCTGTGTTTTCTCTTCTGGTAAAGGTCTCTTAGTATTTAATTTCAGGTTTTGGACTAAGGATGTCCAGATATAACACTTACCTCAAATCAAGAATATTTCTTGAGGAAATGCGGGACTTCAACTTGGCTCCACCAAGGAGCAAACATAAGAAGCCCCAGTAAAGAGCCTTTGACCAAAAGCACACTTACATTCTGCACTGAAACATGGCATACAGCTATCCAGATTATTTTTAAACAAAGCAGGGCACCCCCCCTGCCCCCGCCCAAGGTGATGTAATTCTTCATAAAGGTATTCTATCCTATTTCTCTACACGATAAATGTCCCAAGACTTGCCACACTCCAGAGAGTGGGCTGAGCCCTGGAAACCCAGACAAATGCTGTGTGAGACTGGGCCAAACAGTGCTATTTGAGGTGAAAGAGATGTTTAACATATCCATGTGTGCTTGTGACACTATTGGGCAGTGATACACCGTGACATCCCGTGCAGCTCCAGCCTCTACAGAGCTCCCTTCAGTAGTACTTGAAAGAATGGGGCAAACATCTGGCTCCTGTTTGTTCTCTTATCCTCTTCCCCCATGCATCTGCTAAGGGAGTGTTCTGCTTTGAAACTTTTTAATAATACATAGGTACACTGCTATGCATTTATGTCAGAGAGGGCCAAGCCAAAGGCAATACCTTGCAGTTACCACAGAGAGATTGGTGTCACTCCTCAGTTGCTGGGGGATTTCACAGTCAGGGACCAGTCACTGTGGAAAGATGGTAGGAATAGATCTTTGCTTCTGCTCCTTGTGCAGGTGACATGGAGACCTTCCCTGGATGCTCCCCTGAGGAGGAAGCCTTGACCCACCCATGGATGCCAGCCCAAAAAAGAGGGCAACTGATGATGATGATTAGAAGATGATCATCTTCCTGCCCATCTCCAGGTAAGTGGCTTTCAGTTAGGGCTCTGGCAAAGATGCATGTGTGCTTCCAGGAAGTGTGTGGGAGCAAATGGGTGGGAAGTTCCTACATTTCTGTTAAATCACGTGATCTGTTCGGCATAGGGAAGAAACCTTTATTTTTTTCATTAGTATGTGTGTGTTGTCCAGAGAAATGAGAAGTCAGTCACAAATGTCATGACAGTGGAGGCAGTCCAGGCAAACTAAGCCTTAGTGGAGAGTGCATATGACTGTCCCCTTTGAGGTTCCCCACAGCTGACCATAAATACTTCCCTAAAAAGGGAAGCCATTGTTGGTGAATTTTGCAGGTGCGTTATGAAATCAGGGTCTCCATTTTTTGTGCTTCTTAGCTCTGAGGTGCTCCCCACGTAACTTAAGCCACAGCAGTGTGAGTCCTCAAAACTCAGTCCAGCAGTCAAGCGTCATCAGATGATGAATGAATCCTGTCTGAACACTGGCTTTGTGGGGAAAGCAGGTGAGTCCTGTCTGATCCTGAGTTCAGTTACGAACACTTCAAATAGTGCCAGCTAATACATCTTCTCATCTCCCGCTTTAGTTGCCATTAAACAATCCCTCCTCAGGCTTTCTTGTGTTCTGCATAGTCATTCATTTGAACTGCCATTCTCTTTGGCAAGTTGCAGGATTTTCAAATGCAGGTTAAAGCAGGTATTTCCCAAAGCAGATAGTGCACACACGTCTGGGAGCTCTTTGAAGCGAGCACTCTATTAAGGTCTAACAGCTCTGCTTTACCATTTGTCTCATTTCAATCTTATGATTAAACATTTTATCTCAACCCATCAAAAAAGCCCTCCTTATAACACTAAATAGAACACTTCACATGAAAACTTTTTGTATAAAAATAAGGTTTCTAGATATGAGACATGCAGTAATTAATGCTGCTTGATAGAATCTATAAATGTACACTGCAGCAATGCTATTTGCTTTAAGTACTACTTTAAGCAGGAAAAGGCAATGAATCCCCCTTCCAGTGTCTGATTTTATGTTTAAGAGCTAATGAACTGAATTCTTCGTAAACATTGGCAAAAGATGCAAATGAACAGACAGATTCTCCAAATGCAAAGGGACACATGAGAAAGAGCTAATTTTACACAATTGACTCTCTAACCTTTTTGGATCAGTGGAATTAGAGGCTGATTAATCTGCCATGATTAGCATTTATTGAAGCTTTTGACACTGCTGCATTGTTTTCCTTTTCCTTTTCTTTTGTGTCTCTGAGAGTTAACAGTTTATAATACATTTAACTACCAGTCCATCACCCTGACAGGGTCATAGCTTTCCTTTATGGACTTTTAAAATTAATAACAGACAGTTCTATTTTGACATGCCCTTGCTTCTGCAGCAGAACTCTGCTGTTTAATTGTAGAGCTGGCCTCTTGTGGCCAAATGCTCCCAATGTTTAGCAAGGGTTGAAAATATGGATGTTAGGAGAAAAACTGGCAGATGGCTGACAAGGCATTTTTACTCATAACACACCAGTAAAACTTTAACTCAGAAGATTTAGTGCTAGAGCTTTGCAGTCAGCAAGCTGCAGCCATATGCAGATTTTATTTTTTTTTTCAAACTTCTAAACTGATGGTTTTGCAAAGTGTGCATAAGCAGCCTTTATTGATTATGATGTTAAAAATTGAAAGCGTCAGTATCATTTAGCTCGAGACACTTTGAAAGAAAAAATGAACATTCGTTTTCATTATGAATTCCTGATAGGCCAGACACTAGCAAGGGCTATGCTCTTTAGTGTGAAACTAAAGCAAGAAACACTTACTATGCTTTTATTTATTTATTTCCACCCCTCCCCCCCCCCCCCAAAGAAATGTTGTAAGAATGAATCAAACAGCACCCAGCATATATACAGTAACTGTTGGTTCTTACACATTCATAGACTCCAGATGATGTCCTGACTCATGAAAGTGACTTGTTAGCTGGGTATAAAATCACAGACACCATAAGCCTGGGTGATAGCTTCACAGCCTAACTTTCAGACACAAGTTAGTATTTATAACACTCTCAGTACCTATCTATCACTGCAAAAAGCGTGTTAAATAACTTTAAAGGCCTGACAAACCCACAAAACTAGGAAATGAAGATTTATGGGTGCACAGTCCATGAATTCATTCTATTGTGCCCAGGTGTTATGGCACACACAGCAGTGACATACGTTTGCTTTAGTTTAACTGTGAAGTAATGCAAGCACATTATCACAGGTATCCTGCAGTGGCCAGGCAATGTTCTCCACCATTTTTTTTTTTTCCATTAAATGCAGCCAAACTTTGTGCTTGGTCGTGAAACATTGTATAATGCAGGTGGTTACTTACATCCTTTCTCTGTGCTTTGATACTGTAAGACATTAATTCACATGTATCAGTCAATTACCAGCATACTTTATGCTAGAAAATTAGAAAGTATGTTTTCTTTAGAGTCTAAGGAAAAAAAAATATCTTCCTTAGTTTTGGCTTAGTGAAAAATTAACTGATTTAGTCCTTTTAAAGACAAATACAAGTTAAAAATACATGTTTTTCCACAGTCCTGTGAGGCAGCTCTCTACCCTAAACACAATCTTGGTGCTAAAAACCCTAAACAGGTGCATTTTCTAATGCAGCTGAGCCTCAAATTTGTCTGTGTAAATCAATATTTATAGGTAAAAGGAATAATTAATTATGCACCTAAATATCTTTGCTCAAATGGCAAATGAGTCTACAGTTAGATGAGTGACCTGCAGGTTGCTGTATCACATGCAAACACTTCTCTTGCACTGGCTGGTGCAACACCACATTGTCCAACAAAGTTTTACCTGAAATCCCTTTTGGGAAGGAACATTGGAAATGGAATTCCCTTAAAGCCTCAAGCACAGTGGTACAATTATATCATAAATCAAATTAATTAAACAGTATTTACATCTAACAGGGCCTCTAAGACTTCTAACAGATTTTACCCAGCCTGCAAGTCAAAAGGGAAGCTAAATGGTAAGGAAAGAGGCCCCTTTACAGCCATTACTGGTCAGAGCAGTCCATCATTGTGAGCACTTCTGCATGGTTGAACTAGACCTTGACTTTTTAAAATAATGGGGCTGGAGACTGTCTCAGACAAACCACCCAGGGCAAGTCTTCCTTATTTTCCAATCTTTCCCACCTGGTGGAGGGCTGCTACTCCTCTCTTCCTGTGACTCATCTTGATCTTCTCCAGGGATCAGCTTTGTTTCTGCCTCCACCCTTATAAAACTGTTCCCTAGTTGGAAAGGGCTGTGTCCTGCTACCAGGCATTGAAGGTACAAACCTATCTCTCACTGTACTTAATGCAAGTATTTTCCTAATTGCACTCCCAGATTCAGTTTTACTGACTCTGGCTATTTTGTGCATCTTGTACATCCATAACAGCTGCTCCATCTCTGGGTTGAATAGCAGCAGGCTCTGTGGATGTCCTGCCAATAAAGAGAGTGGGCTGAGGAGCCTGCTGCAGACACACCTCATCTTCCAAAAGAGAGCTGGTGAGGGCCTGACTTTTCCCAAATACCAAAGTCACCTTAACTGGATATTTCTGAAAATGGTATGTAGATCTCTTGAAGATTTCTGGGAGCCAGATGGTCTATGCTGAAGCCCTCCAGGCCTCTTCACACCCCAACCCTCAAAGGAGAAGAGCCCCATGCACCAAGGAGGACTGAAACTCAGTCTTACTTGGAGATTGTCATGTGGAGAAAGGTAGGAGAAAGTTGCATTGTGTGGGAGAAAGAAATTCTTTGTGTAATGCAATGAGGAAAACCCAAGGAAAACCTCTGTGAGACTCTGAAATGAAAAGGGGACAGTATTTTGAAAACATTTTGGGCTGCAGCAGCAGTGCTGATAGCATCAGGAGATCACCTGACTCTATAATTTCATGTTAGCAATTGCTGCAATCGAATTGATTACATGATCTAAATCCATGTATATTACCTGAGTGTGTGGCCCCTGGTGTTTTGAACGCTTATGCATAAAGATTGCCATAATTCTTGTTAATAGTCATTGCAGTTCATCTATCGCTCATCTATAATCTCTTGAAGATATAATAGGAATAATTACCATGAGACACAATGGGGAAACAGAGTCTAACACCCTGACTGAGGCTGAATCACACTAGAGCCTGCATTAGCCAAGCTTTGACTGAGGAATGCCTGAAAAATTTTGAGAGTCAAACCTGCTGAAAACCTGGCTGAGTTCCAAAGATTTTTCCCTGCTTTTTGCCACAGTTATTTCCTCTGAGGAAGATACTGCAAGGGCAGGAGTTCATTTTGCCAAATAAATATTATCCAATACTAGGCAAGTATTGGCATTTGTGAACTTAAAGCAACAAAATCCATTTAATACCAGGAGTCAGGATTTCTTGCTCCCCTAGTCCGCTGCCAGCTCCAGGCTCTGCCAAAGCCACTATTGCCAAGGGGATAATGAGGTAATGTGCCTGGGTGATAAAATTCTGGCTTTCTGGATTGTTGCCTGATAAATAAGATGGCACACACCTATATTCAGATGAAATGGCAATGTGGGATCTTTTAGGAGGCTTTCCAGCTTAAAAATAATGTTTCAGAGTAAAAAAAAAAAAGAGCCAGGAATTAGACAGATAAAAATGTCCTTTAACTGCTTGTAAACCAAAAGGAAACTCCAGTTGCAGAAAACTGGCCCATGCTTAATCCAAAATCTGCATTAACTAATGCTTGTTGGGTGTTGAATTACAACAGAAAGCCTATGTTAATGCATGTGAGAGCCACATGAATATCAAACAAATTCATTACGATCAGTGCTATTACAGTGAATACCAAATGAGTTCGTAATGATGGAACAATGAAACTGTTACTGATAGATTTGATTTCTCCAACAATCCTCTGTGTAAGGGTCCACTCCTGTAGTATTAATTCGAATATGAAACTGCATCTTCAGATAAATTAGACCTTTCAATATTCTGAACCATACAATTCAACTTTTTTCCCCCACCAGTACTGTTTTATATTTTCTTTTATTGTATTTAAAACTCGATTTGTCCTTAAAGTTTGATGAGTATTGTAAAGGGGTAACACTTTATTTTAAGTATCCAGTCATTAGGAATTCATTTAGTATTCATTGCAATAACACTAATACAATGGAATTGGAGGGGAAAGAAATTCATTTAGTATTCATATAGATGTGATATGTACTTCTGAAAGAGTCCAGCATCGGTTTAGTATTATTTAATGGACACTTTATTCTAAGTGCATTGGTAAAGATGACTTAGTTTCTACACTTATTTAGACTTTTAAATATTTTTTTTTATACTTTTTAAGCAAAAATTCTTGAGCTATATGGCAAATTCAACAGCATGTGATGCAAACATTTCAAACCTGTGCAAGACCATCACCTTTCTGAAGGGCTAAATGAAAATCTGAACTGTTTTTTATTCTCTCCTCTTTGGTATTGACATCTTTACAGATCGTTCTGGTTACAGAGGTTGCAATAATTCCTTGATTATAGAAGGCATGCCTGCCATTTGAAGAACTGGTTTTGTAGCAGACTTTAAAGCACAGTGTTTATTATATTTTATTTTTTTATTAGTGTGAAGAACTTCTACTGTATGCATTTCAATTGTAAGAACCAACTCAAGTCAAGCTTTCCTGCAGATTATGATCTTCAAAGGCAGGAAAGAGCTATATCCGTGTCCAACTATTCCATACACTGCAAGTAAATTGAAGAAATGCCCCTATCCAGCAAGGGCAAAGCCTTACAGATAACCTCTCCTTCCTCTTTAAGTTTACACCCTACCGTCCATTAGTGACGGTTACCAGCTAACTGCAGCCACCTCCCCGGTACTGGCAAAGTTATTCTAAGATCAGAGGGATTATGAGGATTTGCCCATAATTTCTGTACTTCTGGAAACACAAAAATTATGTTTATGAGGCAGCAACTGTCCTTTCAGCTAACTCTTCATTAAAATGTATATAGATGTCCTTCAGCAAAAAACCCAAAAAAATTAAACAAAAATCATCTTACAGTGAAACTCAAACTGGCTGATTCCCAGGCTTACAGTTACTTCCCTATCAAGAATTAATGCAATATCATGCACACACCATTACTGAAAAATTCTACGCTGTTTTTTGCCAAGTGTTCCTATATAACAGTTTTATCACAAGTCTGACAGCCGCCATAAAAATTCCAGGCATTCTATATCAACAGCCCTCTTTGTACTAAGTTATTAAACATTAAATTTTTATTCGTCATTTGTATTCTGTTATGCAAAATAAGCTCCTTGATAAGATGTGTCTTCTTAATTGGGCCCTTGATGCTTCTTGGATCGGAGTTGTCAGATTAGCTGGAAGAAGAGGCTCTGCATTGAGCCAGCTCGCTACCAGGAGACCAATAGCTTTGTAACAACGATATTAAGTTAGAGGGGCCAAATGGAGGGCAGCACTAGGCTCAGGTGAGACTCTACATCTGTGCATGTCTTATGCTCAGGCACTTTTCTCATAGCATCAGCAGGGCTGATGGAAATAGATTTGTTTGTTGTTTACAGCATGCAGCTGTGGATGCTGCTGCATGGGAGTTGTATAAGATTGAAGCAAATTTGTACTGAGACTAAAATATTGAGCTTTTCTCCAGTCAGCAGTCTCTGGAATCTTATTGTTGAAAACTTTATCTAGTTGTAACCCTCCCCAGGGTGAGCTTCATTTGCAGCTGCCCTGCTCTGTCTCTCACCGCCTGTCCCATGCTGCTTCTGCATCAGCCAGCACAGGAGCAGGCGCCTGGTGCACAAGGAGCTGGCTGGGCCAGGCAGCCGTACTGACACCCAGGTCAAGTGTTTTGTACACCGGATTTTCCAGAAAGCTTTTTGATTCCCACCCGATCCCTCTGACAGCTGTCATTAAGAGACATCATTATTTTCTTCCCTTTTAGCTACAACCTGAAGAAAAGGCTCAACATTTAGTGCGCTGCTTGGTGGCAAAGCATAATGAGAAATCTCTAAGCATGTGGAGGAAGTAAAAAAAATCCCTTTATGAAATGTAGGATTTATTATTTTCATAAGATAGACCAGATTCTAACAGGAGTATAGTAACTTTTCAGGCTGGTGGTAGAAATGTAATTGATTAATGATTCTGGTATTTATTTCACTGAATTATCTTGTAATTCTGAAAAAAACCTCCCTCATTTTATTAGCTATCTTCTGCACTACAGCCAGACATGGAGACCTCACCAACACCAGAAGCTGCTGTGCTATGTGCAGGAGCATAGCCAGTGCCTCATCAGAGCAGCTGGGCCGAGGGAGTGTGAAGAGACTCATGTTTGTGTTTTACAGATGGGAAATGAAAGGTAAACAGCATGAGAAGTCATAATCTGAAGGTGCAGTGGAACAACACCATTGAACTAAAACTTCTCACATTTCACAAGGTGTCCTAGCTATCAGACCTTCTTCTTGTCATAATTAAGGAAGGCTTATTTAGCATTTAGCAAAATACTGTATCTCAGATTATTATCTGATCTCTCAGAGTGCATTGTTTTGATTTCCTTAACATTATAAATTCCTCTGTGGTTTTCATCTAGGATACTTTCTGATTGTTTTTTTTTCCTTTTTCAGATTTTTGGCACAAAAATAACTTAGAAACTTCGGCATGTAATGTATGTGCATTTAATAACCTATTGCTGTGAGATTCTCTTAGATTGTTAGCTAGCAAAGGTTACAATTTTTGAAGATGGACTTTTTTGTAAGAAATCCTTTAAATGAATACAAACCCTAATCCAATGTACATCTTCTTTTCAGTACAAATGCTGCAGTTTAGCTCATGGGTTATGTTGAGGAATGGCTATAACTCTCAGCTCTTGTACTAACTTCTTTTTAGCTACAGTGATTTTTTTAAATACTTCTTCTCTACAGGGCATTTGACTGAATTTTTGATATCCAACTGGAGAAACTACTTCTTTAGAAGGAAGGCATAACAATAAATGCTGTATATTGACCCTTTGTATGCTCTTGTCTAGGTTTAAATGAAGATCTTCCACAAATATCCCTGTGCTTGCTCATTGGCATCCCCACACAGACTGTATGACTACAAGGCTGAGTGTTGCAGCAGCAGGACTGAGAATATTAGTTTGAACCTAACACATTTGGTGCTTTTAGCTGGGACAAGGGTCAAACAGTGAAAGCACAGTGGCAGGGAAAAAAGTAGTTGTAATGTCCAAAGACATACAAAGCTGTTATGCCCTCTCTTTCTGTTATGTGTGAAAGCCTGTTTGTTTTCTTTCAGGCTAAGGACAACTGTTCCTCCAAAGGACACTCAGTGGTTGCTTCCTATCCTAAGGCCACCTACATCAGACCTATATTCAAAGACAGGAAAAAGGTATAGCAATCCTGTCAAGGCAAAAAAAAACACACTCAGTGGAAATGGGGAAGGTGTAGTTGGTTAAGGTACCTTTTCCAGCACCAACATCTCACAGGACTCAAGGGTAAGGGAAGAGTCAATGTTGGCAGTGCCCTCTCCATCCCTACAGGCAACCAGCACCAGAACAAGAGGACAGAGTCTCAAGCTGCACCAGGGGAGGTTTAGGCTGGAGGTTAGGAAGAAGTTCTGCACAGAGAGAGTGATTGCCCATTGGAATGGGCTGCCTGGGGAGCTGGTGGAGTCACCATCATTGGAGGTGTTCAGAAGGAGACTTGATAGGGTGCTTGGTTGCATGGTTTAGTTGATTAGGTGGGTTGGATAAGAGGTTGGATGCGAAGATCTTGAAGGTCTCTTCCAACCTGGTCTGGTCTGGTTCTGTTCTGTTCTGTTCTGTTCTGTTCTGTTCTATTCTATTCTATTCTATTCTATTCTTCTACTCTACTGTACTCTATTCTATTCTACAGTCAGCTGTGAAGGGGTGGAGGAAGGGAGGGGAGAAGACACGAATTTCCAACATTGCTCTGTTGGTATTTGTTTGTAAATCTGAGCATTTTCACAGTGGCAGGATAGAACAGCTTGCTCACTCAAGGCCTCTGTGTCTGGAACCCAGTGGGTGTCCCCAGCAGGCAGCATAGGGCCTGGCACACCTGGAGCAGTCTTGTTGATGCTGGCAGCACTATGTTTCCTAGACGTTTCTCTATGTCTCCTGAGAACAGAAATTTAAAGGAGTTTCTGTCCCTGATTTCTAGGTTTCAAGCACTGTCCTTCACCTTATCGTGTTTAGAAGATGAAACTGTAGGCACCTCCTGCAGTTTAGTCACAGGCATGCACATATTGTGCGTGGTTAATATCTGTCTCCCTGTTCTTCCCCTCCATCTCAGACTCAAGATGAAGGACTCTTGGCTCCGAGGCCGACAACTAACTAAATGATGTGCACCAGTGGCAGGAGAGCATCACTGTGGCCAAAGGTCAGCTCTCGACTAGGTCAGTAGCAGAGTTAGTCCTACGCCATCAACTGCAGGATCATCTCTCAGCTGTTTCAGACTGGATGTTATTTGCAGTCTTCCCTCAGAGTGAGTTGTTTTAGCTACCATTTAGCTTAGAAACATAAGACTCCTTTCTTGACTCAGAAATTCCTCACAGCACTTGGGACAGCTTTTGAGCCTTGTTTATAGAAAATTATGAGGATTTCAAAAGGAGGACAGGGAAGGAGCTTTTAAATTTTGGGGGGAGCCTGCTGGTATCTGCAGAATGAAAACTCACAATTCTGACTGGCTAAATAGATACCTTACATCTGTAATAATTCTTCCAAGACATACCAGCTAACCCATGCAATTTCAGCAGCCATGGCTCCAGCATCTGGCTGTGTTTTGACGTTTCTAAGATGTAGAGGTATTGTGTGGAATTGCAATGTTTTAGCTCAAACGTCAGTGATAATATTCCTGGCATGCTCAAGCAGTGGATGTTCCTGTGCCTAGATACCTCATTATCTGCAGATGCCATAATGAGAATATGAATGCTGTCAATCACTTTGAGACGTTTGTAAAAGCAGTAACATAGGAAAGCTTTCCTTGATTTTCTCTTACTGCTGTGTGTTTTTTGGCTAAGAGAATCATTGTGTTATGAGAAATTTGGACTGTGTTTGGCCTGTTCTTTACAAACTTGAATATGCCAAGTCTCGAACCACTCTCCTTAAATACCTTTGGTATTTAAATTCCCTTTATCTGAAATTCCCTTCAGAGGGAGCTAGTGACACACTGGGAACTCTCAGTTTGGAGTCTCTCAGTCAGTCTCTCAGACAATTGTTACCTGTAAAGGCTGATAGCAGTAGGGTCTTGCTGATCCTAGGTATGACAACAGTAATGCCAGATCCTTTTCAATTATGCCATTAAGGTTTATGGCCTCTCCTTCTCTGCTTACTTCAAGACTACATAGGCAGCACAAATTCAAATCAGAAAAATTATACTTTCCGAACCAAAAAGTATCAGAAAAGCTTGAAACGAGCAGACTATCCCTAGAAACCACCTTTTCATCCATAAGGGCTTTCCCAAGCTAGATGTGTGAAGGTTTTTAATAAGTGTTATGAAATCCCTACAGATGTAGATACAAAACATCTGCAACAGTTGACAGCTTCACAGATTTATTTAAGTTATTTCTGAGAGGCATATTCTGTAAGTAAACATCTTACGGTTCCTAATTATCAAAAGGGAAATAGTTTGACTCTTCTCTCCTTATTTTTTGCTCATTTCAGTTTGACATCCTTGGAATTTTGGGTAGATAATATTCATATTCCTTGACTTTGATGTCTAGAAGTTAGACAATTAAGTCTGAGCTAAGTCAGTGGAGTGAAACAGAAGGGTTTGTGTTAAGACAGAGTTTTAGCACTGGTCAGATGAATTTGGTTTAGAGTGTCTGCTGATTATATATAAAAAAATTGTAGGCTAGTGACTAATGCAGGCTAGACACCTGGTTTTACATATTTAATGCTGGGTGAGACTGATTCCACCCATCACTGGCCAAAATATTGCACCATACCCTTGTGTTTCCTACACAACTGACAAAGAGCATCCAGAAGCCAAGGTGGTTCTCCGGGAGTGCCAGCACTGCCAAGACCACACCTCTGGCTTGGAGGCTCATCTCACCCATTCACATGGCAAGCTAGCCCTGCAAAATCTCCTCTTCCCTCAGCAGTGCCCAAGTGCCCCTGTTAATTTACTGTATGTTTGTTGTGTACTGATAACTGTGTTAAGATGGATAAAACTCTAAATTAGGGGTGGGAAAGTATCTCTCCCAGAAGAAAGATCCCTGCATCCTTGACCAAAGTGGCTGAATGGGTCCCAATCTTATGGGTCTGTTTTGTGCATGGAGGAGGAGGTGAGGGCCAGAATTTTATGAAGGCTACATGTCTGGGTATCCATTTATGGAGGCTACTAGTGCATTCCTCTCCTCTCTTTTAATTAACAAATTACAGAATCCTGTGCTGATTTTGCATTGCCAATTTGAGTGTGGGAAAGCACAATAAACACCAGGTCTTAATGTGTTGGTAGAAGGTTTAAAGTGGCTTAGGATAAGGACTCTTAACAGACACTGAGGAAGATGCCTTGGCTAGCCACAGATGGGAAGGTGACACAGCTGGTCCACATAGCAGAGGTGTTGGGCTGCATCACTGGATGGGTACAGGGCCTGCTGGGCTGTTTCAGGCATAGTAGAATTACCATCACACCCCTCCTAGATTGGCTATACTTGAACAAATCTGTTGTGCTCTTTCCACAAACTGGTTGGACTTTTATTCTGGACCTACCTGAACTCTTTTGTATTTTATACAGCTATTGCTACAAGTTTTTTGAGCACAGCTCCTCCCATCTCATCTTTGCATTTAACATAAACATAATGTAGCATAAAGGTGAACTTGATTTTGTCATTTCATCAGGACTCCACACTGAAATTCAAACGCAATGTGTGCATTATAATGATATTGCCTTCCAGAGGGTCACTGAAGGCTGGCACTGAGATCATTTTGTCATTGCAAGCTTGTGTGATAATAGGATTACCATAGGCATATTTTGAAATTGTTGTAAGATTGCTGTGAGGACATTAAGTGTCTGTTCAAGAGCTTTCACCGCTAAGACTAACACAAACCAAGCTAGAAAACCTGAGAAATGTAAATGTGTAACTGAAAGGAAGACCCTTGACATATCTCGCTCATGAAAGGAGGCCATTTGTGTTTCTAGAGGTTTTGCAACAGGCATGAAAGTAAAGCAGGATAGCTTGAAAGAAATTAAATATTTATTGCAAGTCAGATTTACATATGTACGTGAAAGTACATACACAGCACTGCAAATGGAGTTACCATCAGTGCCTATGGAGGCAAATGCTTATGTCAATACCTAATTAACCAGCTGCATATGGTGCTGTGTTTTATCAGAGCAATAATGGTGTCTCTCTGCTAGGGCTGCCCAATTGTGTCAGCTTTTCTGAAAACGTCCTGTTACTAATATTACCACTGCAACAGTGTCTTGGTACATACACAATTATATATGATTTCTTCTTTGAAATGCTGGTAACTATTTAGAATAGAATAGAATTAACCAGGTTGGAAAAGACCTTTGAGATCCTCGAGTCCAACCTATCACCCAACACCATCTAATCAACCAAACCATGGCACAGTATCACCGAGGTTGGAAGAGACCTCAAAGATCATCGGGTCCAACCTGTCACCACAGACCTCATGACTAGACCATGGCACCAAGTGCCACATCCAATCCCCTCTTGAACACCTCCAGGGATGGTGACTCCACCACCTCCCTGGGCAGCCCATTCCAATGGTGAACGACTCTCTCAGTGAAGAACTTTCTCCTCACCTTGAGCCTAAACCAAGTGCCTCATCCAGTCTCTTCCTAAACAATTCCAGTGATGGTGACTCCACCACCTCCCTGGGCAGCCCATTCCAATGGTGAACGACTCTCTCAGTGAAGAACTTTCTCCTCACCTTGAGCCTAAACCAAGTGCCTCATCCAGTCTCTTCCTAAACAATTCCAGTGATGGTGACTCCACCACCTCCCTGGGCAGCCCATTCCAGTGGCCGATCTCTTTCTGTAAACAATTTCTTCCTAACATCCAGCCTATACCCTATTACGTATGGAAGCTCTGATCAGATAGAGAGTGAATAAGACCATATATTAGTGTCATGGAAATAAAGAATTATTACAGTGTACTCAAATTTTAAATGAGTAGTGGGAAGTATTTAATTTCTGCTTATATTTTTTTGATTCTGTTTGTGTTCTTAAGGCCTTTTTAATTAAAGAAAAGTTTGTGGCTCCTTTCAGGAAAATAAAATGACTCAGGCAGTTGCATTACATTCTATTCTAATTCTGTCATCTCCTTGCTTTTTTACTACTTTTGGTTACAGGGAATATTTATAATGTGATGTAGTTTAGCAGTGTTATTTAAAATATGGCTATTAAGCTTACCCACTGTTCTGAAAGCTAAGCAAACCTCAGATCATCCTGAATGCTAGACCATCTAAATCTTAGTTACTAACAGACCAGTTTAGGAAAGGGCCTTGCCTAGCTGTCCCAGCTGGCTTCTATACTAATTTCAAAAATGTGTTTTCATTAAAAGCTCTTCAGCTGACAGCTGAATTAGGGGCAAATAAACCATAAAAACTCTTGGCAATTTAATTTTTCAATGAAAACTTTGACAATTATGCCCCTCCATTATTAACCTCTGCTCATCTTCAGCATTGTTTCCTGAGTAACTCTTAAAGAAACCTGTAGCTTTTACCAAAAATTCCAGATGCCATCAAACTTCCAGAAAACTCAAATTTTCAGCTGGCCTGAGATGATTCTGCTCTATATGGCTGGTTAAGGTGGGTCACCACCACCTGAGATACATCTGGGGTGTGCATAGGTGGTGAGTGAGTGGCTGGAGTTGTTGGACAAGGGCTGAGAGTGGCAGGTATTTTAAACCAATGCTGCCAAGAGCTGCAGGCATTGAATCATAGAGTGATTTGGATTGGATGGGATCTCCGGATGACATCTAATCCAACCTCTTGCTCAAGGCTGGGGTTAAACTCCTAAAATGCCTTCATAATTTTATTTAATATCTGAGCCAATTTCAAAGTTATATCACCATTCATTCAAGGGAATAAATACATACTCGAAAAACTTTATCCTCGTTTTCTAAAAGGGCAAGTTTTGGTAACCTACTGCAAAGATACTGGATAAGACATATCCAGAGATTCCCCATCCCATCTCCTGGCTTTATGCTTTCCCTGCTAGGCATGCTGCCTGTCTACAGTAGAATTGATTATTATTTACATGGAGGCGCAAGATCCTTGTAATAAAGCGCCCATCAAAGCGGTCATCACTGTGGGCCCAATTTTTCTCTTGGTATCATTCAGACTTAGAAACATGTGTTTCTCATGGGCAGAATTGGACCCTTACTGCACAAATTAGAAGAGGTTGGTTATTAAAGCAACGTGGTTTGGAATTGCTTTGGTAGCTACTAAGCACATCTGCGATTATGCCAGTTCAGGTTTACCTAAACATATAAACCATCAAGTGATATGTTAGAGAAGCAAGGAAAATAATGCTTTCACGTGTAAATGTCACATGCTGGACAAGCAAAGTAAACAAATAGTTATATTCTGGACTCCCTTTTGTTTTGCAGTTCTACATACACTGGATTGGGGTCTACAGTTGCTGACCACTGCTTTGATTATCTCACTGTAGCACATAGAGCTTTGTACCCGGAGAATGTATTCTAGCAAGCTCCTAAATTGTATTTGGACAAAGAATAATTGAACACTGGACAGAATAACAAATGCTGTGGTCAAGTTTGCTTCATGGGTTTATCGTGTTGTATTAACATGATAGAAATATGAATACTTAAATCTTATCTCAGGTATAGTTTATAACTGCATTAATCATTTACTGTATTATATATTTTTCATGTCACTAAGATTGTGAGGAAAAGATTCAATTTTCCCAGTGCAGTCTGTTGAATGTGGTTTAGATAAGTTAAAGGCATTGCATTAAACTGTTTCAACATGGCTTTCTCTTATAGATCCTATAAAAGGATGGGGAACATATATCAAACGGTAATAACTGGTATATATTTCTTTTTTTCCCCCCTTTAAATCATATAGCAGTACATTTTCCATTTTCATTAAAATCAGATAAATGAAGTTACTAAGTTTGCCACTTACAGGTGGATGTATTCAAATTGACACAGATGGTTTTGTCTACTATATTTGCTTAAAATTCTTAAAGGGAAATGCTCTCCTATCAATTAAAAGTAGCAGTTTGACAGATACTGAAACTATCCAGGGATGTCATAAAGAGATATAGCAAATACCCCCAATGCACCCAACAGTTTTTCACTTTCCTTATATTTACTGGTGATGTGCAATATGAACCTTCTAAAAAAGAGTGACTCACTGGCACGCATCTCTGAGATTTCAGCACACCACAAAGCACTCCCATTTTACTCCACATAAAAAGGGAATATGTACCAGCATATGCATTATGCACTGCTAACTGCCTTTTTAGATCATTATATGAACATTGCACATTCATTGCCCATGAATTATACGTAGATTCTAATTTGCAAGAGAAATACTGATTCATTTCCTCAAAGTCACGAGGTGGCCAAAGGAAAAAACAGCAGCTGAAAAGGCAAGGGATGCCAGAGAGGCTGTGTTGACGGCTGCAGGCTGAGTGCGGGCAGGGCAATGCAGCTGCTGACCTCGGTATGAAAAGCAGTAAGCAGAGTAGGTAGCAGTATTCATGTGTCTGTAGAGTGCTTCACCAGTCTGAAAGAGTGTAGGGTATATGGGGTAGTAATCAGGTGGTTAAGACCTTTTGCAGTGCCTCTCAATGTCACACTCGTAATGGCCACTGGGACTCGAATCATGAGCAGCTTCTTCTGCCCCTTGGGGAAAGGTGCGGGGATTGCAACTGTCTGGTTTGGGTCTGCTTGGGAGCAGGGCTGCTTGGGGATTGGCGCTATGCCTGGGACTCCTTGAACACAATATGGCATGCTGAAGTCAGCATGGACCTCAGGCAGGCACTGGGAGGTCCTGGGAGGGGCTGCAGCACCCAGATAAGTGGGTTCTCTGCGCAGGGTGTGGGGATTTTAGCAATGATACAAATTTGCACAATGCTTGTTTTGTAAAGTTCTGTTTACTACAAACCAAAAACCAAGGGAAAAAAAAAACAACCCAAAGCAAACCAAGAGCATTGCCATAGCTGCCATGCTTTGCCATCCTTCATTGTTATTGCTTTTCAAAAGCTTTGTGTTCGGGAAGCCAATTGAAATACCAAGATCCTTATGCCATGACCATTCTTTTGCTACAAAATCCCCCACAACGGCACTATTGCACTTCAACATTGTAATGATTTAACCCATGACAAGCATAAAAAAACCTATTTGTGTTATGACTGTAAAAGTAAATAGGATATTTTAAAG
The DNA here is from genome assembly GCF_026170545.1 of Melanerpes formicivorus. Taxonomy (NCBI): domain Eukaryota; kingdom Metazoa; phylum Chordata; class Aves; order Piciformes; family Picidae; genus Melanerpes; species Melanerpes formicivorus. Next base: position 7,306,935 of record NW_027142372.1, on the reverse strand, counting down.
ACATTGTACAATAAAAACTTCTTTTCCAGTCAGATTCCCTCTAATTGAGATCAGCTGAAGTAATCTTAATGAAATTGTATAATATAGAAGATTCCTTGCCATGGAGGATTTATAAGCCTAAACTGTAAATGGTGAGTGAAGTGTTTGCCAGAACTCAATTAGTAGTTCCTGAGTCATTACTGTATGTTTTTTAGAGGGTTTTTCTTACACTGCTGTGAACAACAGTGTCAGAAAAAGCTAAATCAATTATATATATATATATATGTCTCTTTGTATCTACCCCATAAGGATACCTGCCATGATTTTTTTATGGTCCTTTTAGACTTCATGTTTACTTCCATGAAGTGAAGTAAAGGTCATAACACAGTGTAACTTATTTCTTAAAGTTTAGAAAAAAATCAAAACAGCAGGCCACAGAATAGAAAGGTGAGATTCAAAGACACAAATCACTTAACAGTCACAAAAATTGCCAAAAAATAGCAGCTTACAGCTGTGCACAGCAGGGACAGAAAACATTAAACACATGTTAAATAACAAATAGGAGACTTAAATATAGCTAAGAGTGGACCTTATTCTGAATAAATCATGTAAACTGCATCTTAATGGTTCTAAGGAATGCAATGGATCATGTGAAATATGCTAAATTTATATTGTTAAAAAATCAATAGGTAACCCCCTTCTTTTTAAAAAGGGGGCTATTGAGTCCATGGGTAAATATTTTGTCTTTCATTTCCTTTCTCTATGTTCAGCTGGATTTGTGAAATTTCATTTCAGTTAAGGGCAAAGCAGGACTTGCATTCAAAGCAGCCTGGATTTTGGGTATGAAACTGTTTAACATTCTCTTTACAGAGGCTGGACTTTTAATGAAATTGTCCTTTTTCCCTTTCTTCTGTTACAAATGCAAAGAATGTGGATTATCCCATTTTTTTGATATACTCCTAGCAAAGCGTTTGAATTGGTCTATCCAGCATCCTGCATTCATTTGTGGTGTCTGTGAAAGGGCAGCCATTGCTCAATGGGCACGGCAAGCCTCATCCCATCCTTTCTACTGTGTGAGAACGAGCAGGGGAGAGGAGAGGGGGGGAAAAAAAAGATCTTCTTTTTATGAGAAGCATGAAAAATAAATCACCAGTTTGAGTATTCAAATCAATCCTGCTGGCAACTATCTTTCCCTTGAAATGTTTGTTGCCTGTGTATTTCTGCCTGCTGAATATTTTCAAGCTTTTTTCTTGCCTTCCACACTGCAGGTCACATTTTCATTTCCCCGTATATATATATTTTTGAGATTAATGCACCTTAATGACATCATTGTGTGCGATGATGGGAAGGTCCCCAAGTTTGCTTTTCTTCCCATCTCAGTTGCACTTCTGAACAAATCAGCTCTTGGGCTTTGATGTTTTTTTCCTTTAGGGCTATCTTTCTTATAGGCAATATAGCTTACCTATACATTTAGTGAGTCTGCAGTCTCTCATTAGATGCATTTTTGTCATCAATAATAAGTTCCCAAGGAGCCTAATGCGATGGGTAACGGATACAGTGTGGAATGGAGCCATTGTTTGATAATGCAATATCTCTCATAACAATGTAAATAAGAGGCTGAATACATTTCAGGGCTCTTTTGTGTTCTATGTTATTAGATGGTGCTCTATTTTCAATCTGAATATTCATAATGTGCTCCTAGAGTGCAGCATTGAAGTAAGTGGCTTTGAGGAAAAATTATTATTTTTTTTTTAAGTGGAAGGAAAAAAAGAAAAGAAGAAATGAGGAGTGTTCTAATGAGGAACAGTTGAGTACTATGATTTAACATACTTCTGAGGTTTCTATCAGCCTGGAGCTGTTCTTTCTTGGCTTGTACACAGTGCATTTACATGGAGCTCTGTTTGGATGAGTGCCTCCCAAAGTACTAAATGCTCTAATGTACTGAAATGCGATAAATACGGGAAATGCACACACGCATGCACACACACACACAAAGTGCAGATAGCTATGTGAACACACATGCACACACACAACCCTTGCAGACACAATCACCCTCCCACCCTCTCTCTCTCACACAGATGCTCCTCTATGGATAGATGGGAGAAATTTCAAAGGTAAAAATGATAGAGTTGTACGTAGTTTCTTTAGGTTTTACCTGGCTTTGCAAAATACTGAATTAATCTACAAAGGAATGTGCCCCAACCCATTCAGTGTAGGACCAAAGAATAAGAACAGAAAAAGAGGAAGGAAAACAAGGGGGGAAAAACCCCATGGAATAAAACCTGTGTGAGTGCTGTCACTTCCTCCCTGACCTGCCTGACCCCGCTAACCTGAAAATGAGGCAAGGAAGAGTTTGGGTTTAAGCAGCACAATGAGCTGTGTTGCTGGCTATCAGATACTGCAAGTGCAGACAATAAGCTCTGGAAAGCATGTCACTCCTTACCAAAGGGCTCTTTGCAGTGACCTTACTGGCTAACAACAGTGATGGGAGCAGAAATGACAATTGTGATTTTTCTAGCACAGTCCTTGCTAATTTCTTTCACTTCATACTTAAAAAAAAAATAAAAAAGAGAGAGAGAGAGAGATAATATAATGAGAACAAAGCTGAATAGGTTAATGAAATGACAATAGAAAAGTGTCCTTAATGGGGATACAATTGCTGTTTGAAATATTTATTACTTACATTTATTTAGATCCTTTACAAAAAAATGTGTCTGTTTTCCTATACTTTGATTTTTACCCTGAAGTTTCGAGGAGGTTTTGTGCTTTTTCATCTAATATTCCTCCTCTAACTCTCCCAACGTGATTCATTTCTTTAAGATCTTGTTTTATTTTTAAGTCATCAATTACTCAAACTTTGTTGGCCTATCTATTCTCTGCCATCTGGACCCCATACCTTATTTTAAAGCATGTTCAAATAATGACAACCTTCTTTTCTCAATTAATTTATGGGCTGTGGGGACCATTTTTCATTTGTTATCATGCACTTCCATTTGATCTCTCATATCTTTCTTCTGCATCTGCAACCATAGTGTATAAATCTTCCTCTCAAGCATTGTCATGGTGCCCAAGATATATAGGTGTAACTCCCTATTAGTTCCACAAAACTGACCTTAATTTCTAAAAATGGTATCAGATGCGAATAAAGTTTGGTGAGATGATTTGTTTTGATTTACTTTGTACCACTTATCTTGGAGTTTTCTTCCTACTTTTCTTTTATCTAATTTAGACAGTATAGTCTTGCAAGCCCAGTTGCATGTTTATCCATTACCTCCCTGCCAATGCTGCTCCTTAGAGAGATGGTGCTGTAAGATTTTTGGATGCTAAGAATAATAAAACAGTGTTTTTTCAGTAACCTGTGGTAAGTATGCAATTTCTATTTGCATCTAAAAATGGTAATTACGTTTCCAATAAAATACAGGGATTGTGTAGGTCCGATTGAGGTGACATTAGTCCGATAAAATGAACAGAAACAGACAAATCCAAATAGCTTTCATTTTATTCTGCTGTGTTGACAAATGATGAGACTTAAAAATCCAATTCTCCCACCAAGCACTTACAAGAGGCTGGTTTGGATTGCTGAAGGGCTGTGGCTTACAAAACAAAAACCTCTCTTTTTTTGTATTGTTGTCTTGAGGGGAGAGAAAGAGTCTCTGTGTGTGTACGTGTGTTTTGTTTTACATAAACAAACTTCAGACCAAACTAAGGATTGCTAATTAAGCAAAAAACCATGACCAGATGTTTATTAACACCTCTCAGGTTCATGGGATTTGGATAGTGTGCAGTTTTCATGGACTAATTTGAGAAGGGAAACACCTTTATTGGAATAATGGCCAATTATAATTGCCTGCTTTGCCTATTTCTCTTATATCTGGTGTACAGAGAAAAAACACAAGCCTAACCTATCAGCCTCATCCTGTTGATATTAATTCCACATATTATTTGGTCCATACTATTAATAATAAATACATAATAATGTAAAAATGAAAAATTCCTCAGCTGTTTACTTTACAAGTTTTTGTGTGTGTGTGTTGTTATTAGTTTATCGCATGCCAACGTTGTTAACCTATTTATATGTAGCCTGCCACTAGGTTTGCCTTTGCCAAAGCAACGATGCGTCACTTTGATGCCAAAAAGCACTGAAACAGGAAGAGTTGCTGTTGGGTCCCAGCATGGTGACTTCATCACAGGCCTCAGCTTCAAACTGTGGAGTAATAAAACTGAATAGCACAATATAAAACTCCATGTTTCATAAGACAAATATTGCTTTACGCATTCATGTCCCTTGTACTATGTTAACTGTAGGAAGAAATGGAATACAGTTTTAGTGACCCCCTGGGACCTATAAAGGCTATTTCTGAGTCTGAATCTTGCTGTTTAATTTAATCATTTATTATATTAATATTCAAATGGGCTGCATCTTATTAGCTACTGCAAAGATGTTAGTATGTCTGAAATAAATACCTAATTATGCTTTTGAAGAGAGAGGTTCTAAAGACTTTTGTACATTTGTGCTAATAGAACAGTTCATTTGCAGATTTTTTCTGCAGAAATCAGCAGTCTGAGTGGTTTTTGTTGTTTTTTCCCCCTCTCCTTACTTTGAATAAAATAAGAACACAGATCAAATATACCATTGTGATGCCTAAATAGCACATGCGAGTTTTCCCCTTTGTACTGCAAGACTTCATCCTCCAGGCGGGTGAGTTATACAGTAGCAAACTGACCAGTGCCCTCAGCTTCTAGCTCAATAACACATTAATAAAAATAACTGCTTTAACCAAATGACCATGAAATTAAGTATGTTCTTATTCAAATTAAACAAATGGATATGCTTTTGAAAACCCTTTTTGAGCCCGACATGGTCATGTTTAAAACACGCTGACATTTTATTGTTTTAAAAGTCCATTATTATTTTTTCCCTTGAGTGCAAACCAGAAACGATGACGACTTTGAATTTCATGTCTTCAAACAGCAACTTCTTTCACAAACATATATTGTGATCCTGCATCAAATGGGTAGCAGGGTCAAGGATGTGGAGGAAAAGCCATCAGTGGATTTCTAGTGCTGGCTCAACTGCAGGATCTCCAGGAAAAACCTTTTACTGAGTCTGCATAGGGATGACTTGAACTGCAAATTCTATGTACATAAATGCTGCTAACACATTTTAAACTGAATTCACACAGTGTGTTTAAACAGTGCAGAAAATTAGTAATAAAGGCAAAAGCTACAGTCTGCAAAACTGAGAATCACAAGTTACTGTCTTTCAAAAGATCACCACAACCAAACTTGGAATAATTTTTTTTTTTTAATAGCCTCTTAATTCAAGGTTCCTACCAGTGCAAAATTATTTCTTTCATAACTACTTGCTGAATAAATGGTGGTGTTAATAAAAGGTTAAAGGACAGAGAGTGCTGGAAGCCCAAGTCCTCATTGTGTCCAAAACCAGCAAAGTTAGTGAGCTGCAGGATGAAGTCCTCTGAGCTGACCTGTAAATGAGCTTACCCTTACTCAGCTGAAGCAGTGTGAAAGGCTCGCCAGAGCATCTCCTGCAAGCAAGGATGGCAATTATCACAGTTATTACTGCTGGGCAAATTATCAGCCTTCTTGAACCCAAGGGGGAGAGATGGGTCAGCTCCAATATTTACTCAGGGAAGCTCTCTCTTACACCTTTAGGTTCTGCTACTGCTCATGAGAGTATTGCCTACAAAGACTGAGACTAGACCTCACACTGCAATTCATTCCTTAATTTGCCCAGAGCGTTTAAGGCTGCACCTCATCCCGTTCACCCCCACAAAGTCTTCACTGTATCCAAGTCATCCTTGAAAACCTGTGTGTTTCGCTGTGGAGAACTTGAATCAGTCACACCCCACCATTGTAGGAGGCTTTGATGACAATTAGCTGTTTACTTGAAACCACTGGCAAGGCTGCAAGGAGGATCAGTGTATATTAGGGTCTGCAATGCACAGTAGTTGATAACCACTATTACCTTAGTGATAAACTGAAATTATTAACAACGGTCATCTGAACTACCCTGCATATAAAACAATAGCCCTGGTAGTTTTGTAATTAATAGCAATAATGTTTCTCTGAATAAGTAGCTGATGCATTTATCTGTTGGAAAATATTTTAAAATATACATAGCTATCTAGTTTCCCCTTTTTTCTTCTTTTTTTTTTTTCCCCTTCCCTGCAGAGTATGTAAAGATTAGATTTTCACCGTTGGTTTAACAAGTAGAAGCAAAGCTAGAGCATCAATAGTTAACTTTATATTACCCTCTGCTGAACAGACACAGTATCAATGTAGGGGTTTAACTACCACACCACTAAAAACACATATTCCTGCAGTTTTAGACTAGCCATAAGAATGCTGTGTATATGTTTTCCTCATTATTTGGATGTGCTGTTTGAATGTTGTGATCAGTGATTCAGAGCACATGATTCATCAGGAAGACATTTGCTAGGCAGACATGTGAGGAGCTGTCTGCCTCTTCAATCTCACTGACAGGGCAAAAATGCTGATTTATAGTAAATCATTAAAATCTGCTTATTATTGCACTGCTTGTTCCTCTTCTCCACTTCAAGCCAGCATCTTGATCTGCATCATGTCTCTTACAATTTTATACTACAGCAAGCAGTTATTTAAACAAGAGAGAAATGATCCTTAGTCTTTATTAGTGCATATGAAAGGATATTTTGTTTAAAGAAGACTAATTAAGAAAGCAGACTCTATTTTCTTGCTCAGTTTAGGGAAAAATAAAGATTTAAAACATGTAAGTGCAAAGAATTATTACAAGAAAACAATATTTTTAAATGATAATTGAATAGCTTGGGGTTTTTTTGTGAAAAAAATAATCGTAAAGACGCAGTTGAAGCACCACTGAAAAATATACAGAAGGAAAGAGAGGTTGGATGGTTATTCAACCTGTGATAGAACTGAGGGAAGACACGGCTAAATATTCTGTGATTTTTAGTGGAAAGTGGAAAAAAAAATATAATCAACACTAGAAGTAGGTGCCAGCTGAGTGCAGTGACAATGAGAACATTAAAATAATTTTCAAGGAGCAGAGGGAAAAGTTTTGTTTACTTTGAAAGAGGTGTTTTTATGAAATAATACGGTATGTAAATACATTGTTGGATAGAAAAACAAAGAAACAATACAAAAAGGTCCATATTGTGTATGTGTTACTTACAGTAAAAATTTTAATTTGATGCCTGGGGACAGAAATCCTTGCCACTGAATTACAAAGAAGTGAATAAACTGACTCAAAATTAATCCATACAGATCTGTCCCCTTAATAATACTAATTCCAGAGAACAAAGCAGTGCATAATGCATTTTAAATTAACTTGGAAAATGCATAATTTATATTTGTTTTATTTCTTAATATTTGAACACAGGTACATTTTAGAATGCTAAGGACAAGAAAGGAAAGGACAGATCTTGTCCATGTATGCTCAATTTGAAAAAAATAAAACCAGACAATATTTTTCAAGCTCTCTTAGAAAAGGACTTCAGCTGTGAAATATTACAGAGAAAGGATAAACACAGTTAGGAGAGAGAAAATGATTTTTAACATGCTGTGAAATGAATATGTTTGGTTAAAATATAAAAAGGGTCCTAATTCCTAATAAAACATTCTGAAATAGATAATTACATATTAGTTTGGATCAAAAATAATGTCCTTACTCATGAGAAGCAATTGAGAGATACACGGCAGGGTGCCCTGTTGGGCATGGCAGACAGATAGAATACAGGATGCAAAAGGGGCAGGGGTAAGGCACTGCAGTGCAATGCTCTACTCCATGACAAATATACAGCACATACAGGAAATAACAAGGCTCAAGCCTGCTGCTTTATTAATGCTCTTCACCTACACATGTAACATTGTCACCTGCCTTTTATGTATACCATGTTATTTACCATATGGGTATGCAAGTAGAAAACCAGACACCCTGTGTCTAATCTAGAAAAGCCCTGCCTGTAATTCAGACATGCATTGATCCTTCATCTGCTGGGGCAGCTCAGCAGGTTAGAATCATAGAATCAATAAGGTTGGAAAAGACCTCCGAGATCATCAAGTCCAACCTATTACCCAACACCTCACAACTAACTAAACCATGGCATCAAGTGCCACATCCAATCCTTTTTTGAACACCTCCAGGGACAGTGACTCCACCACCTCCCTGGGCAGCACATTCCAATGGCCAATTACTCTTGCTGTGAAGAGCTCTCTCCTCACCTAGGGGAAGCCTAAACTTCCCCTGGTGCAGCTTGAGACTGTGTCCTCTTGTTAGGGTACTAGTTAGCTTCACCCTTTGCAGCTAAAGGGCTAACCTTCAGTTACTTATGCACCACCTTACCATGGGGAAGAAGAAATAATTTTATATACTGGCATGTCAGCCTCCTTTTGGAAAAACCCATAAGTGCTTTATTGCCTACCATACTAAGTCAGTGATGCTGAGTTTGAAAGTTTGTTTTCCATTTGAAATAAAAAGAAAGGAAAGATGGGGAAAAGGGGACTTCTGCTACGATACAAGCATAGTTGCAAATTGTAATGTACTGTAAGAAGAGGGCATCTGGATTTAAAGATGTCTGTAAAAAATTAGTTCTCACTGTTTTACTTTCACCTCTTCCAGAGTAACTTTGGATCTAATAAATCAGAAGCCTTTTGTGTTGCCATATAAGCAAAGATGGAGCATACCTACACAGAGAGCAGGGGTATCTGCTTTCCCCCTCAGGGGTATCAGTCTGGGTAACTCTTACAAAGAAAGATAATTTTATAAAGGCAAGAATTTTTGCAAGTATCTTGTTGTTGTATCAAACCTGTGATACTGAGTGAGGATGAAAACCGGAGTGAGAGTTGAAAAAAATGGACCTTCTTGACTATATTTGCTTGGGGAAGGTTGGCTCGCCCAGTATTTAAAACAGTGGTAGTACCTTTGCAGTGGGTAATCAGTAGCAATTTAGGATAATTTCATTAGTGAAGACTCCAGTTATTAATACTGCTGCTGATTGTTAACTCACTTTAAGTGGCTATTATAGGAGCACAGAAAGGGTAAAGAGTGTATTTTACAGAAATTTCTCTAAATAATCTTTATGATGTTTGTGAGGAGTGAAATTTACCTATAACCAGACTTGCTTACAGCACAGAAATTTAGCCCCTAGTTGCTATGTTATAAATCTTTCTGCCAGATTAGGTAGAACATCACATTACCTTGAACTAAATTTGTAAAGAATGACCATTGTCCTCACAGCTGTAAGAGAAAAATGTAGAGCTTGCCCCAAATCCTGGGCTTTAATAGGCTTCTCAAATGAAACTAAAATCCAAGGAGTTACAACCCAGCTAACACAAATTTATCCAAACTGATTACTTCCGTAGTAACAATTTGTTAAACAGTGACTTTACTAGAATACAGAATTAACCAGGTTGGAAAAGACCTTTATGATCATCTAATCCAACCTATCACCCAACACCATCTAATCAACTAAACCACGGCACTAAGTGACTCATCCAGTCTCTTTTTAAACATTTCCAGTGATGATGGCTCCACCATCTCCCTGGGCAGCCCTTTCCAATGGCCAAACACTCTTTCTGTGAAGAATTTCTTCCTAACATCCAGCCTAAACCTCCCCCGGTGCAGCTTGAGACTGTGTCCTCTTGTTCTGTCACTGGTTGCATGGGAGAAGAGACTGACCCCCCCCCCCACCTGGCTACAACCACCCTTCAGGTAGTTGTAGATGTCAATAAGGTCTCAGAAAACTAAAGTGATTACATTTTGCACACTTTTTGTATTCTAACTACCTGGGGGGTGGAAATCAGCTTATGTTTATAAGAGAACATTCCTGGTTAATTCCTTCCTTGGTGCTATGGTTGCAAGTTATTTTCAACAACTCAATTTCCAAGCTAGCCTTATCAGGGGCTAATGCAAATTAATGCTTTGAGTCATAAGTGTTTCCCTTGGAAACAGTAATTTCACGTTAATGTCTCTTGATGTGAAATGGAGTGCGGTGTCACAAACTCTCTCTCACTAACCTACAAATTAACTTCTACTCCTTTTGTACTGAAAAATATGGATGCCATCCTGCTTTCCTTACAAAGCTATACATACGGATGGATGAATATGTGTCTCTGTATACAAGTTGCTCTTTTTACAAACTCACGCTCCTGGATTTTCACTGGTGAACCCAAAACTATGTGAAAAGGCCATACAGAGCCATTGGAAATAAAAGAAAAAACAAAGTACTAGTATTTACAGCATACTAATACAATGATGATTCATGAAAGATGATTGCTGATTACCAAAACAGGCCTATTTGGGCAAGTTTGTTTGGTTTTTACTTAGGGATAGGTAAGAAACAATTTGCAGCTAGCAACCATGAAAAGAAAATAGGAGAAGTAATTCTCCAGCCCAGTATTGCTTTGTCTTCTGCCATGATTATGTATTTTCAGTGCAATGTTTTTAACACAGACTGCAGAACTCCAGCCTTATGGTATTGCATGGAGGGAAATCACGGCTCTTCTCTCTGAGCTTTCAGCCAAGTTGGAGCATGGGCTCACAGTGGGGCAACACTACAAAGTACAGGCTGAGCTATCAATGGTGAATTCAGTTACCATAGAGTCAAACAGGCTAATTCACCTGTTTGTGCCTTCCCCTAAAGCTCTGATATTATTGAGGGCACCTGTGGTTTGGGCTGTTGGCTGCTGCTTCTTGCAAAAAAACAAATAAAAAAAAAATCAATTTTGTTTCTTTGACTTCTTATTAGTCCTGAAGTCAAATTGACCTTCTGAAGTTTATTTCAAAAAATATATTTAAAACCAAACCCAAGCAACCATCTCTTCTCCACTTTTCCTTTGCGTAAGAGAGCTAAGTTATACAAAACAAATTTTGTAAGCAAAGAAATGACAAATAAGCTCATTTTAAAACGGAACACATTTTCTACCATTGCATAGTCCTAAACTTCCTCTGGAGATACCCATCTCCCTGCCCCTCCGCAGACCACCGTGCCTGTGGGCTGCTAGTTTGACCTTTGCAAATCCCACAGTATGCAGCAAGCTCTTAAGTTATACCAGTAATGGTACTTAATTTCTCACAGCTAATGTAACTAGTCTCCAGACTCCTAAGGAACGAAAACAAGTTTGAGGTGGTAAATAGCAAGTAATGTAGAGTGAGCATCAGCTAGGACAGTTCCAACAGTCCTCTGAGCTTAAGAGAGCACAGAACTCAGCAAGGCTTGGGACAACTACAGGAAACCATGTGCTGCTGCAGCAAAACCCCCAAATTGCACAGGCTGCTAGTCTCTAGCTCACAGAGGAAGGAACTCTCCTCGTCTGAAAATTCATGAGTAGGATGTGTTCAGTGAGAAGGGGGGAAAAAAATCTAAACTGCATGGAGATCTTGCTCCTGAGAGAAGTAGCTAAGCATCCTTGGGAAATATCTTCCCTCATCTTGAGTACAGGCAGGAGAATGAAATTCGAAGTGCCCGTCAGCAGCCAAAGGCAGATGTGGCATTTCAGCAGGAAGGGAATCCAGGGCAATAATAAGATCCGAGGTAGAGAACAAGGTAGAAACCTAGAAAATGAAAGGGAAGGAAGAAGAATTGAGACTGCAATAAAAGGAATGAAGAATGGAGGAGAGAGCATTCATAAACCTAGATGAACGAATAAGATGGTAAAAACTAGGGAGGAAAAGGAGCAGCATGATTGATTTTTAAAAGCTAAAGTCCTGATGTCTATAGAAGGAGGAAAGGAATAAAGACAGTGGGGGCAAAAAGGAAATAAAGACAACCTGGGATGATGGAAACAGCAGAGGCAAAGAAAACAAAGTGTGTCTGAAGAAACAGCAGCAGGAATGAAAACACAAATTCCTTTGGGAAGAGGCAAAAGAGAGAATTGCTGTGTTCTAGACAGAAAGGGATTGCTTGAGAAACCACCGGCAAGACACAACAAAGTTCCTGTTTATTAACGCGGATTGTTTAACGATTTTTTTTCCTAAGGTTTGAAGCCAATTATGGGAATCAGAATGCTAAAAAAGGATGCAGAAGAGAGAAAATGTTTAGTTTAGATTGTGAAGGTGAGATTTAGTTTTCTGAGTGTCCTGAAATAGCACATACTGATCAAAATTGCGGAAAGCATAGTAGCCTGTTTACCAGATCAGGGCACAGAAGCAAATCTAATGAAAGGTTAATAGGATCAGAGTTCATAAATTAAGGTTTAAATTCTCTTTTTCTCAAAGCAAAAGTTTTAGATGAAAGATCATGCAGTATATTTTAATTGTAGGAATAATTAGATGTATGGAAGAGCAGAAGGGATGATATGTAATCAGTGAAAGGAGCTGGTCATCTTGACCAAGGAAATGCCCTTCCAGTCAAAGTCAAAGAAAGTGGATAATCAGGAATCAATACATTTTCCTTTAGTTGGAGATATCTCTTATTGTCCATGTTGATTCATATCATCCAATATCAGTTTTACTTCATCAAAATAATTCTCCTTTGTTAAAATGTTACATAGAATTACATAGAATAAACCAGATTGGAAGAGACCTTCAAGATCATCGTGTCCAACCCATCAACCAATCCAACCCCACCTAAACAACTAACCCATGGCACCAAGCACCCCATCAAGTCTCCTCCTGAAAACCTCCAATGACGGAGACTCCACCACCTCCCCAGGCAGCCCATTCCAATGGGCAGTTGCCACAGATTATTCATTCTGACCCCAAAGCGAACATTCAGATAAGAGCAAAACAACCTGAAAGACTGCTGGGGAAGTCTCCATTTAGTACTTTGATTTAGAGGCTTGAAAACAACAGCAAATATTTAGTTTTATATTTCCAACATAAATAGCGTCATGTTTAGAATTATAGTTGCAATTAAATTTATGAAGGCCAAGGCTATCACTTCAATGCAGAAGCATCACTTCTTCTGGAGAGGTTTTGTGTGTGCGTGTTTTAGGTTTCTTAAGACTGTGCAGAAAAAGGTACTGCCAAGTCAGCACTTAAGAGAAATCATAATCAGACAGTATCACATTTAAATCATAATGTTACATTCCGTTGCAACACCTTGCTTTTCTTGCAACTCATGGCAATTCCCTTTAGGAAAAAATAAGAGATTTAATCAGTAGCAATCCCAAAAGAATTCTTGCACTTTGGAACTTTGGAGTGCTTTCTGTGTGGTGTGCATTTTTTGGTTGTTGTTGGTTTTTGTTTGTTTGTTTTGTTTTGTTCTGGTTTGGTTTGGTTTTTAAGCAAAGGACAGTTTACACACAAGTATATAGCCTGAGACTCAGTCCGCAAAAATGTTTTTCTTTTCAAAATGACAGCCTTTGGACTTCATTCTGCAGAAGGCTGAAATGAAAGTCTTGACACGATTTCTGTGACTGAATGGTAGAAGAAAGCAGCTGCTTTCTGAGGGATTGTGCTGGATAAATGCAGTACAGAGGGACCACCACCATGTTCCAGGACAAGGTGACACAGCAGTATGGCGAGCACATCACTTCTGAAAAGCAGATGTGCTTGTGACTTTCTTACCTGCCTTGCAGCACTCCTTACTCAGGGGCAGGGAAGAAGCATCAGGACTGCCACCAGCTTCATGGGCACCCTCTCCTCCTGAAGCTTCACTGCTCAAAGCTTTCATGGCTCCCAAGGGTCCACCCAGCCTTTCAAGTTTGACTACTTCAGAGACTAGGCTGACTTGGCTGTTTATCCACATAGCATCTGAAAAGGGAGAAAGGAGAAATGTAAGCAAAAATTGGTGGAGCTGTACAGAGAAATTGTGCTATAGCACGGAGAAAGGTGGTGGGGAGAAATGAGGGCTGCTGCCAGTGGGCTGTCGGTACTCACTGATGCATGTGGGGACCTGCATGCCTGCACATTCTCCTCCGTGACCAAATGGCTGCCCAACACTGGACACAGCAGTGGGGGTTTTCAAAGTCTAGGAGGAGAAGCATCACCTCAAGGGGTGAAGTGTGATATTAATAGAGAACATCACATCTTTCCTTCTTTGTTGATGAAACAACTTGTTTCAGGGATTGTTTTGAACAGAACAAACAGTAACTAATCAGTAAATGTTGCATGTGTGTATATAACTGGGTTGCTCCAGCTCCTGTAATGTGATATCATACATCAGCATCAGGAGGGATTAACAGCTCTGTCAAATGTCATCAGTGAGAACTCTATGTACAGTCAGCTCCTGTGGAAATGCTTCTGAGCAGGCTAAGTTTAATTCAAATAGTTTTCCAAACCATCTCCAATTGTCATAAATAGTAGAGTCCCTGAAGAAGGCGGTGTTAGTTCTACCAAAAGCAGTAAAATATCTTAAGAAAAGAGAAAAATCCTAAATATGTGCAAACTTTACTGGTAGAGTATTTGCTAGAGAATGATCAAAAATTTACTATGAATGTCATTTAGTGTTTAAAAATACTATCGTGTGTGTCATTAAAAAGGAGAGCATTCTCTTAAATGTCTGTTATTTAGTTTTGAAATGAAAAATACCAAATAGTTAAACTTTATTATGTGTAAAATTGTTTCTAGATCATGATGTATATGTTGCATAGAGGAAAGCAAACTTGAAAAGCAAGGAAAAGCAGCTCGCCGCAGAAAGATTCAGAACATTAAAGCCAAACAGATGTTTTTAAGCTATTCTGGCTGTTGTGAGGACCATGTGCCATTGTCTACAATCAAACCCTCAAGGAGGGAGGCAAAAATTATTGTGGGGTTATAAACCCTTGTTTGGCTATTCAGAACCATGTGGAAAACCTTGAAACACTGTGTGTAAAATGTAAAGGGGCCTTCAGGAGATGCGGGTTCCATCCAAGGAGAAGTCCTGGCTCAGACTATTCAAGCACAAGAGCTGCTGAAAGGCCCAAGCACTATGGCTGTTCCAGCATGGAGTGCCACACATCTTGTTGCCTGGTTCACCAAGCTTCAGCTTATCCTCTCTGTGTTACACAGGAGCATGACACAAAATCGAAAGCATTTGGGTGCTAGTTTTTTGCAGTGCTGACACTTGCTCTGCAGCTGGCTAGGGAGGGCATCATCACATTCCCCTGGCAGAGGACTCCAGTGCTGCCATGCTCCTGACCATGGGAAACTGCTGTGTTTCCAGGCAAACCAACTCCTCAGGCAGCTTTCCAGAGAGGTTTTCAAACTAGACTGCATGCAATATATACCTGGACATAACTTCCTGGAAAGGGAAAGGGTTTTCTTTAGAATAATGGTTGTGCCTCTTAGTGTCACAAAGGACTTGAGCACTAAGCTTAATCCTAGTGAAAACTGTGTAAAAGTAGTGTATTTGCTTACTGAATTCCTTTCTTTAAAATAAACTAAGTTCTAGAGATACTGCATCCTATGTCCAAAAGGGAAAAATCCTGTGACCAAGTCTGCAGTTTTTCTGGACTGTTTTTTCTGATGTGATTCTTGAAAAGAAACGGGGATGGGCTACACTCATGTAGCAGCATGTGCATATTGAACTCTAATTGTTAGGCATAGTGTCACTAGATCAAAGGAACATCTCCCCATGTGAACAGGTTACTTGCAGCAATATTGTGCAGGTGCTGGTCCTTTGCAGGTGAACTGAATACCTTTATCTATACAAAAGCTTTTTTTTGTGAGACTTGGATGTTTACCTGTAGTTTGACTCACTCTCTCTCATTCACACAATCATCACAAAAGAGCATTACAGCCACTGTAACTCTTTGACAAGCTGGATCACTAAGGCACCATTGGCTAAACAGAAAGCAGAGGTATTAATGGCCCTATCAAAATGGTTGTGATTTTAGGGCACATAGGCAAAATATGAGTAAAGTTTCAGCATTCTTTAATTTTGTTAAGGATTTGTTTCTTCAAAAATCTTTGGTGCAAAACTGAACATTTTATTACCCCATCTAAATGTTGATAACCCACACCAGTAAACCACATTGCTACAAGAATAAAGATGAACTGAAACAACACAGTACTCATCAGGATTTAAGGACCCTTCACAGGAATGTTCAGAAATTACCTTGATCATTCCTTTGCAGGTAACCAACACCATTGACATCTCACTTTGCAACAGGATGCTGAAGGGTCTTTCCAGGACTAACTGGAACGTGCTTTGTGCCTTGTAAAACTGGTGTTTCAGAGGAAAATATAAATGATTAAAATACAAAAAAATTCTTTTGTGTTTCCTGTAAGATTTTACGAGATTTATCAGGACCTCAGATTCTTAGCTATAAAGAGTATAAAGTATGGAGAGTATAAAGTATGCTCTTACTGGAGGGGATAAACTTTTAACAACAGATCTATTGTTCTTCAGCAGTACAAAAGATGCCCCAAACTGCAAGGAACTTGAACCACATGGTCAGGCATTAAGGTTGGCCTACCTTTAGCCAAAACATTAAGTATTGTCTATCAAAGTTGACATCTCTACCTAAAAGTTCACAATTCATTTTCAAGGGTTTTCTAACATCTTATACTCCACTGGAATTTAAAAAGTCAATCCATATGTTCTTATTAGAGTCAAAGTGTTTAATTACTGCAGAAGGCATTAAAACAATATTGAAGCTTTAGCTTTCTGAAGATTAGAACAGAACAGAATAGAATAGACCAGACCAGACCAGGTTGGAAAAGACCTTTGAAATCATTGAGTCCAACCTATCATCTGACACTATCTAATCAACAAAACCATGGCACAAGCACCCCATCCAGTCTCTAGTTTGTTAGTTAATACAATGCATTGTTGAAATTTAGGTGCATTTTTAAGGAAAGACGTGACTTAGATTATATGAATTGAACCTTCAGCACTTACCTTCTGCCCCTATGAACAGAGATCAGCAAGCCTCGACAGGAGAAACCAGGAGACCAAAGGCTTGAGGGCAGGAGTGACACAGCACAGAGAAGATACATCACTTCACAGCTGTATTAAACTAAACTATGGGTTAAATGCTTGTTTGGATTTTCCTTCATACATCGGTGTTCATTAGATTGAAAACCATCAAAGTTAAGCCATCCAGTGTTGCTTGTGCTACTGAGAGCTTCGGGGTTTCACATGTCATGTTCTGCCATTGTCGATTGTGGTTTCTACTCACTGGGTTATATTTAAATCTATGTAGGAGCTGGGTGCTGCAGGCTCTGCAATTTGAATTGTGCTGTTTGGGGGACTAAGTGATCAAAATGTCCCCTTTTCCACCCTCCTCTTCAAGCACACCTGGGCCAGATGTGTAATTGCCCCTGTGATACCACTTGGGGAGGTGAGCATGAGGCAGATAGCCACGGTCAAAATGATGCTATGAAGTATTTATTCAGCTAGGGAAGACAGGCTCTCTACATCATCCTCATTTCACAGCAGCATGCATTATTTCAACTATTAATGAAAACATGGGCGCTAACATTATTTAAAATGCATTTAGGATAAAGTCTGCATATGAAACAATGTCAAAAGTGAAAGGAAAAAAACTAATCAAAATAATCTTAAAAGCCAGCTTTCTTGAGAAATACTGCATTGGATTTATTTAAGAAAAACTCAATATTTTCTGTTTGGAGGATTTTAATGAATAGATGTTATTCCTATTTATTATTTACTACTTTCAAAATTTAATGAATAGTCCTGGTGATAATTTCTTTATTTCTATATTTATAGAAATACAGAATTTCATACATACTGAACTGTGTTATTATCTACACATGTTCTGCCTTTCTGTAAATACAGAAATTTAGTGTTTGCCAGCAGAACTATTCATTACAATTTGAAAGTGGATAAATAATGAATAGTAATGCCATTTCTTCATTAAAATTCTATAAAAGGAAAATATATACTCGTTATTCCTTTCATGAATTCGGCCCATTGAAGGTTCATAAATAATTGTGCTTCACAATTGTGTCTAATTAGCAACGAACTTAATCCAGTACATCCAAAAGCCTGAAGCAAGGGAAGGGATTTTTTTTTTTGTTGTTGTTTTATTTCTCACTGTTAGTGGCAACTGTCTGATTTTTGAATGCACCTTTGCTGATAAGACAAAATGATGCATCTTCAAAGATGACTGCTAACTATACTTCCCCCCCAAAAAAAAAATTTTAAGTACCAGGTTCATAAACACTGTCCCTATCAAACTTAAGGTTAGCTCAACAGGAGATAGAATAGAATAGAATAGAATAGAATAGAATAGAATAGAATAGAATAGAATAGTGTAGAGTAGAGTAGCGTAGAGTAGTGTAGCGTAGAGTAGCATAGCGTAGAGTAGAGTAGAGTACAGTACAGTAGAGTAAACCAGGTTGGAAGAGACCTTCAAGATCATCGTGTCCAAACCATCATCCAACAACACCTAATCAACTAAACCATGCAACCAAGCACCCTATTAAGTCTCCTCCTAAACACCTCCAATGATGGTGACTCCACCACCTCCCCAGACAGCACATTCCAATGGCCAATCACTCTCTCCATGAAGAATTTCTTATACATATAAGAATTTACATATAAGAATGTCTTATAAATATACAATAGCTAATAAATGACTCTTAAAAGTATTTCTCTTTATCAAAGTTCTTACAGAGTGCTTTTTTTCCCAAACATGAACTTCTCTGCAGAGCTGCGCTGCTGTAGAAGTGTCTTTCTATGAAAGAATTACCTCTGGAGCAAGCTTGAGCAGCATCATCTGCTACAGAGAAATCCTTAAGGAAGGGTTGTGCAAAAGGCACAAGCTTGGGTCTTCTCTACCAGGGCAGCTGGTAGAGTTTCAGCACAGTCACAGCTCTTTCCCTGCACTGGCTTCAAAGTCAACATACAAAATAAACTGATCATATTGTTAGCGAGTATTTTTCAACAATGCACCCTGAAGAACTGTTAGAGAATGATTTATATTTAGCTGTCCCTCTTTTCTGTATAATCTATTTAACTAGAGACTGGCTGGTGTAAAAATGAAGCTAGACATACTTAATGTCCCATATTCTTCAGCTTTCAGTATCTCTAGTTTCTGTGATGCTTATCACATGCCTATATAGCTGCACCCATAGAGATTACTTGGCAGGCTTGATAAAAATCCTAAATATATTCCTTGTTTCCATCTCCCCCAACTAGTCAGTCATCAGTAATGCTGTTGGCTTTGTTCTTTGTACATTTTCAAAGGAGCTTAAGCTCATGCTGTAACTGATTTGATGTTATCTGATTCGTAAAACAGCAATGAAACATCTAAGTCTGTTATGAATAGTCATTTAAACAACCAGTACTTCTTTATGAGACACCAGCAGGTTATTTGATTATATTACAATCACATGCCTTGCAGTTGAACTTTACTGTTGCCAATGAAAAGCAAAGAAGAGGGAGAAGGAAAGGGAAATGGATTTTTTTGCTTTTCTTAGTGTCCTCTGTAACTCATACAACTCATACAGTGAGGACACCAGACAATGTCTTTATTGAATTTATGCCATCAAACTATTTAATACAAAACATGATATATTTTAACTGACCTCTTAAAAAACAAAGTCAGACTCCAACAGATTTCTTAAGTGAAAGCATCTACTATCACAGCTTCAGCAAAATAAACATATCTTTTGTTTTTCATCCCTATTCTTTATAATGACCAAAAGAAGGTCTAAAGAAAGACTTCTTGACGGAACAAATTAAACTAAAATACCACAGTATTCTGGCTTTAGAATTATCTCAGCTCCTTTTAAATACAGAGAATAGAAAAATAAGTGCTGTTTTGTCATCATGCTTTACCCCTGAGAAATTAATATCCTCCAACAAACAGAACTATGAATTAAAATGATCTTTCAATGCGACTGCTAGAGAAAGTTACCTAGGGAAGAGTTGGAGATTAAATACATATGAGTTGCTTTCTGTTCCTGGTTCTGCCATAGATGTCCAGAATGGCTCTGGGCAAGTTAGGGATTTTTTTTAGGTACCTGCTCTCACATAACAAAATCTATAGCTATGAATTAAATCCTGATGGCTTATAAAATGCATCCAGAGTTAGGTACTGAGAATAATAAGTAAAAAGCTGCCTAATATAACATAAATCTAAAAAACATAGTCACCCTTGGGCATAATAAAATAGGCATAATAGTATTCTCCTACCTCACAGAGTGCTATCAGCATACATTTACAAATGCATAGGTTCATAAAAACTACAGGAAAGGTTTTGGAGATCCTCCTATTGCATTATCTGAATGAACCCAGCATCAGCTGTCCCTGCTATGAGGTGTGCATGGGGGTATAGGCCAGGGGAAGTGCTGGTGAGTTTTTGGTTGCAATTTATCATTGAACAGGTTTTTATTGTTTCTATTCATCCACCTGTAAGAACACAGGAATTCTATATTCTCAACTAGCTAGGATGAGAAGTTTAGCTTTTCCCCATGCTCTTCCCATGTTTCTCACACTGCCTGTGTTTTCTAAGTCTGGGAACTATCTGGAGTACTTCAGAAACCAGAATTCAGCAACACTGAGTCAGTGTTTGCCTTTCTGCCAGGCCACTGAGCAAAAAAACCCCAAACCAACATTGTCTAAATGCTTGGCGATGTCTAAATTCTCAAAGCAAGAATACGTTTGTTTCTACTTACATGTCTTTTGCAATCACAGCATATATATAGCACAGTGGCTAAAGATCTGCAGATAAGATTTCCCATTTAAACACATTGTGACCTGGATGCACATGTAGGTACACTGCTGCAATTTTTGCAACCTAGGTGCAGAGGTTTGAAAATATGCCCCTGGTGACCAGTCATTTGCGAGACTGAAATGAGGACAGCTTCATGTAAGAGGCTTTCAGAATGCCTTGAAATATACTCAGCATCTTTTAAATGGCTTTAAGTCTTCTGTACTTTTAATATCACCCCTTAAACATGAGGGAACACAAAGGGAAGGTTAATTGGAATGTCTAATTAAACATAGTGAAGTTAAAGAACTGGAACACTGGGATTTTGTTTTGATATTTAGCAACATCTCATAACCCTAAGGACATTGATTTAGCCTAAGGTCTGGTATCTTTATAAATTGCAACATAGCCTGGAGACCCAAAGGAAAGAGAAAAGGGTTGAGTGCTTGTAACAACAGATTCCCAAAGGAGCCCTAATAACAATTATAACCAACATGATTATTTGCATTAGTTAAAAAATAAAGCCATCTCTCAGGTTTCAGCAATTTTGTACTGATCAGCTAGGATATGGAAACAGTGAGTGAAAATCTGCAACAAAAGTGCACCCGATCTCAGGATACAGAGGAAAGAATTTCACATCTCACAACTATCCCTTGTAGATCTGCAGCTACAAACTACATTTTGCCCTTGAATACCCAAGATAATTTCCCAAATATGTCAATGAATAATAAAAAATAGTGTCTTTTAAGACTGCTAGTCTTAGAATAACTTTCAGAGAATCTGGAAGGTATCATGATGCTCACTTTAAAACCAGGAAAATGAACAACATACCCAAGTAATAGCTGGCAGAGAGAAATACAAAAGAGGTGACTTGACGTTCAGACGTGTTCCTCCCTGCTGAAGGGTGTCTGTGCCTTGTGCTCTGCAGTGCTGATATGCCAGAGACAAATCCAGTAGAGCAGAAACTACCAAATAGCACTGAAATGAAAAATAGTAGTGTCACACCCATAAGATCCTAAACCTTATAGGGTTTTTTTTTATGGTTTTGGGACCAGGATCTCTTCTGCAGGAATGCATGAGGGAAACCTGCCTGGTAATGCTTCATATTATTTAACCAAAAGCACAAGAAAAACCTGTTGTAATTCTGTTAGCTTTGTCAAAGGAGCTCCAGTTCCATGAAAGCTGACCTTACTACACAAAACAAGACCTTACTGTAGTGAAGGCATCCAGATGGCCCTCATAGACACAGCTACAGACAGGTGAAAGTTACTAAGAGTAAGTCAATGGAGTTCCTTGAGTTTTTGTTTTTCTTTGCTTAAGGCTGCCTTCCCACAAGCACACATGTATCACACTAACATGAAGAGCTGGATGTTTTCTCTAAGCATTTTCTGTTCTTAGCTTACTGGGAAGTTCCCACAACAGAGTTTGCTCAGATTTATTTACCTTTCCCCTTTCTGACATAACCACGCAGCTGCTGCAGTCTCATAGTGGTGCAAAGATTACAATGTCTACTGAAAAACATGCTTTTTCATCTTAGCCATTGTTCCTAGGGAATTAAGAGACCTCCTAAGGATTAAAGTGAGATCCTAGACATTCTTACACTACTTGTGTTGCTGGCAGGAGTTAGTATCTGTGTTACCATTACTCACATGGATGATGTAAAAGTGTATAATCTTTTTTCAGGAATGCTGACATCTATTAGTTTAAAGAAACAATTATCAGATTACCAGAGTATTAACTGCATAGATGAATAGAAGATTAATGAACTCTACAGGTCTGTTGTTTTATTTTAGTATCTGGACTGAAAGAAAGCAAGCAGAAACCTACAGCACATGTACAAACCTCCAGTAACCAAACTCTGTGCAATTACCTGGCATGTGCTGTATCCAAGTCTCACTAGCATGATGTGTATATTTTGCCCAGACTCAAAAAGGATGAGTAGGTTAGAGCTAATTGTTTGAAGGTCTGAAAAAATAAGGCCCTTTCTAAACTTGCATAGCAAGGTAAGTGCTGGCGACTTTATTCTGATACTGAATCTTAAAGCCCACATTGTTCTGCCAAGTTGCTGATACAATTGTCTGTTTCTATAAACAGCAGCTCTGTAATGCTGTGACACTACACCAGGAAGTGTGCACTTAACTGCCAAGTAGGACCCAGTGATTCCACCTTGCACATCAAGGTTGCCAAGTTCAACTTATACCTGATCTACACAGCTGTCCTGCCTGTTTCGCACTCTGAGTGGGTCTGAGGTGTTCCTAGAATAGCTCAAGTGAGAGTAACACTTGCAACACATGCACCACATTACAGGTTTCTGTCTTTACAAAGGGCCTTCAGCCTCAGACAAAATCTACCAAAAAGCCAGCAGGTAAGTGCAATCTCCAAATTGTAGGTTAAATTCTAGCCTCAGATGTCTTTAAATCTTGGGAAACACAAGATTATAGCTGCACACTTTATTTTATTCTGCAAACACTAGTTCTAAGCCCTTTCAGCTGACCTTTTGGCCAGTGCACACCTTTCTAGCTCCTGCACGAGTCCCACACATGACACCACTGTTCATGAAAGAGCAGCACCACGGCAAGAAAAAGCTGAGCATGGCCCAAACATCTTACACATCTAATACAATGTGTAATCAGGTCCTACCGGAATTCCCCTAATGTCTGTTCAGAGCTTCACCAAAGTCAATGAAGTCTTGCATGCAAAGTGTAGAAAGGAGTTCACATGATTTTTTGTGAACATCAAGAATTTGTGTCATATATGTGAGGCCCTGTTACCATCTCTCCAAGGAAGGTTTGCTGACAGTCTGCCTACCTTTAGATACATAATTCTGATTTCATGAATACAGAGGCAACATTAAATGATTGTGTAAAGCTGCAATCCAGCTCTGAAACAATTTACAGCAAAAGGTGTTCAGGCACTAGCAGAATCTACAAATTTAGTGCTTTCATTAATACTTATAGAATGCTCATGAGTAGAAGAGGCCTTTATGCACTATATGAAATATTTAACTGGAAGCATATTGACAATAATCAAATCTTATGCTTGGAGAGATGTAAATGTAGTCTAACTGCTGAGATAGCAAATGACTTGTTCTTTATTTGTAAAGGTCTTGCAAAGTTTCATCTCTGCTTTGTAAAAATACCTGTGAGAAATGTGAATCCTCCCTATAAAATCCAGCAGCAAAGGACCACTTCCCAGCTGTCTTTGTTGTCCATTTAGAAAAACAGAAAATAGTTTAACAATGATTGCTTCCACTTTAACTCCCCACACACACCCCCCCCACTGCCAATTTCAGCAGAAGATTCTCCTCCTAAAAGGGTGCTGTTAAGTCCAGGACTACTCTGCTGACTTCACAGAGGCATAAATGAGAACAGAACAGAGACAATTGCTTTTAAATGGATTAATCAGAGCAAGTTAAATAAAAAAGCAGAAAATTCTGTTCCTGTTTTATATTCAGGTCAGAATTTGGGGATTTGTTCTCCTCATTTGCCAGTGTTTCAGAACTAGGAAATAATATCTGAGAATTCTTTTTTCCTTCTTGACAAAGAGCGCTAGTCAAAAATTGGGAACCAGATGGCTGCTTATATATTTCTTTTTTTTTATTTACTGCAATACTAAAGCCACCATAAAAAAGCAAAGTTGAACAGACAGAGCTAATAATATAATCATTCAAAACACCTGCAAACAGTGCAGATGGGCAATTTCTGTCTGCAAAATCATCAGTGAAAGACCGCCTTCCCATATGGGCAAATCTAGCTGCCTTAGAGCTTCCTAAGCTCTGTCCCTTACCTTAAGAAAACCTGCATTGAGCATATGCAGTCTTTTTATAGCAGAGCAGAAGTGTCGGTATCTGCCTGTTTATTTTAGTTAAATATAACTTCCAGCACTTATGGCCTTCTATCAATGTATTTGATTTGCCCATTGTATGTCCCAAAAGGGCAGAAACCCTGAAGTAGTAAAGCAAACAGCTTTTGTTCAGACAGAAACATTTACAGTTAATGTGTATCAATGAACCCCAAACACACAAGAGTTACTCCTTTATGTAAGCAGAGGACCAAGGCTGCTGTTGCTGGGGTGTGTGAGCACATGTGTCTATCTTATGTGTGCATGTGTTTAATATTAGGTTATGAAGTGATTTCCCCTGCTTATTAAAAAAAAAAATAGAATCCTCCTTCTGCCATCCTTTTGGCACATTGTCCCCAAGGCTAATATATCCTGCGAGATCAGAAAGAGACCCAGGATATTCTGGAGTTAATGGCGATGCTACCACTAATTCCTAACCAGGATGGGCTGATTATTCTGCAATCTTTTTTACTTCCTACCTTCTTATCACTTGAAGTATCAATTTCACTTTAAGCCCTCGGCCAGGGGGATTTGCTCAGTGAAAGTCTTCTCCAGAAACTTGATTCTCCTCCAGAATACATGATTTAAAAACAACAACAAAAAGTAAAAAATAGTGTAATTAAACACTGTGAAAATGAAAGTAGCAAGGATGTCCCAAGCCAAGAAAATAATCTGCAATACTGTTATTCAATTAATTCACTTTGTTGTGTCTTTGCTTTCTACAACATATAAAGAAACCACAGACCTAACACTTTTTTTGTCTTTTTTTTTTTCTGCCTTTTTTTTTTGTTGTTTGTTTGCTTGCTTGTTTGGTTGGTTTTTTAAAAGACTAACTGTGGACAAAACCAGAAGGCTTAACTACATTTTATACTGCTGTTCTTGTTAGGGGTAGGCACCCACACCAACTGCTAAATAAAAGTACATTTCCTGTTTCAGAATATATATGCTTGCTTTGAAATTCCCCAGTTTTCCTTACAAATACAATTTTATACTGCCCAGAGTGATCTCAAAAGCAAGTCCAGCTGAAACACCAATGGTCACAAAATCTTAACATTTTTGTGGGTCTTTTATCTCTTAAATACCCACCTTAAAATGACAGCATTAGTGTCTGCAGCCAGGACATCACAGAGCGTGGAGCTGAACACAGATCCTGCCATGGCAGTGACCTTCTCCAGGCATTTTCTACATTCAAGGTCCATGCATGAGGTCTCTCTCGGGAAGGAGCTCATTGCTGTGACAGGGCCTTAAATTTCATTTTCTTCAAATATGTGCACAACTTTGAAATTTGCTTTGTATAAATACTCCCTGGCAGTGAAATGCAACTTCTCAAATAGCCAGTGAAAGAACGCAAAAGGAGCAGAAACCAGGCCACAAGGAATGCAAACATTCACAGAAAATATTGTACATTATGTACCTAGTTCTGGTGAACATCATCATTAGACCATTTCATCAGGATGCACAGTGTTAGCAGCACACGTCATTGTTTTAACATAACTATTAAAAAGATAATATGTCTTAGGAAGGGAAGGAGAGGGGAATCCAGGTAAAGAAAGACCTAGCCTCTGCATTTATGCATCAATATAATTCTGCAGATAGAAACCAGTCTGTTCATCTATAGAGCTTGGGAAACTACAGTTTTTACAAAGCTGATGTAGGAGGAATAGAAATATGTAAAGCCTTTGCCAGGGCTTTCTATAGCAGAGTAGCTCCATTATTATGACTTTTATTAAGTATCTTCCTTTCAATGTTTCCTGGATTTCCTAAATGTAACAATAATTTTAATAATTACAAACCCAAGAATACTACTTCTATGAGCACATTCCCTGTTTTCCTCCAAGCTAAAGCTCCACTTTCATGTAATACATAAAAGAGCAATATTGCTCTGATGAACTAAGACACATGAAATATCTAATTAACATTAAAATATTGTCTCTTGTCATTAGCTTCATTTGCACTTTAAGTGTCAGTTCTTGAGAGAGAGGTTCAGAAGCAATGACCTGGGCCTTGAATAAAAAAAATAAAGAAACAGAAAAGTGAAGCAGAAAAGAGGAAAAAATACACTGTAACATGCCACATTACATACAAACAGGGCTGCTTGCCATGATACCCAGGCTCAAAGCAAGGTTCTTTATAAACAAGAGTAAAAAAATGTTCTCTCTTCTGCTTCCCAACTATTCAACCTCCACTGAATGAGAGGGGCAAAGGATGGCAAAAGCCATCCTGTCCCTTTCCCAGTTCACCCACTGCACAGAACTGGGTGTTGCAGCCCAGCTAGTCCTGCCAGGGATTTTCTTTTCAGCTGAAAGCTGGTCCTGAGATCTGCACTTACCTGATAGCACCTTGGTCAGATTACTGGCTAGGTGGTACCTCTGTGAGATGAAACATCCTGGGAAGCTGCTCTCAGGTTCTGAAAACAAGCCCTTCCCATTGACAAATGAACCATCTTGTTGAGTCTAATTAATTTATCAGAATAGAATAGAATAGAATAGAATAGAGTAGAATAGAATAGAATAGAATAGACCAGGTTGGAAAAGACCTTCGAGATCATTGAGTCCAATCTATCACCCAGCACCATCTAATCAACTAAACCATGGCACCAAGCACCCCATCCAGTCTCTTCCTAAACACCTCCAGTGATGGTGACTCCACCACCTCCCTAGGCAGCCCCTTCCAATGGCCATAGATAACTGTTTGCAACCAGCCTGATGAGAGCAGGAAGGCAAAGGAAGATCATTATTTTAATTTTAATTATAAACTGACCAGTTTGTTGATAAGGTTTTGCTTATTTCTGTGGCTAGGAGGTTTGTGACAAATAAGAACTGCATTTATTTATTTATCTGTTTGTTTTGTACCTGGCACCGAAGCAGGCCAGATCCCTTCTCAGCATTTCTTCATCACAATATCAGGGCACTAGCCTCGCAAAACAGTGTGGAAGTAGATGTGGACACTTTCCAGTCTAACAACTAGAGGTAAAGTGGAGCTGCCTGGTCAGAGCTAGATGTTTTGTCTCTCCAGGACTGTGGAAAGTTTGTATCATAGAAGGAGGGAGCTTAGCTGAGATATGGAGAGCAGACACTTGCCCCTTACAGGTGGCAATTAATATGTACTCAGACAAGGTTGTTTATTTCTGGACCACGACTGGTCACAACTCTTTAAATTAAAATTTCAGGGGTATTAAGCAAGGAGAGAATCTTTACTGGGAAGAGTGAAAATTGTTTGTACAATACCATCTTACCCCTATAAACAAAATAAACCTTCCTCCCATCATTCCATTGTTTGCCCTTGGATTCCTTTTCTCTTTGTGCTCAGGTTGGTTTATGCAATCTATCAATTACTCCTATTTTTGGTCTTCCTTATTCTTGGGGAGGAAAGAGTTTCAAGAAGAAACACTGTCCAGTCCCCATTTCCTTGCCTGGGACAGTTCCCATCTGCTCATCCCTGGGGCAGAGGTGAGCTGCTTTTTGGGGTGCGCAGCCTCCCATGCATCAGGACTGTCACAGCCACCAAATGCTGCTACTCAAATTCTTCTCAAAGCTGAAGGAGAGCTGTCTCTGATGCTGCAAGGGGCAAGGCAGAGCAGGAAAAATTCTGCACATCATCGGAAACACCGCTCCTACTGTTATGTGTAATTTCTGTGCACTCTCACTTTTTCCTAGACATCAGGATTAAATGCCAAAACATGGAAAACTAATTGCATCAATGTAATTTCCTTAGTCAGCATACCTCTGGGTTGCGTTGCTGTTATTCCTTGCCATTTGTAGGTCAGGATCTAATGGATGAGCTTTACAGGCCTGCATATTTCTTTTTGGAGTTCATTAAAGCCTGAAGCAATTGCACCTTAACATTTCCATGCAATTGCAGGTTTGACCTCTGGCAACAGGCCTTGCAAATCAATTCATTTCCAAACCGGTTATGATTTGTCGCCACTGAAAAGTTTTGGTGGGGGGACGGCCCGCCTTGAAGCCATGCACAAACTAACCAGCCTCAAGAGACAAGCCAGCACAGGGCTTTGACTGAGTCACAAGGACAAATGGAAGCTAGGAGACAGTTTTGACACTTACTAGAAACAGTTAATTATTTAAGATTCATCAAGTTTTTCACATTCTGAAAATTGATGGCAGAGCAGCCAAACACATCCGATGTTTGGCTAACACCTAAAATTTGACTTTGATCCTCTGGTACCAAAGCAAAGAAATTCACAGTTAAAACTCCATGTGTAGGCAATACTCTGTGCTTAACTCGCACTGTTTTTACAAAGGGTCTGTGCACAATTTTAAGTGCCATATGTCCAGGGTAAGGAACAAAACCAACAAAAAGATAAATATTTACTTTTTTCTTTTTTTTTTTTAAAGTACAGGAATTTAAATCTTGCAGAACACAATGTAGAGTAAAGACTCTAGCTGATAATTGGTTTTTGTTTTCTCTGGTAGCTCTAGTAGCTCTGGTAGTTAATGGTCTTTTTAAACTAGTACAACATGAGTTCTTATAGGGCAGCCAGTACCAGAACAAGAGGACACGCTCTCTAGCTGTGCCAGGGGAGGTTTAGGTTGGATGTTAGGAAGAAGTTCTATACAGAGAGAGTGATTGCCCATTGGAATGGGCTGCCTGGGAGGTGGTGGAGTCACCATCATTGGAGGTCTTCATGAGGAGACTTGATGGGGTGCTTGGTGCCATGGTTTAGTTGTTTAGGTGGGTTGGATTGGTTAATGGGTTGGATGTGATGATCTTGAAGGTCTCTTCCGGTCTGGTCTGGTCTATTCTATTCTATTCAGATTGGAAGAGACCTGGGAGCTGGATTGTTTAGTCTGGAGAAGAGGAGGCTCAGGGGAGACCTTATTGCTCTCTACAACTACCTGAAGGGTGTTAGCAGCCAGGAGGGGGTTGGTCTCTTCTCCCAGGCAACCAGCACCAGAACTAGAGGACACAGTCTCAAGCTGCACCAGGGGAAGTTTAGACTCGAGGTGAGGAGAAAGTTCTTCACTGAGAGAGTTGTTAGCTATTGTACTGGACTGCCCAGGGAAGTGGTGGAATCACCATCACTGGAGGTGTTCAAGAGGGGATTGGACGTGGCACTTAGTGCCATGGTCTAGTAGCCATGAGGTCTTGGGCGACAGGTTGGACTTGATAATCTTTGAGGACTTTTCCAACCCTTTATTGATTCTATGACCTCAAGGATGATCAAGTCCAACCTGTCTTAAAATGATTATTGAGTTTTCTATTGTGCAAACATGTAAACTGAGTAGGAAATTGCATTTATTTTTGGGTATAGCATATTCGAAAATCTGCATCAACCACAGAGCAGAAGCAGACTGGGAACAACTGCAAGAGTAGGTCATGAGTTTGGAAAGACTCTCAACCTTAAAAATCTATTTTATTACTGTTTTGATTCTGTGAAGATTCAGCTTTCAGCCACAGGGGTTTGTTACAATTTTGTCTGATGGACTAAAGGTGCCTTTAAATATAAGATTATGTTCCCTGTCTAGGTGCTTAAAGAAGGTGGTTATCTCTGGTAACTTTGGCCACCACAGTACCAAAGAGGCTTTCCTCGACACTGATGCAATCTGATTAAGATTTTATTCAAGAAATGCTTAGCCCCATCCAGAAAGCAGCCATCTGCACATGTATCATTCACTCCTCTGCCAAAGTCATCTGAGAAGTACTTCACTTCTCACTGCTCAAAATAGTCAACAACTGTGCATTCACAATCTTCCTCCACATGTATTGCTCAGTGCCTTACCTTGAGTTTCTCAGGTCTCAAAGTATAATCCTACAAACAGCTCCCACAAATTTGAGATGTGGTGAAAACCAGCAGATAAAAAAAAAAGAAAGATAAATTCATATACCTATTTCTGAAACATTTACTATGTCTGCATTTTGCCAACAAAACATGCTCCTCAAATGAAGTTTTTGCCTGTTTTAGTGTTGGGTCCAGGAGAATAAATCAAGTTTCGCATGACTGAGTAAAATGGTTCATCAAGAGAAACTTCCTTTAATGTGCAGCCATGACAGCATTATAATTTAGCTGAAAATGATAAAGGTGAGCCTTGGTCCATGTCTTTGAAACCAGACATCTGTCCTCCCTGATCCACAAGAAAATTATCAGCACTGTGGCTTTTGTTAAGTCTTTTCATGCAAGATGTCATTTTTCAGGAATGTACAGTAGTTATCTTGCAGTGAATGCAAACAAAGTTATGAAGTCCACAAATTAAAGTAAAGATGAATATCCTGTTCTCTGGGTAATGCAATGTACAACATTCTATACTTCAATATCAAGATTTCATCTATTTTAATATAAAATAATTATACCAGATAGGATTTCCAACTCAGACCATGACAAATGTCTTACTGCTATACAATGCAGCACCTCCGGTGGTCCTCATCACTGTTCAGTGGGTAAAAGGAAATGAACCTTGCCAGCCCTTTGGACCCCGGAGATTCTGAGGCTGTCCTTCTGCTAGTTTTAAATGAACACAAGGCTGCGCTTAGGTGTAAAAATGTTACATTGAGGAGATTTCAAACGTGATTTTACAGTATGGAGATCTCTCAACAGTTCCAGACTGGCTTGCTTTCAATTCTCCAGATGCCCCACGTTTTTTTCTGATTGTCCTGCAAGAGTGCTGGTGAGGAGACACTCATAAATGTCCTCCTCATTCAGAGGAGCAAATTAAAACACCTCTGCAGATTGCACTGTCAGCTGGGTCTCTCTTGTCTAGAAGCTTCTGGATTTGTAGTGTATCACTGGCATGAAACCAAGGCAAGACTCCTCCATGTAATTAAAATTGTAACTGTACTAGCACAAATAAAAAAAAAGTGTTGCCCTTTCTGTGCACATGTTGTGCTTCTGGGAGCTGCTGGCTGAAGATCAGTGGAGATTTGGGTGCATCCACAGAGCATGATGCAGTGCCATGAAATCTTGGCACTGGTCTCTCTGAAGTCCTGGAAGAAGCACAGCAATCTCAGCAGGGCAATCCGCTTGGCTAGTTTCCTGGATGCTGCACTGATGCTGCAGATAATGCTACTTGAAGAGTCTCCTTGTTCAGATCTCTCTTGAGATCTTTGCATGATGCTGTGAGTGGCTACTACCAGGTGTATTTTGTATGAACTTTCATCTTTAGATATTTTAGATCAAGAAAACTCAGTTACATTATAATGCTAGAGTTCAGCATCCAAAGTCCTACAGTCCTTTTTCTACTCTTTTTACTTAATATGTATTCTTTGGTCAGTGGCTTAACTGCCTCCCTCATTTATCATTGGGTTTGCATGGCAAAGTTTTGGTAGCATGGGGACTACAGAGATGAATTCTGTGAGAAGCTGCTACATGCTTCCCCTATGTCTAACAGTGTCATTGCCATCCAGTTCCAAGGAGCCACTGCTGGCCAAGGCCAAGCCCATCAGTGCTGGCAGCAGCACTTCTGTGATAACAAATTTAAGAAAGAGAAGAAAAAAAACCAAAACCAAACCTGCTCAAGAGCACCTGCAGCTGGAGAGAGGGCTGAGAATATGTGGGTCAGTGAAGAAGGAAGAGGTTCTCCAAGCAGCAGACATTCCTGTGCAGTCCATGCTGAAGATCGTAGCGAAGTGTGTCCCCCTGCAGTCCATGGAGGTTAATTGTGGAGCAGATATTCACCTGCAGCTTGTAGAGGACTCCACATAGATGAAGATGGATGGGTCCAAAGGATGCTGTGCTGGAGCAGACTTCTGGCATGACCTGTGGACACATGGAGAAAGAAGGGCCCATGATGGAGCAGGGTTGCTGGAAAGACTTCTGACCCCATTGGGGATCCATGTTGGAGCAGCCTGCTTCTGAAGGGAAGGAACCACCCATGATGGAGCAGTTTGCGAAGAACTACAGACTGTGAGTAAGACCTCATGCTGGGGCAGGGGAAGAGTTTGAGAACTCCTCCCCCTGAGGAAGAAGGAGTAGAAGAGTGAACACATGGTGAACTAACTACAATCCCCACTCCTCCTGTGCTGCTGTAGGGGAGGAGGTAGAAGAATATGGAGAAAAATTCTGAGAAGAAGGGAGGACTGAGTGGAAGGTGATTTTAAGATTTGGGTTTATTTCTCATTGTCATACTCCAATTTAATTGTTAATAAATTACATTACTTTTTGTTTGCTCCTGAGCTTCTTTTGCACATGACAGTAATCAGTGACTGATCCCTCCCTGTCATTATCTTGACTCATGAGCTTTTTGTTACATTTTTCTCTCCCCTGTCCAGCTGAGGAGGGGAGTGACAGAGTTGCTTTTGTGGGCACCTGGCATCCAGCCAGGGTCAACCCACTGCACATTTGTAAAATGGATATATCTGTTCTCACCTACATCAAAGGCAATACATGGGGCAGCCAAGGGATTTAGAGACACTTAATAACTGTAAAGCGGTGACAGTACAGAAATGGTGCTGGGAAAGAACAAAGTATTACTTTGGCAGGTGAATAATTTGTGCCCCAAAGCCATTGTGAGTTGGAAGTGACCTCTTGTGTCAGCTTAGCTGTCTCTGTCCACTGGGCTCTAAATACCATGCAAATAAATAAAGAAGTGACAGTTAGAGTCTTTAAATTTCACAAAATTCTGACTCGCTTTCCTGTGGAAATGAATTGCACAGTTTAATCAAAACTTGAGCAAAGGCAACACCTCCTCTTATCAGTCCACCACCCAGTTAGCTCTAATGATGGTGTTTAGAGACCATGTTCAGAACAGCAACTAATTCACCCTCAATCAGTATTTTGGGCACTTCTAATGTATTTTGTCTCAACCTCTTTCTCTTAAGCACAAACCCTCCAGTGCTCAGCAGTGGAAGTGCACTTTCTGAAGGCAGCACAAATGCAATGCAGTCTGGAGGCTGCGGCTGTGACATTGGTCCCTCAAGAGAAAGCACCCAGTCATGAAAAGAAGTCAAGTTGTTGTTCCTGTCTTTGAAGGAAATAACTAACTCACTGTCATGTCACTAGCAAAAACTGAAGGGATTGTGATTTGAGGAGGGGTTTCTAGTACCCTCCCTTGCCAGTATGTAATATTTCTTCTGTCTGTATTTTTTTTATTAACAACAGCTAAACGAACCTCAAAAATTATCTGGACTGAATGACAACAAACTAAAATTAGTAACAGCATACTCATTGCCTAGGGCAACACTGAACTGATGGCTGATGTGATGGTGACAGACAAATCCTTATTCCCATTCTAAATTCTGTCTACTAAATAAATAAGTAATGCCATCAATAGCATTTCCAGCAATTGCTTTCACCTCCTGAAACTTTTACACTATTATTGTATTGCCTTTGACTTACTCTTCAGTGTAATTTGGTACCTGGGCTGACTCAGAAGTAGTACTGCAGCCAATAAAGTCACAAGAAGAGACATTGAATCAGTTAGTTTGAAGTCTCTGATAGATAATATCCTACACCAGTCCTTAGTAGAGACCCAGGACGTTCCTTGTCTTTTATTCTTCTACACCAACCTTTTGCAGTGTGGAAATGCTTTCTAGATGTTCCTCCTGTATCTCCTTGTTTCTCTCTTGTTGATATCACATCAGCCCTGATAGCAAAGAGGGAAAAAAAAAAGTGAAAACCAATCTACTCTACAGAAAGACAAGCAATGAACAAAATGTAACAGATCACAGCCAGAAAGAGGTAGAAGACTGGGGTGGGAGTGGGGGGGGAGGAAGGGAGAAAATGTCTAGATATAGACAAAATTACCAGAACGTTTTAGGCAGATAAGCTAAGTTGTTCCATTTGGATATCTGTGATGGAGTTCTCAGTGACTGAAGCCTTATTTTCTCCTGTTCTCAAGAAATCCCAGGGTACTTTTTTGTAAGAAAAGGGTTGGATCTGAAGTGTTTGAACACAGTATGCTTCTTCCATTAACATGAAAAATGCTGCTTGTCACCTGACAAGTGCCTGTACTGCAGGCTGGCTTCAATACCACTTCTGAATCATCCTCTATTGTCCCAGAATGAAAAGCACTGTATATTATATGAGTTGCTGTTAGTACTTCATATTTTTAGCGACTTTTTGAGTATTTATCCATTTAACTTCCCCTCTGGCACCTTTGCTTTTCTCTGGTCTCGTTGTGCTCATCAGTAGCAGCATTGTTCATGCAGTGGATTGCTCACTGAGGAACAGGAGGGGGAGATGAGAGTCCCACAGCTTGGCTGTCCTCCCCCCTTGCTCAACATCCATCGTGGTGCAGTGTTGGGATTGATCCTCATATATATGTAACTCTAAGATTCCCCTTATATAATTAGGCTATAGTACAGTCCCACTGGGGCATTTGCTACATATAGACTCCCTCTCTGAGCTCCTTTCTGCAGCTAGTACTTCCTACTGAGGTTTTTGAAACCCCAGAACTGGGTTTTGAAGCTCCAAGGTATTGCAGAACTTCTCCCAGACATCGTGCTTCGCTTGATGTCTATGAAGAAGCGATAGTTAAAATAAACAGAATCAAATCTTTCAGAAAGTGTCTTAAATCCAGCAAGTACTCTGTAGCACACTTAAAAATAAAGTCTAATTTCCATGCAGATATGTAGCTAAAGTCATCCTCGTTAGGCGACTTCTCATACCGTTCCCTCTGACATTTGGACAGAGCATGATCTTCTATGATGAAAATGAACAGAACTCTTACCTTCTGTAGTTTGACTGTCCTGGTGAGCCTCAACGACCGATCACTGTGTTGCTTGAATAGAAGATTGTCACTGTTTTCTTTTATTTCCTTTGTCCAGGGCTACCCTCTAGAGCAGCCATCCAACAAGGTTTGATGGTAGATACTTCTGTGATGTATATTCATAACATCTACAACATCAGAAAGAACTCAGACATTGTAAATTGTCTAATTCCCAGGCTATTAAGATTTTTCAGAAAAGGTCTTCCTCTTTTGATATCTCAGCTAATATTATTGAAAGGCATTTAACTGGTGTCCAGAAATTCACAGAATCACAGAATCACCAAGGTTGGAAAAGACCTCAAAGGTCATCAAGTCCACCCCATCACCACAGACCTCATGACTAAACCATGGCACTAAGTGCCACATCCAATCCCCTCTTGAAAACCTCCAGGGATGGTGACTCCACCACCTCCCTCGGCAGTCCATTCCAATTGCTAATGACTCTCTCAGTGAAGAACTTTCTCCTCACCTCGAGCCTAAACTTCCCCTGGTGCAGCTTGAGACTGTGTCCTCTTGTTCTGGTGCTGGTTGCCTGGGAGAAGAGACCAACCCCTTGCGGGCTACAACCACCCTTCAGGTAGTTGTAGAGAGCAATAAGGTCTCCCCTGAGCCTCCTCTTCTCCAGGCTAAACAATCCCAGCTCCCTCA
The DNA here is from genome assembly GCF_026170545.1 of Melanerpes formicivorus. Lineage (NCBI taxonomy): Eukaryota > Metazoa > Chordata > Aves > Piciformes > Picidae > Melanerpes > Melanerpes formicivorus. Next base: position 7,271,248 of record NW_027142372.1, on the reverse strand, counting down.
GCCTCTCCTCATAGGGCTTGTGCTCGAGGCCTCTCCCCAGCCTCGTTGCCCTTCTCTGGACACGTTGAAGTGTCTCAATATCCTTCTTAAACTGAGGGGCCCAGAACTGGACACAGTACTCAAGGCGTGGCCTAACCAGAGCTGAATACAGGGGCACAATGACTTCCCTGCTCCTGCTGGCCACACTATTCTTGATGCATGCCAGGACTGTTGAGTGCATAAGATTTTGCAAATTTGCAAAACTGGTTTAAAACATAACCAAACACTTGCAGTGAGATCACACCTGGCTTCTCCACACATGGTCCTTGTGCATGGATCTCCGGGTTTTCAGGGTGTTTGTTATCATATTCAGATTGCCCTCTCCATTCAAAAAAACTCCTGTGGATAAAATTACCAGGGTTTTGGCTTTTCCTGAGAGAAGACATTGATCAAGCCTACCCCTTGCTTCATTCTACTCATGGAAATGGAAAGAAACATTGAACTTTTTAAGCTGTTGTGACACTACTAATAAATGGAAAACCAAACAGGACTTTTACACACTAACTAGAGGTGGGGAGAGACATTAGTGGTAACTTAATGCTTTTCATTAGTTTTGAGAAAGTCTAATTGATGTTTATTTGATTTGGCTCTCCCTAGCAGATAGCACTGGCTACACAGGCAGGCCAATGAAACACTTTGGTAAGGACTCAGAGAAAGTTGAAGAATTGTGCCTTTATATTGGCCAACAACAGAAAAAAGTTGCAACTGTTTAGATATTTAGGATGGTTTCATTGATACCAAGGATATTTAAGGTGGACTTCAAATTATGTCCGTGTTGCTGAAATAAAAGGGTCTTTCCTGTCTTTGTGTTGTATTTCATTACAATGTATAGTTACTCTTTTGTAACAGATCTCTTAGAAGGGAGCAAGAGCTGTGGTTAGATTAACTAAAGCCATATATCTGTAGCATAAATCCATATAACAAAGGGAGCCATGTACACAGGAAGGTGAATGGATGTCCTGGAAAAAGAAATGGAGAGTGAGAGAAGAGCTGCTGAGGTGGAAATTCAGGAATCTTTTCACCAGCTGAAGGGTTGTTACTGTTTCATGCCAGAGAATCTGAGTTTGCATTTGGGCAGGAATGGCCCAGGTGTCATGCTTTAGGGTCTGGATCAGACAGTGATGCAACTGTCCATAGCAATAGGCTACTCTGTGGCAGTTTTAATCTGTAGGTTTTCACATGCTGTCAGGAAAGCTTGTGAATTGTACAGATTATGTGTCAGGTCTGCACATCTCAGAGGGCTCTGATGGGAAATTGCGCATGACCAATCAACCCCTGAGAACCACTGAAGAAAAGTGTTGCCTGGGACAGCTGCAGTGCACATCTCAAAGCCCCTCCTTTTGGGACAGAGTACTTGTAATGAAGCTCTGCAGACAACCTTGCCCTGAGAACTGCTTAGTCTCCAAATCAAGATCTAGGTGCAGGCATTGCTCCTTGTCAAGGATCTGGCTCTGTCTAAACCAGGCTAATTATTAAGTTGTCTTCTTCCCATTAACTTGTGAGGAAAATTACCCTTCTGTGTTTGAATGGCAGATCAGTATTAAGAGTATGCACTTTTTTTTTTCCCCCCTCTTCTTCTTCTTCTTCTTTTTTTTTTTTTTTTTTCCTTAAATCAACCAAACAGAAAATTCACAATGAGGATGATCTTGTAATTACACACACGTCAGAACAGAGAGCATGATAGTTTGCACAGATTTCTTTCAACATTTCTCTGGAAGAATTTGAGAGGAAAGAGGGAGGGAAGAGTTTATTGTAAATCAACTTTCTCATAAGACTTTTGTAAAAAAGGTGCCCAACACACATTACCTTTTTTGTTCTGTGTTATTCCTACATATAAAGCCTTGACAACCTGCTATTCTATGATTGATGCACTTATTTTTTCCAAAGTATCACTAACCAAGCATATCATTTTTATACAGTAAGTGTATATTCAATTTCCTACAGCTTGACTGCTAAACAGGCTCAATAGTAAAACAAATACATACTGTTGCAGTGCACTGTTCAGGGGGACCAACTGGAACCCTTGGAATACTTTTCATTTGTGTTCCACTTGCTTTTAGTGGCAATGAAATCACAGCAGGGGAGCATGCTAAATATCCATATTTTTGTAAGAGTTGTATTGTCATTGGGTGAAGTCTGCAACTGCTGCAGACTTTGTACAATGTTAATAGGAATATTATGATTCATATATTCTTGCACAATAAGACAGAATGACATATCAGTTTTGCAGGCTCTCCTGACAAGGTATGAGGTATTTATCTGGGTTTTTATTACCACACTCTTATCAGCCTGGTATCTGAACATCTATTGACATCATTATCATTCATGTATTCGTAGAACGTGGAGGGGTCCCGCAGTTAAATTCTCTAAAGTATGGAGTTGCTCCTTCATAGTGTGAAAGAAAAGATAAACTCAAGAAAAAAGAATTCCAACTCCTGTTGGCTTAGTATTGGATCCCTGGCATTCCTGGACTGGGTGGGAGGATAATGGATCTGTGAGAATTCATATATGTTTATGATGTACGAGGCATTTCAGCTGACATTGAATCAGGTCAGTGGGCCCATTGGACAGGATGCAATGTCAATGGAACTGTTATGTATTATTGATGTCAGTCACAGAATAGATAAAAACATTAGCAAAATAGCTTCCATTGCCATTTCATTTTTTCCCCCTCAAATGACAAGAGGCACCAGTCCATGTTAAAGACAAGAACCCTCCTACCTTTCTGATTGTTCAAATGGTCTTGACTTGGAGCAAATCTAGGAAATTGCAAACTACTTCCAAAACAATATTTTTAAATGAAACAAAACAGCCTGTTTCACTTAACATTTTCATTTATGGAATAAGTTTTACCTGTAAAAGAGAAACATGCTTGCTCAAGGCCCTCTTCTCCAAACTGCTAGCTGTGTGAGTCCTTTAACTCTACATTTTTCTTATCTCTATGCTACATATCACTCTACTGGTGAATTTTAAAGGACTAATTCCTATTTATGCATAAAGCAACTTTAAATTGCCTGGTGTGCGACATTAAAGCACATATTAGCACTTCTTCACACTGCCAAAGACTGTCATACAAATCACACCCAGTGGACTATGCCTACACTTAAAGTAAGAGGACATGTAAAAATAACTTAAAAGCTTTTAGTGTGGATTATATCCATTTTACCTGACCTTAGGCATCTCATATACGCTTTGCTCCCTAGCGATACATACCGTTTTGGCTGCTACCACAACTGGCCCCAGTTAGAAGACTTAAATACCACTAGATAGCTGGTAAAAACTGAGCTGCACTTGAGGTTCCATATGAAAAACAGCTGTGTGTGAATAAATATTTATAGGTTTTAACACCTCATGAGGAGGGAAATAAGTGCTGTGGGACAGACTGCACTGTTCCTTTGCATGCCATGTTCCCCAGATCAATTTAGTGACATTTAAAAACTTTAAGCAAGTAACAATCAAAGGTTGTGCACATCTGACCATAAGCACTTAAGCATTTTACAGCTTTGAAGCATGAATCATATACTTGCATTTACCAGCTAGTTCCATAAGGGGTTAGAGAAACATGCATTTATCTAGTTTGCATACTCAAAGCTGGTTTGTGTTTGTACCTTTGGCAGGCTTATCTGAGACTTACAACTTTGCACCTGTACCCATGGAAGACAGCTTTCTTCAGAGCAAATCTTTAGAAAAGTCAAAGTGTGATTTTAGTTAAGAGCGTTGTCTCAAACAGATATGATAAAGGAAATGCACACAAAAAGCATGATGTGGCTCTGCTTGTTTCTAATAATGGCTTCACTTGATCTTCAATACAGTAAAGATTTGTCCTATCAATTGATTCCACCATGACATTTGGAATGGAATGGAATGGAATGGAATAAACCAGGTTGGAAAGGACCCTCAAGATCAAGTCCAAACTATCACCCAACACCAATCAACTAAACCATGGCATCAAGTGCCCCATCCAGTCTCTTCCTAAACACTTCCAGTAATGCTGACTCCACCACCTCCCTGGCAGCCCATTCCAATGGCAATCTCTCTTTCTGTGAAGAACTTCTTCCTAACATCCACCCTAAACTTCCCCTGGTGCAGCTTGAGACTGTGTTCTCTTGTTCTGGTGCTGGTTGCTTGGGAGAAGAGACCAACCCCCACTTGGCTACAAGCTCCCTTCAGGTAGTTGTAGACAGCAAGGTGGTCTCCCCTGAGCATCCTCTTCTCCAGGCTAAGCAACCCCAGCTCTCTCAGCCTCTTCTCATAGGGCTTGTGCTCCAAACCCCTCACCAGCTTTGTTGCCCTTCTCTGGACATGTTCCAGCAACTCAACATCTTTCCTAAACTGAGGGGCCCAGAACTGGACATAGGACTCAAGGTGTGGCCTAACCAACGCTGAGTACAGGGGCAGAATGACCTCCCTGCTCCTGCTGGCCACACTGTTCCTGATACAGGCCAAGATACCATTGGCCTTCTTGGCCACCTGGGCACACTGCTGGTCCATGTTCAGCATATTATCAACCAGCACCCCCCACTCCCTTTCTGCCTGGCACACTCCCCAGCCACTCTGACCCCAACCTGTAGCACTGCGTGGGGTTGTTGTGACAATTGGTAACCTGCAGGTACAACAGAAATGGAAACTTCAATCTTAAGCCTTTGAGTCCTCATCAGTAAGGCCACTGGCCTCAACATCAAATCTTCAGGAACTTACAGAGTAAGGAGCCTTAATAATGACTTGCTACACAGTCTGACTGGTGCTTTGTTGACTTCCACAATAATTCTTTTTTAAAAAATTATTTTTCTCACTTCTATCCCCTGCAACTTATCTTTGCTTCCTAGTGTTTGCTTTTGAACTAGAAATGCTTACAGGGTCATTGAAACTTTAATCTGTGTACTGAAAGTGTTGGCAAAGATAGGCTACCACTACATGTAAGTGTTCTCTTCAGAAGTGAAAGCACAGAAATAATCTCCCCCTCCTCCTGCCCAAAGAGACACTGCTAATTAGTGATTCTTTGATCCCAATGTCTCTGCACAGACTGCTACAAGAAAGGTCATTGGGCCTCTGGCAGAAGTATTGAAGGGTCACAAAGTGGGCTAGGTCACACAAAATCTTGTGAACAGTGATTTCTTTGGATAATTTCTCATCTTAGATACCCATCCTTTACATTTCAGAACATTTGGGGTCAAGCCCACAATTCTCTACTAGCTCAAAAACAGAAATAAAAAGTCCGTCAATAAACTTTCTTTGGATTCAGTGTGTACATCGTGGTGCAAGGTTCTTGCTCTATTCCCTGGGGCCAAAGAGGCACTTCAGGGACTCACATGGTTCAAAGAGTTCAACAGCCCCAGGAAAGTGCAAGGTGTGATTTTTGGGTTTATCTCACACTTCTAAGAACATAAAACTGAATTAAACCACAATGGATGATTCATCTACCTGTGCTCACCTACATGCATCTCAGGTGGGTCAGAAAATGACATATGCCTCTGCCTTCCCTCTGCAGTATTTCCCCACAGCCCCAGCAGCCACGGACAAATTGAGATCACCCACTGGGAACCAGGCCTATCCCCCTGCTCGGTAAACTGGCACTGAAGTGAATTTCATGTGCTCTTTCTTCATGAATATACATCTCTAATTAACAAAGACTGCAAACTAATCGTTCCCTTTCCCAGGTGTTTGCTTCCCTGACAGCAAGGGGCTGTTGCAGTTAATGTGTAGAGATTTCTTCTAAGATCTCTTCTCAGTGTTTTCACACACCAAACCATCTTGCCCCATAAAACACAGAACTGAAAATTTTTATGACCAGGTTCTCCAAATATTTAAAATTTCCCCTTCCTCCTCCTACCTCAAGGCTTTTGATGTAAGGAGAAAATCTCATGCAGTGCCTACCCATATCTCCCCAAGAGAAAATAGGGAGAGTTAAAGGAGAGCATCTTCTGCAGAGACTGCCTTTTCTGTGCTTCTCTCCCTACTGTGTGCCAAATAATGGCATCTGTTCCTGCTGTTCTTTAGTTCCCCCATCCAGTGTGTTTTCAACTTCCTGTGAAATTTGTGGTTCTTAAATCCAAAGGTCATATTTAACACTTAGGTTCAGTTTAGAAGCATTTGGATTTTTTTTTCCTTCAGATTTTGGCCTCTTTTTTTTTTTCATCTCTCTATGAAAATTGACAAAAGCCTTCCATTAGCTCTTTGCATTATGCTTGTTTTACACAATTTAGAGTACATCTCTGCAATTCAGGTTAATACTGCGAGAAATATCTCTTCATGTATTGATAAGCATTAAACTATCTCTGTTTCTGGGCCTTCTAATAGGAAGGAGCACAAGCTCCTCTCACACTGCCCTCACTGTATGACGTTTGCAGCATACAGGAATTCACTTCTTCAGGTCAAGAAAATTCAAGCTGCATGTAAACAAGGACACATTTCTAAGCAGATGCTGCTAAAGTAAATAGTCACAGGTCTGTTGAGCTATATCTGATGGGTTTGTGGCAAGAGGAGATGAACTCAGATCATCAAATGAAAAGTTTCATTTTGCTTCAAGTTGGACTCAAATTGTGATCCCTGAGCTGAAATTCCAATGCTCTGTCCAGTGATCTGATCAGCCCATCTGTTTGCCAATTTTGTACATTTTACAGGGAGCAGGCTGAGATGGTTTGGCGATCGACATATTTTGGGCCTCTGTTTATACAGTGTTTTCCCCAAATGCAGTTTTTAAAAACACAAATTTGTCAGCTGAATGGGTTCACTGAGAGATCATGTTGCATAATTTGATAGATCCAGGCAGGGAGTTAAAGGCAAATAAAGAACTTTTACATGGGGGAAAGGGGGTAGGTGGGTGTGGTGTGTGGGAAACAAGAGCTTCATTGCTTTCTTTCTAGCATAAAGAGAAATGGTCTGTGCATACTGCTAAGCATTTATTTCTGTGCCAAGGAACTGGACTGCTCCACAGAGAACTGGACAAGAGCCCAGAGAGTAGGATTTGGGGTCCATGCGCCCTGTTCTCACAACCCCTTCAGCCTGAGACTTTATTCTCCTTACCTGGAAATTCATCTTGCAAATATCACTTTCAAAGGAAAAGGGGGAAAGAGTCCTGAGAGGGGGAGGAGTTAGATGATTTTTGTTCATTTGAGAGAGGGAATCAACCCCACAGGTCTCTATCCTGGAAGAGGCATTAACAAACCACCAAAACCTGTTTGGCCACTGCCCTCTGGTGCACTGTACCGGCTCCCAAGATTTTCTCTGCCCTTGATTCAACAGGAGTAGGCAAGAGCCTTCATGTCCTTTAGCCCGCACACCCTGTGGATCTGGCGTGGTCTCTGTTGTTTGGTCCAAGAATTAGATACTATTTCTGGTCTGAAGACATTTGTTCTCAACTGCCCACACCGTTCAATAGGATTTTAAGGTACATTTGTTAGGGATTATAAAGCACCTAAAGATGCATCAAGTGGAAGGGTCAATACAAGATCAGGGTGTATTGTGTTACGGTAAGTCACATTATGTGGTATGTCTCAATTCACTATGGAAACCAGATGTGGCAGGCAAGTACAGCCTATTTTTTTTCTTAACATTTGTGGATATCTTTGAATTATGTCATCAATGTTTAAAGATTTTCACAAATACCTCAAGAAATAGATTTCATCAAGTCTTCCAATTGCTATCAAAACCTCAAATTCTGCTGGATAATAGAAACTCTCTACCCCAGTCCAAAAAAATAATAAGCATAAAAACACTTACATCTTTCTTTTGAAATATATATGGAGGATGGTATGAATCTGCTACCTGTAAAGTCTATTGAATTTTTAATCATCTATATATTTATGGTAAAGAGTAACACATTACTTCTAGCACACAAAAGCTTATGGCATACGATTATCCGTAATTAATGGGTAAGTGCAAAGCTTTATTATTCAATGAAACAGATTTATTATCTTAATTCTCCCATGTTCTGCTCCATGTTGCCACTGAAACCATTGTTTGCACCATGGTAACTAGCAACCACCATATGTATGTGATCTTTTTTATGACCTATATGTAATTAGATTTTATTGTATTCTTAAAGCTGCAGTGTAGCTGGGTGCAAGTGGCCTGGCTACAGCGTCCGATACCTAAACAAGGGTTGAGTCGCTTGCTGCTTTCCCCCCTGTACTAATCAGGTCATGTTTTGGTATATTATCATAAGCCAGTGTCTATTTTTTCCCCAGCGGTCCTGCAGGCATCCTGCCTCTTCCTTCCCGAGCACACTTGCCTACCTGTCCCTGTCTGCTCTGCTCGGCACAGCTAGTTAACTGAAAGGAAGTGAAAAGAGCTGAAAGCTAGTGGGTGTCGGAGCTGCCTACTGGAGAGATCCCCAGCTAATTGCTAGTCCTAACAGGCACAATTAGCCGCTACAAGCCCTTTGAGATGGCCCTGGGCTTCTCTCAGGTAACAGCCATCACTAGATAAAGGCTGAAATACACTGCATTTAGAGAGACACTTGCAGACAGGAATGTCACAGGCTGCCAATTACGCTCTGCCTGTACACAGTCACTTCCAAGAACCAGACAAGACACATACACCTGAAGTTAAAGGGACAAGATGTGTACTATTTTGAACTACACAAGTGTGGGGCACGTGAATATATAACCCTTCTCAAATTAGGTCATGTCATCTTTAAAATTATCAGTTCTTGATCAAGTGTTGCAGTGGTTCTTTCACATTTACTCCGAGCAGTAAGTCCTGGAAAGCTCAGTGGGTGAGGGCTACACATTTTGTTTGCTGTATGTGATGCTACTTTAGGCAAACTTTCATCATTACCATGCAGACAAAAGTGGCTTAACAGGTCTCTTCTAAGCAAACAGTAGTGCTCTATCTACCCTGTTTGGACTGTAAGACTTTAGCCATCTGTGCTTTATAGAGGAGGAGAGACAGATGAAGATATCTAAGGATTACTATTGAAATTAGTAAGCACCCCACACTTCCTTAACCATAAGCAAATCACCTTCTCTGAGCATGTCTGGCAGTACACCTTTCTCTCAAGCAAGGATTTTCTGTACAAACTAAAGATCAATTAAAAGTAAGTGGGCAATCACAGGTATCTACCATGACACATATGACCTCCAAGGGCTCCCTATGAAAATTGTAACTCAGTGTATAAGTACTAAAGTGTTTCAAAGTTAGGTATTATAAGAATATTAACATCTAGATCTACGTTGTGGTCATTGGTGTTAACATACAATTTCCAGGAGAGATAAGAAGCACAAATTCTGGCCCAGATTTTCATATATTAGTAAACAAAGTTAGTTGTCCATCGCCATACTTGCCCCCACACACATACTATTTAAGAAGACATTCAGAAAATTGATTCAGAAAAACTGTACACACATTTCCTCTGAAGAAAAGATTTTATTACCTTGCTCTGAGAATTATGATTTGTCCACTGCTTCCGCTCAGAAGGTCCGTATCTCCTGCCATTCTCTCTCAGAATATCAAGTCTCCGTTACTGCTGTGTTAAGAGCACATCCTCACAGTATTCATTGAAACTTATCAAACTACCTGTAACAAATAAAGCTAAAATTAGATTTGAAGACATTTATATTTATTTCTTATTCATTTTAATATATTAAATAGTTCATATTTTTTTTTTCCCCCCATAACATCTTGAAGACCATCTCCCAACTCATAAAGCTTCCACTACAATAGGTTTATATTTAGAAGCCAGCTTCCTCAGTTCCAACTGATACCGCATGGGAATGGTTCTTTCTGTTTAGGAAGCTAAAAGAAAATTCAGGACAATAAATACAAATTTATGTTTTGTAAGATTCAGTGTAAATTTTCCCAAGAGCTTTGTGAGCTTAACGTGGAAAGTATGTGAAGACTGCAATTGCTAATTATGGAATAGTTAAATTGTGTTAAAGGATAAAAATTACTTGACACAGTCAGGTTCACCACTCCAGAATTAACAATGAAGCTCCAAATGAAGACTCGTAGGTCTTGTTAAGACCTAAGTCCGTAAGCTTCCCTACATAGAAGGAAGGGAAAACCACTGAATGGATCAACAATATATGTAGCATGAACTTACTCTTTTCTCATAATGATCTGCTGATCATTCCTGTGATAGATTTGTAAACCAGGTTCCAGGTAAAATGATCCAGGGATCACTGTACTTACATTATAATTTCCGGTGTCCACTTTGGATTCCAGATGCCTTTTATTAGGTTGCTTGGTTGTTTGTTATAAACAAGTTTATATTCCTTATTAAAGAGTGGATGTATTTGATACATATGCAAAACCATCATGCAAATATTTGACTGCAAACCAAGTAAGAATCAAAAAACTTAAAGGAAAGAATGAGTGCTCTATTATTAAACTAGCAAAATAAATAGATGTACATTTTTTCCCTTTTTACAGTTACATTTGCAACCAAATTAGTAACAAGATCTCCTCTAGAATAAATAAAAAAGGCTTGCACTTACCTATTAATTAAGAATAATGGAATGCCATAAGCTTTTGTGTGCTAGTGGTACTGTAATTTGTTACTCTTCACTACAATAAATATATAGCTGATTAAAAATGCAGTGCAGCTTACATATATTAAATTCATAGAGCATTGTGTATTGACTCACTTTGCTCATCACCACAGTTTACTGAATTCAAGAGGAGTAAGGTTTGGCCCTCTAAAGTACAGAAGAAAAGCCTCTTTCAAGGCAGAAAGATTCAACAGATGGACCTACAACACAGTGTCACAAGATTTAAGCCACAAATCTCAAACTCTGACCTTCTCATTCATCCCAATGCAGTTTACTTATGTAGTCTATCAGCATCCTCAGGGGGCAATGAACCAAACCCCAGTGACCCAACTGGTCTGGGCCCAGGACAGATGTTTCCACCTCACTCTCAGGCCATTATTTTTGGGGGTTTTAAGGGCCAAACAGGGTTCTCAGAAAGCAGATTCTCCTTCCCAGCTCAGAGGATGGGACACAAGATCAGTGGACCAATCTCCAGCTGTCAGTTACCCAAGGGGATTATCTCCATCTTCACCTCTTTCCCTCCTCCCTATCCTCAAAAGTAAAAAAAACAAAAAAAAAACCCCAAACACCAACCCCCCAAAAAACCAACACACAAACCAAACCCCAAAAACTCAACTGAATACATCTGGTGATTTGCACAGCAAAGGGGAAACTATGGTACTAAGAGTAACGTCCTGGTGAAAATGAATTCAATTTTCCAAGCGTACCAACAGACACTGAACTTGTAAGCACCTTTCAGAAAAAAAATGAAATAATAATAACAAAAAGATAATGAGAATCATGGAGCTTATTTGGTGTGAGAAACAGGTTCATTGTGCATACCATATACTTTAAGCTTTGATCTTTTTGAAAACTCCTTACCATCACCTCTGTGAATACCACTGGGTTGAGCATAATGCCTGGACCACGGTCTGTCACTGTTATCAGAATCTGACTCTCTAGACATGGTAAATTTGTCTACCCTGATAATCACAGGCAGAGTCCCTTACTGTTGACTATAGAGGACTTTCACCACAACCCTGTATTACAGTGTTGAATGCAGAAAATACACTATATGCAACTGCATTATGTGTAGAAATGTTAGGCATACAAGAAATAAAACCCAGCACTAAAATCTGGATGGAGACAATATTTTTAGATTAATCTTCTTCCTTTTGAAAAGGAAAAATTCTCTCTAGGAGTCAAAAATGATGGGTTTATGTATGAACCATAACCAAGTGCCTACAACATAGTGTTTAATAATTGTGTGATGGAGCAAAGTCTGAAAGAAGGGTGAAACCCACTTATTCTCAAACACTTCCTACACTTGAACTTGAAGGGTTTAAGTATTGGCCATTCTGGATACAGTGTGGTTTGTGACATCTGAGAGGATCTTAAACTGGAATGGTGTGGCTGTAGGCCATAAAACAGCATACCAGAAGACAAATTTTGAGAGTTCACCTGACCAACCCAGCTGAGCAGAATGCTGGTTTCCTAAATCCCGTGAAGCAAGCAAGTGAAATATCTCTTTCTTGATGGGCCTGGCAGATGTGATGCTAGAAATAATTCTACTCTGATTTATTCCTGTAGTTTTATCTATTTCCCTATATTAAACCTACAATCCTAAAATAATTTTAAGGCCATTTATTTTTATGTCTACAAACAGTAGAGTTACCCAAATGTTAAAAGCCTATGCTCATAGGCCCATAAAAGCACTGTTGATTAGATTGCAGTATTTCAGTTTTTAGTTATCAACACTGACACTTTTGGAAAAAATTGAGTACAATATACTTCTGTACACATTGCAGTGTTTTTAACCATTTAGTCAGTACCATGTACATCAAATAGACACCACAATAAACCAGAAATACATTAAACATACATCTGGAAGCACTTTGTAACTGACTTCTGCTTATGAAAACGACTGTACATAATTTCATCATTCACTTTAATTCAGTCACATGCTGCAGACAGTGGAGTCAGATAACACGCTGCAATAAGATTCAAGCATAGATTTCTCCTTGTGCTAAATTCCATGCTTTATCTGTCAGCCCACACTTGCCATCACTTTTGAGTCCATAATGTGGCACCAGAGTCTGCAGCAGCAGTACTGGCCGCGGCAGAGCCCTGGTGGGATACTGTGATATTCACCTATCGGAATGTCATTGCTCTATGTAGATTACACCACATTTTATGAGTAACTGCTCAGAGCAATTCCTGCAGCACTAAGTTATCTTTAAGCAGTTTGACCAGAAGCTGTAAGGAGAAACCAGATCTCCCTTTTTGTCACCGGTAAAAGGCAGGATACTCGAATGAGGTACCTGTAATTTTATTTCTACCCTTTATAGCTTGGTCTGAACCACTACCTTATATGCACTTCAGAATGAAAATCTGCCACTGTGTGTGTACAATTATCTTTATGCTGTATATTTTTAAGTTTCAGCCACAAAGGGTACATTTGCAGCATTACAGGGGCAATAGCAGTATACACAGGGATAAAAAAAAAACAACCACCTTTCTGCCATACTACGACCACAAACTTATCCATCAGAAGCTTGGTCTCTAAGGACATCCTTGTTTTGTCTTTTTTTTTTTTTTTTTTTTTTTTTTTTTTTTTTTTTAAAGGTACCTTATCTTATCTACTATTATTCCTTTCATAGCACTAATTAAATCCCACAAATCATAGAATCATAAAAGCACCCAGGCTGGGAGGGACCTCTAAAGGTCATCTAGTCCAACCCCCCTGCAGTGAGCAAGGACATCCTCAACCAGATTAAGTTGTGCAGGCCCCCATCAAGCCTCATCTTGAATATCTCCAAGGATGGGGCCTCAGCCACCTCTCTTGGCAACCTGTCTATATCATTGATAGAAATATTAAACAGTACAGGTCCCAGTACTGACCCCTGAGGGACATCAATTGCCACTGCTCTCCATCTGGACTTGGAGCCGTTGACCACTACCCTCTGGATGTGACTATCTGGCCAATTCCTTATCCACTGAACAGTCCACTCATTAAATCCATATCTCTCCAACTTGGCTAGTAGGATGTTGTGGGGGACTGTGACAAAGGCCTTGCAGAAGTTTAAATAGATCACGTCCATAGGTTGTCCCTTTTCCACTGAAGCAGTCACTCTGACGTAGAAAGCTGCTAGGTTGGTCAAGCAGAATTTGCCCTTAGTGAAGCCATGCTGGCTATCTTTAACCACCTCCCTGTCCTTCATGTGCCATGAGTTGACATGATGTAATGCATGGCCAATCATCTTCCTGCTTTTTAAGAACTATGTTGATCCTCTGTCAAAGCATGGCTGAAACAATTATCATAGGAGACATAGTTAAAAATAAATAGCTAGAACATTCAATCTACACCCATCTACATTGTTAAAATACACAGCAGAAGCCTAGTAGGTTGTAATGAACCTCTATGACAGTGACACTTCCAGGGACACCACTGGTTATCTTTTTTCATGGTTGGTGTCTGTGTCTCCCACATTTCCAATCTTTAACTTGTTCAATTGTAAAACCAACCTAATACAGACTCATTCTTAAGTACAAAGCCACAAAACCTTCCTTGTTTAAAATATGATGAGGTATCCTTTCACAAAAACAAAAGATTAGTTAAGATTCATCACCATAGAAGAGGTTTCCAAATTGTCTACTACTCAATGATCTGAAAATACTTTATAAATATTACATTATCTTAGTTTCAGTGCAACATTACTCATGCAACAATCCAGGCAACTAAATTTAGGTGTCTCTCATATGAGTTGAGCAAACTAAAGCACAGAAAGACTAAACAATTATTAGAAGACATTACAAGATTTCTGTTCCAATGCTAGAAACAAACACAGAATTTACTTATTTATTTTTAGTCCAAGTCTATGTTTCAAATTTCAGCTATGCTGACTTTTTGCTTCCCATTGCTTTGCTGGAGAAAACAGAATATTTAGAGAATTAAACTAAAAACCCACCACATTAAATATAGTCTGACAAGCTCTTGAACAGAAGAATATTGTCACTTACAAACTGACTAGCTGGCCAGTCCAGCTGGCCTGGATGAAATTTCTTTCTTGATCATTTTGTTTATAGGACATATTTTGCTTTGACACTTCTGCCACCTGCTCTTATTTAGCGTTACTCCACGGCTGCGTAAGCACTTGCCCACATCAATATACACTTACCTTGAGAGTTCAAAAATATTATCAGAAAATAAACTCCGATGCATTTCATTAGTCAAATTTGCTACTTTGTATTTTGGTGCTTTATGATGAAGATTTCACCATCCATGAGACCAAACAGAGGGTTTTAAGTTTGCAAATTAAGATGTCTCAAGATGCCATACATGGCATTAATCTGTGGTGATGACTGAATGTAGACAGGTCAATATACTCAGCAGGTGGTGGAGTAAAAGTAGTGACATCAAGTAACACAAAGGATGAACATCTTTTACTCCACCATCCTGCAGAGCTTCTACAGTGATGATCTCAAAAGTCCCTTCCAGCCTGGTTTATTGTATTCTATTCTACAGGGTGCTACCCCGGTACTAAACAGATGAAGTCCATTACCTGCAGTAGTGGCAGGAGAGAAATGGGACGGTCTCATTTTCCTCTTCCCCAGGGGTCTGGGCTATGTGTTGGCAAAGGAAGATAACTGCAGTGAGACTCAATGCAAATCAGCTGAGGGAGTTGTCTCCTGCTCCACAGCTGCAACAGAACGGCTGCAGCAGCAGCAAGACACTGGTTCAGTAAAACCACAGATTAAGAATGATTATCTTTTGCTCTGGTTTGCAGTAATCAGCAAGGTTGTAGCCAAGAGGTGACATACTTTCACTATCCCACGGTTCCCAAGGTGGAACTAGTGCTGCTGCTGCTCTAGATGCTAACGCAGCAAACTCAGACACTCATTTTCAAAGTGGCATTGAGGTTTACTAAGTGATGCTGGTCAGAACCCTGTTATTGTTCTCTGACAGAACAACAGAAACAAAAAAAAACCCCTCTTTTCTCCTCTTAAATGCAGCTGTGTTTTACTGCAAAGAAGGGGGAACTGAAAATAATTTTCTGCATCAGTATTATCAATTATCCAAAGCCCATTTGCACCATTATGACTTTAATGTCCTCCCAATAGATATATAATTGTCATTATTTTTATTGGGCTTTATTTTTATATTGATATTGAATGCATATCACCAGATTCTCTATTTTCTTGAACTACATGGGCCAAATATCCAACCCAGAAGGAAATCCTGACTTTGAAACTGTGTTTCTGGGTTTGGGCATGTGTGTAACCTGCAAAATGGCTTAGGCATGGGATTGCTTATATAAACAAAGCTACGTAAAGAAACACACTGCTCTTGAATTTTACCATAGCTACGGAAACATACTTGATAATAATCATAATTCCAAGCAATCCTCTTTCTTGTCCTAAAAGGGCTAACATTAGAGAGCAGGTAATGATGTGCTTCAGCACAATTAAAACTTGCTAAGCTCTTAAAAGTTCTAAAAGAACAGGAACTGTTCGAGAACATGGCTTAGATCACATCTTTCTAGAGATGTTTTAGAATCAAGACAAATTCTATCTCAGTTCCCTCTTCCCCAAACGTAGAAAGGGAGTGGGCTAATAGATATATTCCAACAAGGGAAAAATTACTGATTCTGTTGCAAGAGGTAGCAATTCTAATATTTTCACGTGGATTTGCATACCTAGTAAATAAGAATACCTTCTCTTTCACAGTGCAGTTTTCAGTTGTTAGATACTAAAATGGCATCCTTTTTATACATTACGTCAAAAGGCTAGACAGTACCAAAATAAAACTTTTGAAGTTATTCACACACCTCAGAAGAAGTTTTCCAGTACTAAAAAAAAATAAAATAATCCAGAAATAATGTGCCTGAGAGCAAAATTTAACCTGGTCAAACCCTTTTATTCATAGTATTTCCAAAAGCAAAATCCCTCCCTTAAGCATTCCCTCTGGCACATTTTGTGTCCCTGCTCACAGCCTTGGAGCCCAGTCCACCAGCAGCAGCCAGCTGGGCAGCCTCCCTGGCTGCTGCCACTTCTCCAGCACAGTGCACTGAAATGGGGACTACAGTACTGCCCCATGCCCATGCAAGCTCTCTCAATGAGCTGCTTTGGTCAACATGAATAATGGATCACCTAGGCTGAGTCAGGTCTGAGCAGGCTGGATAAGACCTCTCCCTGGACCTACATGATGGTCCTTAAGCAGACTCCCAATGTAATTTTAAACTTCACTTCATCATAATGATAGGCCCCAAACAAGCCTCCTAGGAACATAATAAGCATGGTGAAAGAGATAAACTACTTAAAGAAGTTCTATGGCAAATACCAACTGGAAAAGGGGCATGAACAAGTGAGATCACCTATTCAGCTATGCCCTGAAACTGCCCTCCACTGTGGCTGGCAAAAGAAATTCTCACAGGCATGAGAGGGCAGGTATAAATGCTCCTCTGCTTGTTCCTCATTCCTCATTTTCAGTTCTACTTATGATCAAGTGCTCTTCCAATATACAGATTTATAAGGCTTCATTGTTTCATAGAGTACTAGCTGATGTATCAAAGCTTTTTTCTTTTTTCTCCCTTTTTGACTTACAATTCCAGCTCAGAGACTTCTGTTTGCCTTAATGAATTTTGTTTGCATAGTTGACTGGCATCTGGTTAAGCAGGTATTGAAATGTGATATAACAACCTAATCAGCCGTTAACAGGTATAGAAGAAGCCCTGACAAGGAACAGTAGGAAATTTGTTCATGATGAGATTCTTTCTGATAAGGGAAAAAAAGAGAAGTGTAGGACCAATTTATGCATAAATTGATCACATTTTCACACCTAGCCCCAATTATCTAAAAAGGGTTTAACGTTATATTTATATTGATAAGCTTAACAATGTTGAACCACGACTCTGGGATGATCTGTTACAATTCACATCCAAAGCGACCAGAAGGAATAATTGGAAACCCTCCAGCATTTCAAGAAATAGAAGCAGCCTTGAAAAAGATGAAAACTGCTGCACAGGGTCTGGCTTTTGCTGAAATTACAACATAAATTCCGAATGAAGGATGGCCAAGAATAATTCAACAATTACAAATTCCCCTCTAAAGACAGAGAGAGTGCTACAAGATTAGAGAAATTGAGTCATCCCAAATGTCTCCAAACAAGAAAAAAAAGTAGTAATGACTACAGGCTGACTGAGACATTTGATAGACTATATCACTGATTGATTGCACAGAGGTTTTAGCTGAATAACCAGTTTTTATGCTATGAATACCAATAGTTGGCCACATAAATAGAGAGGATACCTGCCAAACAATTATGGAAATCCTCATACTCATCATTGGTGTGCAAGCTAACCTCAAGGTATATTAGACTGTCTTTAATAGGCTACAATAATTTTGACACCTTCTGCAAGGCAAGTGCAACCCACAAATGCCAAGCTGATTTCCCATACAAGCCAGGCCAGCCATGCCAACCTGTCATGTACAACTATGTCAAACAATCAAAACCTAAAGATCTACCCTTAAAGACCTCTCCAGCTGATGAAACTGTGATTCCTTCTACAAACTATTTCTGTTTTCCAGCATCAACTTGTACAATAAGGAAGAGGAAACTCCCCCATGAGTGCTGCCTACAAGCAGCAGAAAAACCAAGCTAAAGTCATATACAAGCTTTTAAAAATACATAAAAAATGGAAATAGATAATAAGACCACCAGGGCTGTGTCTTACAAGAGGCTTGGAGATAATTTTATCTTCCCCTCCTGTAAAACTTAGCACAGAAGTTCAGGTGTCAATGAATGCTGGCACTGATTGTAACACCTCAATGCCAGGGTTTATAACAGCATTTATCAGAGTCCCATCACCAGCCTTTCCTTTTCATCCCCAGATGCTGGGATGGATGCCTATGCTGCCAGCCTCCAGCTTCAGGCATCTTTTCTACCTCTCCAGCCCATCTTTAGCAATTCTCCCTTCCCTCCATTGTGCAGGAGTAGTGTGATCTAGGCTTATCCCTGAGCTGGCACCATTTCCCAGCAATGTATAAATTTCCACATGTGGCTTAGAAGCCTTAAACTGTCACAGGTCAGGTCTATACTGATCTATGCTTGTAAATGAGATTTTTTACGCCATGACAGGTCTAGAACAATAAATTAGGCTGCAGCTAAATGAAGACAACTCTTTTCCCCCCCAGAAAACTGTTAGAAAATTGGAAGATTAGATTGAGAATGAAGATGCTCTACTTGTTTCAAACCACACTGAAATTTACATTAAAAGGAAAAACAAAAAACCAACAACACAACCCCAAAAGAAAAAAAAAACAAGGAAAATTCAGAATGAACTCAAGTGAATAAAAACATTTCATGTTTTGAAAACATAGGGATGAAACACTGTGAATAAATACAGTGAAATGACATACTCTGAAAACACAGAGGGTGAAACACTCAGGAATTTTCTCAATGTTTTTGTTACCTTTCTTCCTCTATGTGAATGACTTCGTGCAGCCAAGAAGAATTTAACAATATTTTAGTATTGCTGTTTCTCTGTTTTTCGTGCACTTAAATATAACAAAGGAGTCAAATGAAAAGCTATGAGCCTTTCTTCTTGTGAACCAACGCACAGACACTTAACACAGCTGATCTGGAGAGGTGCTAAACACTCTCGTCAAATGATGACAAAAACATTAAATTAGAGTTCATCACTTGAGGTAGACTGAAGACGTTGCTAAGTCCCATGCTGAACCCAGCCTCTGAGGTGTCTCCTGTGCTACTGCTGCTCACCCTCAGATCAGAAGCAGCAAGACCTAATCAAAGGTATGCAGTTCATTGGGCGCTTGCAGCAATGGAGAAATAGCCCTCTGCAGCATGCACCAATTGACATAGGCAACACCTGTCATCTGTGATTGCTCTGCCCTACCTCCTCAGGGGAAGAAGTAGGTGGAGTATTTTGCTGACACAGTCCTTCCTGGTTCTGGAAGTCCCCTGGATCCCTAGCAGAATCGTGCAGTTCCACCCCCCCTGCCATGGGCAGAGACACTGTCTACTAGACCAGGTTGTTTAAAGCTCCATTCCACCTGGCCTTGACTGCTTTCAAGGAGCAGACATCCACAAGCTCTCTAGGCAACTGTGCCAGTGCCTCATCACCTTCACAGTGAAAAGCTTCTTCCTTAAATCTAAATAAAATCTACCCTGTTTCTGTTTAAAGCCATAACCCCTTGTCCTATCACTACACATCCTCGTAAAAAGTCTCTCTGGCTTTCCTGTTGTCATCTGTTAAATACTGGAAGGCTGCTATAAGGTTTCCCTTGTCTTCTCCAGGCTGAACACCACCAACTGTCTCAGCTTGTCTTCACATCAGCCACCTGATCATCTTTATCAGGTAAAAGCCTGAAAAGGTATCTGAACTTGATATGGCAACTTTCAGGGTTACAGATATTTGCTTTGGAGGTGTTCCTGCCCCTGTCCATCCTTGGTGATGGTGGTAAATCCCAGAAGCAATGCTTCTCCTAAAAATAACATTGCACTATATTTATACTCTTCCTTTCTAATGATATAGTCTTTTTCCACTGACCTACAGAAGAAACTTTATCACGTGGGTTAGAGACACATATATGCAAAATTATTAACAATCCTTGCAGTCAAGAAACAGAAAGAAATAAAAAAGAAAAGCAGGCAGAAACCTGTGCAGTGCAGGAAAAAGGATGGCTGGCAGTATACATATGTTCCTTTTACAGGAACGTTAGCACATGCACTTCAGCATTTAAAATTTTCCACACCTCTTAGTCACTGACATCTTATAAAACTGACAAGTGGCCACCACGGCCAAAACCGTGCAGGTTCCCATCCTGCTTCCCTCCAGCCAAGCAAAGCACTCCACATCAGCCTGGCAGGAGATGTGCAGATGGACTGCAGCAGCCCTCCCAGCTGGAAATGCAATGCAGTTGTTCCCCCACAACTCAGGATACAATTAAACCAACAATATTTAAACACTGGTATCTGCCTTCAAAATACAAACCTGCAACATTGTACTGCCTGGACATGGAATTAATCCAACATGGAGCTGTGGCACTGAAAATCAAACTTTGCACGAGCAGGCAAAATCCAACTTGCTTCCCCCCACCCCCCATTATATTTTAATTTCTAAAGAAAGCATAGAATGATTTCAGGTGCAGACAAACTTGGTATTGGGAATTTCTGTATGATGATGCTGTACAGTAATGAATTGCTTACACTTGCAAAACACTTGCTGGATCTTTGAATAATCCAAAATATGAAGTGGGGCAAGACATTCCCACAGTTCATCTTCACAAAACATGATGTCACTTATGTACACATTCTTAATCCTATTCCTCCTCCTATTTTCCTTTCAAATATGTGTTTTGTATGGAGTTATCCATCAGACAGCACATTGTCAATGAGATGTGTCATAGCTGTGTGTGTATTCTGATAAAATGAACCTAATGCATATGTAAATCTGCCTTCTCAGGAAAAGTGTGTGGAAACACATTTGACTTGAAATCTCTCACTGCAAAAAGATTTAAGGAGGGTAGAGATGAAAATTTCTCAATTGCAAGGCTGAAGTATCAGCCTTTGAGATCTGAAGTATATAGTCCACGGAAGACTGAGATCGCACTTTAAAGCCAGGGTGCCCACCCAGGGCAGTACCACTCTGCAGCCCTGCACAGCACTGGGGAGCAATGTTAGTGGCCCTATCTGTGGGGACCCTGCTTTTTCATTGCTCCCTCTCGGCCATTGGGAAGGGGAAGGCCCTCACCCCACTGCAGTGCAGAGGGAAGAAGTGCCTGGGGCAGCAGCTGTAACCTTGTAAGAGCACTGGGCAGCCACACTAATAAAATCATGCAGACGACCAGCACACACCGCTTTCAGAGTACTGTGCTGCTAGGGACTGTCGGAAAAATCATCATGGAGACGTTCATCCAAAGATACCAAATAAATCCTGATGCTTCTAACATGGATTTTTTTAATTGATTATTTATTTTTTTAAAAAACATTTTTTACTTTTTTAAAGGCAAACCCATCAGCTCTTTGGAATGGACTCACAAGTATAACCATTTACAATAACTTGTATCAAAAACAACTTAAGGAAAGGATTGAAAGGCTATAATCTGGCGAATTGCTTTGTTGACAACAGATGGATATTAAGTGCAGTTTATCCTGACCATAATTGGACACCATTTTCCTAGCTTTGTGATCATTACAGGGGGTTTTATTATTATTTTAGAGAGTTTGCAAAAAAAAAAAACCCCACAACACCCTGTAACGTTAATAGTCACCTTCTGAAAAGAGTAAAAAGAGACATGTAAGGACATCAATGAAAAAAATCATCTGAAGTAATAATTTTAAAAAGTCTCTCTCAGAAGGAGCTAACTCTTACTCAAAATAACATATCCAAACAATTAAAAAACCAAGCCAGCAATATCATTACTGATGCACAAGTGCAGATGTGTATGCACTTTGCCGTATGCATGGCCAAAATTTGCAGGTAGAACTGTAGGATGAAAGGAAATTTCCTTTCTATGCCATTAGGTATCTGCTGTTCTGAAAAACAGCGTTTCTCAGATCTCAACACAAACCCCAAGTTTATATTACATATCTTAAAAGTTATGGACTACATATACAAGGTAAGGTTTTCTGGTTTGTAACACCATTTTTCGAGGCAGTGGATGGCCTTGTGTAAACCTGCTGTCTTTGAAAGCAAGGAGGGTGTCTTTTACAGAAGAAAAGTGAAAACCAAAGCTGTCTGTTTATAAAGTATTTTTATGAGACCCTAACTGTCTCTTCAGTTGGAAAGTGGAAAATATAAATACAAGCCCTTTGTGATCTGAAAATACATTAGTTTTCAAGCTGCACTTTTTAAGAGAATATCTCAAGCCCCAAACACTCTTTTTTTTTGGCTGTATTACACTGCTTAAAGTAACAAGACACATCCTTCTTTACAGCAAGTAATACACTAAATCTCTTGTACCACATCTTTCACAATGTGTTGTGCCTGAGTTCAGTCGAAGGCTTTGTTTTGGTTTCCAGGTGCTTTCTTCTTTATTTGAAATGGCAGTGTTTACATCTCATAGCTTATTAACTCTAATCACCCAGTTCAGTAATTAAAAAAGCAGCCTTGTCTACTGACACTGATCACAATACAAAAAGTCATTTTAGAAAGTTTAATGCAATATTTTTGTAAGTTGTAAGAAAGGATAATTTTTGGAACAAGATAAAACCCCTAACTGTATAGCTCCCTTTAATGAAATCAATATGATTTTTTCCAATTAAGTTAGTGAAGTAAAGCTGGGAGATCATGGAGTTTGATAGGGCATTGACAAATGTGTTAATGCTGTTGCAGCTTTCAAATGATTTCACGGGATGATACCCGAGATAAATTTGACTTCCTTTATTTATTTATTTTCAACACATCCTTTCACATGAAGAGTTGGGAAAGAAAAGGCAAAGTGAGCTGCTTGCTGAAAAGTGGGGGGCAAACGCTCTGAAGTCTACTGGAAAAGAAACTTCTTTTCCTTTTAGTGGTAACCATCTGTTGATCATTTCATTCATAACCCTGAGATTATTTTAGAAATAGAAACACTATATATTATGACTTTTCCTCCACATATAATATTGTTCAAATTTTGAGAAAACACTGTATTTGATAACTAACACTTACTATTTGCTGTCTGTACAAAATATTCTTGGCAGCACGTTAGAAACTGACATTTCCAGTTGAAAATAATGCATTGTCAAATAAGAAAACTGCAGGCTATAATTTTTCACACATGTATCTATTATTTTAAACATGAAACATTGCATCAGTTTGACATTAATTTATATAATAGGGACAGAAAAGGATAATGCAATTTTCAGGGGCTATCTACATTTAATTAACTAGCAGCAGTCGTCTGTAACAAAAGGATACTCCGCTACAAAAAAATAAAGCCTGTTTGTACACCTTCTATCATGCATTATTGAAACACACAATGTCATTATATGAAATAATAAGTGCTTAAATAGAGGCAGCAACTAATAAATGCAGACACAAAACTTTCATAAAAGTTTGTAAATACAGTATAGTATGGAAATTCTGATGCATATTAGCTCTCACATGCGCTGTAAAATGTTTTATTATGAAAAAAGTGGGTAAGATACTTATCTTTTAAATTGGAGTTTAATATTTTATTAGTGCCAGGCACATAATTCTCATCAAATGGCAGGAAACTCTTTTTTGTATGGATATAAATGTCTAGAGTTTAATATTTCAAAGATAAGTACCTACTACTGCATCTATCACACTGCAGCTTAATGGAATTTACTTTTTCTTAAATATTTATACTGTATGTGTGTTTGGTTGTCAAACGACTGTACAACTACGGAGGCAAAACTGATAAGCTGGGCAACAATCCCACAAATTAGTATCTTCCAAATTTCAGATGTTGAAAAATTTGGACACAATAAGGAATACAGGATTTGAGAACTTTTAAACATGCAGTTTTCCTGGGAAAATACGATTCTCTAACTGATAAACACACAAAAAAGTTCTTCTAAGAGAACCATAGACTGCAGAATTTGTCTGACATTACCTCAAACAAATTACATTTAAAGGAAAACAGAATGACATTAGTAAGAAATATTTCCTGAGAATCCAAAATACACAGTAGTGAGCAAATTAAACTGAGACCAGTCTCTGATATTTCCAGTATAATGTACAGAGAGCATCATTCAGGTTCTGCAATACTGCAAACTATTTCATCAGTTCTGAGAAATGCTTTCTGATCCATGCTGATACAATTACCTAGCCTTTATTGGCAATTTAGACCTGCTTTTAGGGACATTTTAGAGCAAATGATGTTTTCTTGATATTTTAAAAAAGCAGCACTATTTGCTATACCTTTGGGATAAGGTAGAAATGGAGTTAGAGGCTCATTAAATATCTGATTGGTACAATGTGGTTTTTGTTACTGTGGACTAAACTACCAAAAATGAAGATATGTTCCTGGAGGTTCTGCTTCCCCCTGCAATCAAAGGGTGTTTTTATTTGCAATATTTCTGTAAAATATCAACTGGCATTTACTACTACTGTACTACTTACAAGAGCTTTAAAATCTGCCCATTAATTGAAAGATGTTGAAACTTACCTAATAAATTTTTAATATGAGCATGTGTGAAGGGCACACCACATCTTTCATTGTTCCTATAAAAATGTGATTTCCAGACTATGACCAAGTGAGCCTGAATTCCTTTTGATGTTTCTGTAAGCAGTAAAAAGTGAAGCAGTTACAAAGATGAAAAAAATAAAATGAGGTATTCCTAAAAGTTTTTGGATGGCTGGCTGGTTGGTTGGCTTTTTTTTACACAGGGATTTAACTGAAAGGACATCAGAAACTAGACAACAGTCTACCGAATCACTCAAAACCCAAAAGCTCCTACCAGTTTGTCTTGCAACTGGTAGAGCTTTAACTAGAAGACTTGAAGACAGCTGCACTAGCTTTAACTTTTAGAATTTCAATCAAAATCTGCTTCCCTAAAGCACTAACAAAGCTGTTAAATGAGGTCCTCTTTCCTTGATTACTTACAATAGCGTGCACAGTAAAAAGTAGACTCAAAATTTATATTAGTTAAGGTCTCTTTGATATTTTCAACTGTTTTCAATTCCCCCCATGCTTTTGGAAAATTCACGAGTGTTTCTGAGTTCTCTATGTTACACAGCTCTTTTTATGCCATATTGGTCTGAGTAAACAACATGCAGGAAAGTGTGATAAATCAGGAGCATACCATTGTGATAAATAAAAGCTGATAATTTAAAACTCTTTTAGATAGAAGTGAGATGCCTCACGAGAATACTAGTGTGGTAAATAAAATCTGCTAATTTAAGTCTTTTAAAATACTGCTTCCTGCTGTTGGCATCCAACACAAAAGTGCAGCAAGGCAGTTATTAAGCAGTCCTGTCAAGGAGAGGACTGCATCACTGTTAGCGTTGCAGGGAGGAAATTTTGTACTGTGAGTTTCTGCAAGGAGACAGAGAAAACTCTGCAAAAGCTGACATGTGTAAGCAGTTGGATGTAAACAAACATATAAACAATTTGACCAAACTTGAAGTCATGGGGATCTGTAGACCCAGCAATGCTGCAGTTACAGTCTGCATCACTGAAATCAGTTTGACGTAAGACAAGTTGCACTGGGACTTAGTTTGAAAGCAAAGTGTGTTTAGCTCTTTCTCAGGGAGAGAAATCACCTAAAATCCACCTACTCTGGATCAGACACTCATCCACCAGATTAAGAAAGACATTAAAGCCCCAGTTTCCAAAAATCAGCTAGACATCTAGATGCCAAACCAATTATTTTGTTCTTTTGCTGCCTGTTTAAGATTTTCTAGCTGTAAAGCAACAAGCAGCTGGAAAGCATCACCATGGGGGGAAATTTAAAAAGGAGGAAAAAGGAGGAGGAAAAAGGAGGAGGAAAAAGGAGGAGGAAAAAGGAGGAGGAAAAAGGAGGAGGAAAAAGGAGGAGGAAAAAGGAGGAGGAAAAAGGAGGAGGAAAAAGGAGGAGGAAAAAGGAGGAGGAAAAAGGAGGAGGAAAAAGGAGGAGGAAAAAGGAGGAGGAAAAAGGAGGAGGAAAAAGGAGGAGGAAAAAGGAGGAGGAAAAAGGAGGAGGAAAAAGGAGGAGGAAAAAGGAGGAGGGGATGTCCAGGAAGGCTGGCTGGCCTTGGGGGAAGGACATCCTCTGCTGCTCTGCACAGCAAGGAGCAAAAAAATACTTAAAAAAAATAAAGCTCCAGAAACTCCTCTCCTCCCCAAAAGCCAGGTCAACAGGCACATACCTGGTGTGGCCCCCACATACCTTTCATTTGGCCCTGTCAATTACCTTAACAAAATGTCACCTGTTGTCATCACAGATTTAAACTCTGGTGCCTGATGCTTTGTGCTTCAGAGACATCCCCATGTATGCCTCCTACTTGCCTGCCCTTACTGCAAGGTGCAATACAGGATCTACAGATAGGCCCTGCCAATTTCCCTGGCACAGGGCACATATTTCAAAGCCACAGCCTAGCTACTCTTTGAGAGGGATCTAGGGAGAATTAAAGAACTCTTTAGAAATGTCCTTTGTTCATTCCTGGCCCTGCATTATTGTTTACCCTCTTAACAATGGTGTTCAACATATGGTTAAAGTACAACTACTCCAGTCACCTGACCAAGCACAGGGATTCCCATAAAGAATCAAGGACACAAGGCTTAAGATGATATGTTAGACAAAATGTTGAGGTTTGGTGTGTTTTTTCAAAACAAAGACATTGAAAAGAGAATACCGACATGCACTGCCAGGCACAGCAGTACCTAATCCACTGTCTATGATCTTGGAACTGTCAGGTTCATCAGGCTCCTCCAGCAGCATAGAGGGCTGAGAGATCTGGGATGTTTTGTCCACCCTGAACAAAACTTGGTGATATTTGGTTTGAGATATGACCTTTCAACTCTGATTTTTTGCACTTAGCAAGCTTTCATTCTCCTTAAAAAGAGGAAAACAGCAACAACCAACAAATATCACAGATGCCCCTGTATTTTATACCTAGTGTCCATTGCTCATGCTGGCAGGAACACAATTACAGGTGCATTATTTTTTAAGTCCTAGCACATACCTGGTAAAGACACTGCTGGCTGAGCTTACTTGTTTCCTTGCAGAAAGAGCTCAATATCTGGTAGGAAAGGACAGAGTATTTGGGGGGGGGCGGAACTGATCATATCTGTGCATGAGTGGAGAGGAGGTATGTAGAGGACGATGGAGCCACTTCTTGTCACAGCAGGTCCTGAAGCTAAAGGAGGAGATTGCAAAGGCAAGTTACCAGGATCTGCCACAGATTTAGAAGACACAACTAAGATGGAGAAAGGAAGTTTCCATAGACTGCACTGAGAGAGAAATGAACCCAGTTCGAGGTGCATAGTACTCCTGTGACCAGATATACAAAAGACTTGTTTTTCCCTCTGCACTTTCAAGCAAAGGACACTCAGAGGAGCAATGCTACAGTGACTGAGTTCACAGGGATTAACAGTGTCTGCCCTGAAATGCACAGAAATTATCTCATGCCCTGGGTGGCAGAAAAGGACAGGAGGCCTCAGCAGCCCTGTCTGTGAGTGCCAGAGCATTCCTTCCTCTGAGGGGCATAAATATTATGACTGTATCTGAGGCCCACACAGTTCCCACCAGCATCTCTGCAGATCAGGGGCATTGTTGCTATAATCAAGCAGTCAGCCTGCCTCTCTGAGCAGATATTAGACCACAGAAAAAGTCCAACACGGTTTGGAGACTAAACCAACAGGACAATTGTAATACCATACGGCATTTGCGTTAACATGAGCAAATTATTTTGGTAGGGATTCAGTTTCATAAATGTGGCTTCAAAGGCTGTTCCATATGCACTATAATGCTTTTTTTCCTTCTCACCAAAATGAATAAAAACTTTATGATAGGTTCAGCACAGTACTTAAGTATTTGTTTTGTTAATTTCTTAAAACAAATTGGATTCTCAGTAAATACAAAACTTGGACAGCTGCATTAAACAAGCAGTGGGGAAGCAATCTCATAGTGATTATCATAGAGAAGCACACTACAGAAGAATTCCCAGAATTTCATCCAAACTGTTATTTGCTCTATTATAAACCTTCTATAAAACCCAGCATAAAAATTCCTGAAGGAAGAGAAAGCATTTTTAAATATTTGCAAATACCCTCCAATGATTAAAGAAATGTGTAGAGGATGAGATGTTAATGAATGACAACAGAGTTAGGTGACACAGTCTTTCTCCTTATTTTATTGCACTGAGAGTCAAGGCAGTTGTAGCCACTTTCCTCCCCCCTGAAATTTTGTGAGGCCAGGCTTTGTAGGTTTTGATCACAAAAGCTGCAGGTTCCTGCATGACCTGACTTCATGCACAGCCGGTCTGGAGGTCTCAACCCTGAGGTAACTCTCACTCACCCAGTGAGGCTCTGGGACTTCAGTCATCAACAGGGATTGGGGTAAAAACTTCAGAAGTGCTGGTCTTGTGGCTTCAAAGTATAAAAGAATGTGGGACCAATAAATATCAATGCCAATGAATATCAATACCTATACTGCCTGGGACTTTGCATAAGGATATTTGTGCACGTCTTTGTCCAAATATCTTTACCTATGGCTGCAGGGCAGGAGGACACAGGCCAAGTTGATGCTTGCCTTATATTATCATCAGATGTACAGATACTGCTGTACACACCTGCACTGTCACAACAGCACTGCATCTGGACAGGAACCCCCTCACTTGTTGTCTCTTACCTTTTGCACAGAATTTGTCTTTCAGAAACAAAATAGCTATGCACAGCAATTTTCATAACACTATGTGGGGAGCCATAATCTTTCTCCAGTGATATATGAACTCACTCCCCTTGGTGCTGCCAGGAGGGAGGTCAGAAAGGAATCATCCCATACAACCAATTGGGTTAGATCACCCACAACTCTAATTATAATGTATTTAACCTTGGGGGGGGGGGGGGGGGGGGGAACCAAAACCAACAAACCAATTGTAAACTAGAATATTATTTAAAAAATACATAAATAAAATATGTCATCCTGTGGAGCAATCCTTCATGGATTTAACAGTTAAGACAGGCTCCCAAGAAGCAGGGGTTTGGGATCTTTCTAAGCAAAAAAAACCCCAACCAAACAAAAAAATTGGCCAAAAAGATTTGAAATCTCTCTTCTGTGAGCAACTAGACTTTGACAAGTCTTAATCCCTCCACAGACCTCTGCAGGACATATTAGAACATGCACTATTATTTTGGTGAGCACCACCTTCCCTGGGAAAGAAGGAGAGTGTCCAAGATAGGCATCAGCACCCTGACTATTTCCAGCCATATCTTGGGCAGTTCAAAGCCAGTGCTAATGAAGTGGCTTCCCAGAAGAGCTGCTTGGTGTGTGTGCCACATGATACTGACACTTCTCCAAGGGCAAAGATTTTGCCTGAGATAGCTTAATGATTTTTGTACCTTGTTTAACTTTTTGCTCCTGTCATTCTGCCTAAACCAGTCCTATTCTGCCCTGACAGGTTGATTTGAAGACAACTGATACATCTTTGCTCCTTGGTTTTGTTTTCCACAGTGGTCACTGCCAAAAAAACTCCTACAGGAAGTCAGCAGTGTTCAGCTCTCATAGACCCTCACCTATGAATGGACTGAATGGGGACTCCACAAGCTACCATCACAGAGTTACAGAATCACAGAATTGTTTTGGTTGGAAGACACAAAATCAAGTCATCCAGTCCAACTGCTAATGTGCACTGCCAAGTCAAATAGCTTCACAGACCTAATATGACTATCAACTCTGCAGCACCCAGCTGACATCATAACACAAAATTCTCAACTCACTCACTGTTTTGTGGCAGATGAGAGGGCTGGTTGTAGAGCTCGTGCTTTTACCTTGAGGATTTAGGAGCACAAAAATCACCATGTGGATATGGCTTCCAATCACAGTCAGCTGCAAAGCTAACTGCCTGCACAATGTGGAGCCTTCCTGCAAGTCCCACACTATGCTCATGCACAGACCCTATAAAACAATCATAAACATGTGTATTTATTCACAGGAGAGAAAAAACCAACATCCTAGCTTCTACCAGCATAGTAAAAAATGCCCTTCTTTACACAGAGAATGTGACAACTACTGATGACTTTCCACATTTCTCAGCTTAAGAAAGCAGTGCACGTGTTTCTGAGAGGAAAAACTGGGGCACCAAAGGTGACATCCTGTGCTCCACCTCCATGCTGCCAGGGATAGAGAAGGGCAAAGCCTGCTCAATGACCACAGGGCAATATCATCAAGTTAATAACTACCCAACATTATGCAAGCAGAATACTAATTTACCCACAAGTTAGAAGTGTCTACTGCTGTTTCATTAAACAGTAATTTTTGTAAATTCAAGCACACTGTACTCAACCCTAAGGGCATGGTTTTTCTGTTGTCACTGTCACTAAACCACCATACTTACTCCCACGTGGTACAAGACACTTTTAATTTTCTCACTCACATCCAGCCTTGCCTTCTTACATATTTATAACAACAGTTCAAAAGATTGTACTCCCTCCCAAATGTGGTATTGAACCTACAAACATGTGCCAAGCAAAAGGGCCTCACAGTATGCCTAGCAGAGTCATGTGCTGGGGTTGCTCCTCCTCACAACTTCAGCTGGGAAGCTACATGTTTTTGAAAACACTAGAATCCCTGAAGGCTGTTACCAGGCATAGAGACATTAAAAAATACCCAGTAATTCTACAGCCACAGCCTTTTACATGGTGGGCCTGATTCATGGTTGTTTATGCCTCATCCAAACTGACAAAACTTCTTCATTTTATTGACGTTACCCTATAGTGAAATGGAAATGCCAGACAGATTAATCCAATCTATAACTCAGTACTTTCTTAAAAGTATTAGAATTTACTTCTACACTGCCTTTTTTTTCCCTCTCTTTGTTTTTTTGTTTGTTTTTGCTATAAACATGATTTTAAAAAACAACATGCAATTTTCACCCCTGGATCCCTAAGTACCACCTGTCTTTTGTACATCTATTTTTAAGACAGTCAATGCTGCAGACTGAACCTGTCCGTATTGCTCTGTAACCCACGGTACTGAGTCAAATGCTAAGACTAACCAAATAAATGAACAAATAATAACGACCTTGGTGATAGTAGCTCATATTTACAGTGAGCTACTATTTCAAATGATGTTTTATGTTTGCTACCATACAACTATGAATTTATACATGTTGTAACGTGCAACAAATGCAATAAAAACTAATGTCAAAGAATAAACAGAAATACAGCACAGATTATGTATTTTCCCACCTGAGTAAAATGTATCCAGACTTGCCAGTGGTAAAGTGAAAACTGTGTAGAGCAGCATAAGAAATGAGAATGAAACAGGAAAATCTCATTTGTGCCTTCTCTCTATCACTGAAGCTTTTCTTCCTGATTGGGGATATATTAGTCATCAGTGAAAACTGATCTTATATTTGAAACAGAAACCTTATTGATGCAAAACAACAACAGTTTTAATCTCCAAAATATACTAACAAAAAAAAAAAAAGAGAAAAAGAAAAAAGCTTTTGCATGATTTATGAGAATTATGTGTCTGGCAGCCAAAAGGATAAAGTAGATGAATGAGGCACCAGCTTTCTGAGGAAGTATAGTGCAAGATTACTGTGCGTGCTGTCTCCATCTAGAATGCTTTCTTTCTGTGGAGTCGTAGGCACCTAGTGTTTTAAATTCCTCACATTGCATCAGGGTTATGGTACTATGTTACAAAGTTATTCAGAAACCTGATTGGCCATGTTCCTGCAATACATTTTCCTAACCCCAAGATAAAGATCCATGCATCTCTTTACCCTTTAAACAAAAAAGCTATTGTAATAGTATGTAGTGTGATGCATGGCATGAATACCAAAACATGTACATGCACTGCTAAACTGTTTAAGTATGGAAGAAGTAGTGTCTAATAGCATCAGGAAATTGAAATTTAAAAATTTTTCTCACTCACTTATTTGATGAGAACTAGGCTGCTGACAGGTGAAGCAGAAAGTCATTTTTCAAGTTAAATGCCAAGTGGTTATATAGCATAATATTCAGTCAAAATTAACCACCTCACTGCTGCATTGACATACAGCATATTTAATGGCAACTGTTTCCGCAAAGAAAACTATAGACCTTGGGGAGTTCTAAGAAAATGGAAAGAAAATCTTACTAATATATCAGTTACTTGCTTGAAACAAAGAACAATAGCGTGCCTTAACTCATGGCAGAGGGAACAAAACATAACTATTTGTCAGAATTATAAATATATATTTTTTTTAGACTCTTCCACATGCAGATTGCATGGTTTAATTCATCAGATGTGAGTAGCTAATTTATGAACCAATATGGATCCACAATACCATTTAGGGATAGAAGGAAGTCTTCTTTGGTGCATTTCAAAAAGTTCTTTGCAGTATCTCAGTCTCAGCGTCATGGGCCTGCAAAACAAAATCTCTAAGTTTTTTGTACTCCTACTGTCATTGTGCCCCTGTACTCTGCATCAGTTAGGCTGCACCTTAAGTACTGTGTCCAGTTCTGGGGCCCTCAGTTTAAGAAGGACATCGAAACACTTGAACGTGTCCAGAGAAGGGCAACAAGGCTGGTGAGAGGCCTGTGGATAAGCCCTATGAGGAGAGGCTGGGGGAGCTGGGATTGTTTAGCCTGGAGCAAAGGAGGCTCAGGGGTGACCTCATTGCCCTCTACAACTACCTGAAAGGTGGTTGTAGCCAGGAAGGGGTTGGTCTCTCCTCCCAGGCAACCAGCACCAGAACAAGGGGTCTCAACAGTCTCAAGCTGCGCCAGGGGAAGTTTAGGCTTGAGGTGAGGAGAAAGTTCTTCACCGAGGGAGTCATTCATCATTGGAATGGGCTGCCCGGGGAGGTGGTGGAGTCACCACCCCTGGAGGTGTTCAAGAGGGGATTAGACATGGCACTTGGAGCCATGGTCTAGTCATGAGGTCTGTGGTGACAGGCTGGACTCGATGATCCTCGAGGTCTCTTCCAACCTTAGCAATACTGTGATCTCTGAGGACTTTACATAGCTCAGGTTTAAGACTAGGGACTGATAGCCCAAATCTTGCCAGTCTCCTGGATTTAACTTTTAAAGCACAGAACAGTAAAATATTCTTTTATGATTTTGCATTTTAGTGCTTTTTGAAATGATGGCAAGTTGAGTGGGTGGTAGAGCTGGCCCTTAACCCTGAAACAGGCACTGGGTTGAGGGATTACAGGCTTGAACTGCGGTTGGGTTGTTTTGTTTTGCTTTTTAAAATTTGTTTTCAAAACATAGTAACTATTCCTTACATGCAAAAATTTCTTACTGGGATAGGCTATAAGGAGCTACATTTCTTTTTGTGCCAAAAGCTCCTGACCCATGCAAAGAAAGCTTTATTGCCCAAATAATCAGAGCATAAAGTTCAGAGATAAAGAACAAGGGCGCAGCAAATAGAATTTTAAAATCAGTATTAACTCCTACGTGTAATAGAAAACAGAGGGAATCATAGGAAGTGGCACACTAAAACTGCATTTACTTCTTTTTCAAGAATAGAATAGAATAAACCAGGTTGGAAAAGACCTTTGAGATCATCGAGTCCAACCTATCACCCAACACTAATCAACTAAACCATGGCACCAAGCACCCCACCCAGTCTCTTCCTAAACACCTCCAGTGATGGTGACTCCACCACCTCCCTGGGCAGCCCATTCCAGTGGGCAATCACTTCCTAACATCTAGCTTAAACCTGTGTCCTCTTGTTCTGGTGCTGGTTGCCTGGGAGAAGAGACCTTTCCTCATAATGACGCTATAGGTAGTAAAATAGAAAGGAGCAGAGCAGAAAAGAACACCAAGGAAATTAGTTTAGGTGGGATTTCTAGCTTTTCAAGAACATTTAATTTGTATTTATATTGTCCTCCCCAATGTCCCAAAGGGCCAGGAAGGGATTCCAGCATGCTCCTCCCCAGCCACCAATCTGGATTGAGGCTGGAGTTGAGTTGTCATGGACAGGCCCCCATTCTTGAGTCATGGAGAGCTGGTGAGCACCATGGAAAGGCATGGGGAGAACATGGGCTTTGGCTCTTTCCTCTTCTGCCTCCTTTCTAATAGGAGGATCAACAAACTCACAGAAGCCAGGATGCCAGGAGGTCTAGGGAGCAATAAGACTACCTTGAGGATAAGTAGAGTAGGAAAAAAACAGAGATCTAACCCCAAGAAAGTCCTCTAAAATAAAGGCAGGGTCAAACTCTTAAGGCCAAAGATCTGCCTGTCCCTTCTCATCAGTAAAGTCAGGCTTCATAAGTGAGTATATTGTGACAGGAGATTATTATAGAGAAAAGCATAGATGGCTTTTTGTATATATCAAAATTATTTCTTTTAGCTTGACAGGATCAAGCAAATAATTCCTCAAAAAGTCACAGAGCTATTCAACAGGTGAACAGCTGCCAAGACAATTTGAAAACTCTGCATTATGGTCCATCATGTAACTCATGTTTCCTCAGTAACTATTATTCTCCTGGGACATCTCATGCAGAGAAACAGATGCCAGTTGATGACCCAACCTTTTCCTGGTCTTTCACTATTGTTTATGTAAAAGAAATACAGGTAGATATTTATAAATAGAAGTTAGATTTCACCAAAGCGATGCTTCCTTATGTTCCTCTCCTTTTCTGTGCAATATATCTGAGGTTTTACTGGTTGAACTCCAGGGAGGGGTAGTGGCAGGGAAAAAAAGATTGTAGTTAACATGTATGAAACTCTATTGAGGATTTATGGTGCATGAGAAGAGTAAAAACCATAGATTTGTATAATTTTTACTAGAAGAAGATGTATTGAGCTGGCAGCCACAGTGAGATGAAGGGAAATCATGAAATTCTTCATAATATTATATGAAAATTGTCAAAGTGTTGGTATGCCCTAATCATCCACAAGCCAGCTGAAAATAAAGTGTATTTATACCAGAATTTTTCAGTATCTTTGGACAGTAGCTTAGTTTTGTTATAAGTTGTAACGTGCCACAAAATGCTGTTTATTTTATCTTGTCATAGAACAGAGTAATAAAAGAATTGTAAATATATCTTATTTATCAGTGCGTCTGCACATTTCAGTTATCACAGGAGACATGGGTTGTTTTTCCTTGAAGGAACTTAAATGCCTAGTGGTTACTTTAGATGAAAACAGGAGCAACATAAAAACACTACTGTGATATTCTTCCTGGCTGTTGAATGTGATGCTTCTGAGCAATTATATCTTATATGCGGTTATTAGAATATGGTTTAAGGGGGTTTGTGAGAAAAAGAGAACACATCTGAAAAGCACACTGTTATTAGCAGTACTCAGTAATGTTCTAGCACGTAAAGATATTAAACAGCCAGAGATTGCATTTGTTTACTGGATCTAAAGAGGGGAATTGGAATGAACCCATGATATAACTTGCCTTGGAGCAGACTGTTCTAACTGGATACAAATGGATCGGACCTGGAAAAAGAAACTGATGCAAAGTGAATGTAAAGCACTATTCACTTATATTATTACTTGGAGTGTACTGACTACCAGCAGTAGATTTCTTCACGGTCAGTCAATGTTGTTCCCTGTGTTAAAGTATTTTTAATGTGACTCATGGAACTTGCTCTTACAGAAAAGGTGGAAGAAAAGGAAAGAAAACCTGGCATAAAAAGATCCCACGATAATGTCTCTCCAGAGAGTCAGCATGGAGCCAAGTTACACACCAAAGAGCGCTGGCCACCAGACCCGTCCCAATGAGGTAAGTGCATGGGCAGGAGTGATCCCAGCTCTGGCTGTCACAGTTCCACATGCTGCTCTGTCCCAGGGCTTGCCCTGGTGTACTAAGGAGAGCCTTTCCCTGGAAGGCAGTTTTGTTAGATGCACTTTATATTTTGAAAGCATCTCTCCTGGGAAGACAGACTACAAGCACCCTGGTCCATCTCTCACTCCCTCCTTTGACCATCCATGTATTTCCTTCCCTGGTATTTTACTCACCAGATATACCTAGCCGTGGTTATAAAACTTTAAAACTCTACCTATATATTAGTGATCCTGACTAACAGATGTTATTTTCACTGCTCTGTTTGTAAGCAGGAGCCCTCAGGATTTTCATATCACTGATGTTTCAGTTAAACAGCTCAGTTATTTCCCTGGAATTGATATTAAATTCTGTAGCATGAATGCCTCTGTGTGTGGATATAAGGATGTGCATGCATATGAAGAGTTTCTGCAGAACAATTAGCACTTATTATAATCAATTATCTCTTATAATTGAATAAGATAACTCTAGAGATTAAACAACAGGGGAAAAAAATCCTAAAGTGACAAAAATTAAAACTGTAAAGAGGAGTGTGTGTTATGGTAATGACAATGCCCTACACTCCAGAGACAGTAATGACATTTTTCCTTCCAGAAATCAGGGATCAAACTTTTGGATGTGCCACAGAATTTAGCACTAAGTTCTGAACCACATATCCATTCAGCAATACTTAATGCCTTAATTTACTTTCAATGTACTTTGAGACAGTGAAATCTGTATTTTAAGATTTTTATGAAACACTAAGATGAACAGAATTTTCTGGTGAGAGAACTGTATAAATGGGCAAGATGTATCAGCATGATCACTAAGAGAATGGCATGTCTCAAAAGATGTTTGCTATGACAATTTTTTCAAGTTCTGAATATATTTGTGAGGTTTGCCACCTGACTGGAGATAATTTCTGTTAATTTCTGACAATCTATTTATTCTTTGAAAGGTTCTTGTCTGATAAGGTAATTATTTCCCCAGCACTAATTAGATAATTACCTGTAAATAATAAGAAAACTCCATAATTCTTTTTCTTCTTCTTCTTCTAAAAAAAACCCCACGTGTAACTTAAATAAGCCAATCACCAGCAAAAATCTACTGATTAGCTCCTCTCTTCCCTTCACCATGAAAATATACTGATTAGCTCCACCGCACATACTACTCCAAATAACACTGCTGTCAGCTTAGGTACAAGCCTCACACTTTATTAAGAGCCAAACCATGCTCTCGGATTTTAAAAGTCTTCATACCTGAGTGGATTCATGGAAATATGTAGCAGTTTAAAAACCAAAAAAAATCCCCAAACCACTAAAACCTTCAAACCCCAAGAAAACTGCAAAAATAGGCTACACCAAGGGGGTTTCTTCTCCCTGGAAATTACTTCCATGTTGTTTCTGGCTTATGCCTACGTGAAAAGAACAGGTCAGGGATAACACAAAGTAATTTAAAGGACTTACACTGCAATACATAGGATTGCCCACAGCTACACCTTGCAATCACCCAGTTCATATTTTAGGTCCTGACATAAGAGTTCATTGTATTTTACAATTCTATGTTCCATGTCAGTGGCTGACTGTGGAGCTGAATATCAGTCCTATTTAAATCTGCAAGAAAATAGCTGCAGGTGACATAACCTTTCATGTAGTACCACTGTGTACATATACAAATAATTGAGGCTCTTGACCCTGTCTACGCATATACAACTGTAAGTACAAACTTGACATTTTGATACTGCTTGTAGCCTTTCCTGTTGTTATTTTCTGTTTCAATAATCCATTGCAGGTAGAAAAATGAAAGAAGGAAGCATGAATGATTAATGCTGTCAAGCCAAAATAATGTATTTAGAAAAATCTATAAATCTGTTATTTGTGGCATTTTAAAACTAAACACGACACTCTTTGGTGCCATTCAGCCCACTTTACAGTAGATAAATGTAAACATTCTGCAGGAACAATGGCAGCATAGCCCTTTGAACACTGGGTTTGGCACCAAAAGTGGAAGAGATTGGTTGCAAACTTCTGCGTATAAATGAATATTAAGCAAGATGAATATTCATACAGTGTTATTAATATCTAATATATATGTATGATGAAAATTGAGTGTGAATAAATGCTGTTCTTATAGAACCTGCCTGCCTTTACCTTCCTTCTTGTGTCCACATGTGGACTACAGCCTTATCTCTGGCATTTTTTCCCCAGCGTGCCTCTGTAAACCAAATGATGTCTGGAACGGACTACATTCTTTAGAATATTTAGTGCACCTACCTTTCTGTCAGACAGGACAGGGTTCTCTTTAGACATTAGATACATATTAGATACATATGCTCATATATAGAGAGAAATATTTTGCTCTATATTTAGTACTTGCCATTAAAATTTGAACCAGTAATGGGACAGCTGAACACCTGATGACTGATTCTGGATAGATTTCCCTTAAGTTACTTTTATCTCTTTTAAAAACTTGTGATGGAAGTGCCACATGTGCTCTCCTTGCTGGGACGAGGCTCATGTACTGGCCTGGTATTTATTCCACCAGTAATGCAAGTTCTTACCACGTACAAGCTCTCCTGAAGCGGCTGCTGGTCAGGAGCTGGGCATGCACTTGCTGTGCCTGGCTGCAAGATATTCCCTGTGGATATCATAAATATATGATAAACTTTCAATGCCATTTGGATTTAAATGAGATCTTTGTAAGAACAGTGTAGATGTTAAAATTATATCACCCCCCTAATCAGCATTTCTGTTCTTTTCTTTCACCTCTGAAATGACAGCTTAGGCAATCAAGGCAAATGTTAGAGTACAAACAAGATATTTTCGTTTAAAGTAGTAAGGGCCCTTTCATGCTAACAAGATGTTTTCTCTCTATGAAGACAGGAATGCACAACAAAGCCACAGCTATCTGCTAAAATGTCTTGGAGATGTTACATTTGTTAGGTGCTCTAGCAAGTAATTTAAAATTAAAGTTAATTAAATTAACATGATATTAGCCCAGTTTCACTTGATAATTCTGTACAACCCAAACTCAGATTTCACGAGACAAGTGAATTAGTAATGCAGGTGAATGATCATTGTTTGCAGATTCAGAAAATAATTAAAGCAGATCTGTAGCTTGCAGCAAATTTCACCTGAAGTCACAGCAAGTGAAGTGCTTTAAGATGCTACTTGTTGCTAGGTATCCATTCTGCCCTTGAAGTGTAACTTCAGTTTTAAAAGAAAAGTAACCATACTTTGCTTTACGTTCTGTCCCATTTTGCATCCATTACCTTCATCTCCACTCTGCTCTTTTGCAGTCAAAAAGTAATCTCTACTGTTTCCTTAGGACTGTGTATGAGATCTCAGCTCTGCACAGACCTTCTTACCTACTAGATGCTGCTCTCAAAGATAAGTAGCTTTGCAATTGCTTCTCCATTAAATGTCTGAAGAAATTATCATCAGTAATTCATGAAAAAGAATTTTACCTAAGTCATGTGAGGGAACAACTGAAGGGAAGCAAATGCCTTTGAATATAAAAATAAAATTAGTTTATAACATGGAAAATATTAAATTAAGATAAAACTTTTTTTTAAAAAAATGCAAAGTAAATATATATTGTTGACAGAAGAATTTAATTTCTTCTTTAAGCAAGTTTGTATCATTGACTTTAAAATTTTTCTTTCATTCTGCCCCTGTACACTGCACTGGTTAGGCCACACCTTGAGTACTGTGTCCAGTTCTGGGCTCCTCAGTTTAGGAAGGAGGTTGACTTGATGGAGCGTGTCCAGAGAAGGGCAACAAAGTTGGTGAGGGGCTTGGAACACAAGCCCTATGAGGAGACACTGAGGGAGCTGGGGCTGCTTAGCCTGGAGAACAGCAGACTCAGGGGTGACCTTATTGTTCTCTACAACTACCTTACAACTACCATAAGGGGGGTTGTAGACAGGCAGAGGTTGGTCTCTTCTCCCAGGCAACCAGTATCAGAACAAGAGGACACAGTCTCAGGCTGCACCAGGGGAGGTTTAGGCTAGAGGTTAGGAGGAAGTTTTACACAGAGAGAGTGATTGCCCATTGGAATGGGCTGCCTGAGGAGGTGGTGGAGTCACCATCACTGGAGGTATTCAGGAGGAGACTTGATAGGGTGCTTGGTTGAATGGTTTAGTTGATTAGGTGGTGTTGGATGATAGGTTGGACACGATGATCTTGAAGGTCTCTTCCAACCTGGTCTGGTCTATTCTATTCTATTCCAAAAAAAAGAC
This sequence comes from Melanerpes formicivorus, assembly GCF_026170545.1. NCBI lineage: Eukaryota > Metazoa > Chordata > Aves > Piciformes > Picidae > Melanerpes > Melanerpes formicivorus. Next base: position 7,231,119 of record NW_027142372.1, on the reverse strand, counting down.
TATTTTTCATGTGATTTTCTTTGTCTTTAGTTTGAAGAGATGTGCTGCCCAGGACAGGTTGCTCTCTACATTGCTGTTACTGCTTTCAGCTGCTATTTACCTTCTCAAACCAGAAATGAATTCAGAATGATAACTGCCATATCTAAGAATAAAAAGCTACACAGGCAAAACATTTTTAATTAAGTTTGCAACTATAGGTGGTTGGAATGTACCTGAACCTTGCTTAAGGATGCTCAGTTCATGCAGCCAGTGGGGCTTAATAATTTAAAATTAACTAAACTCTTTTAGTATAAAATGTAATGGCTCTGTCAGAATTGAAGTGCAGAATGCTAATTTAGGATTTTAAATAATAATTCTGAATAAATGGAAATGTCATTAAAAGGAAGGATGCATAAAGGGACACCTTGAATTAATATCAGCCATTAAAGATACTCCTAGATGGAGCAAAGACTTACAAAGGTCAAAACCCTGAGCGAGCTATAAAGAATGTAGCTGAAAGTTGAAATATTTTGGGTCATAAACAAGAACATGCTCATCTTGAAAATACTGCAAAACTTATATGCATGTTTTGCTAATCTTAGAGTTCCTTGGGAAGTGTCCATATTTCTGTGGGCAGTATTTTCCAAAATCATCATCAGTGCTTACCATGATTACTAGGCACTCCTCCACCTCCTGTTTAATGCAGTCATATTTTCGAACGTCCATGTGAAACTCATAGGGAGCTCTTTCCCTTCCTCACCAGCTTAGTGTGCATGGGCACCAGCAGCAACGCTTCTGCAATGCTATGGGCCTCTCCCTAATGCATCACCAGGGCTTGAAAAGTAGCCTTGAATAAAAAATAACCTCTTCAGGTTCATTAACTGCAGACAGATGAAAAAAGTTGAATTTCATACAGAAACACACACATCTCACATGTGGAATAACTCACTCTCTGACTGGGCAAACTTCTGAAGCTGATTTCTTGTGACTTTGCATGCCAGGGTGAGACATCCCAGTGCCTAACAGAGGGTGAGCTCCTGCCTGGGATTTGTGGGAGACATCTTTTGGATTCTCTGGAGAATCTTGGAGACCTCACATGGATTCTCTGAAGCCACTTGTCTGTTAGAAAAGGATTTATCGTCACAAGTGTTTGTACCATCTGCATAAAAATGTGAGTTCAGCTATCCGAGGCCAGGAAGATGCCATAAGCTTACACATGCCCTTGCATGCAATAGTGTGTTGAGAATCAAACTACTGTGTCCACTCTGCTCCAGTTCTAACTTTTTCCACAGAAACTCTGTTGGGACTCCTTCTTCTTGCAATTTCTGGATCCAGGAACATGGACCCTACAATACTGTAAGCAAATATTTTTTAAAGCGTTAACATATGTCAGTGTAAATGCATGTGTAGACTACAGATTGCTTTCTTCACGGTCAACTTCTATGACAACTCTGTGTTTCTGGCTTCAGCTAATGAGCCTCTACTCATTATGTGGTGGAAGGAAACACAAAGGCATTTAGAGCAAAGACCTGGAGGACATGAAGAGGATCTCCTTCTGTGATACTGAAGTTTTCCTATTAAAACTGAAAGGAAGGGCTTCTATACTGACTGAAGGGTAGAAATGCAACTTGTGCCATATTCAAAGAATTGACATCTGAGTATCAGTCATTCCAAAAAGGGAATAATATTCAGAATTTATGTATAGTGGTACATTTTAAGTGAAAGTTCAAGCCCATGGTACTGCACAGCGTGCATGGATTCTGCTGGACTGAAAGACAGCAGGAAACAAATGCACCCATCTGGCCACATAAATCAATCACTGAAATCTGAAGATACACCCACAGAAGGGAAAAAATGATTAATAGATCTGTGATGTGTAAATTTTTACTTAACTCTAAAATCACACAGAAATGTTTTCAAAGAACACCATGCCAAGGACATGAGGACTTTGTAACAGTGAGAGGAGTGAGCGTCTTCTAAATCTGTCAGAAGAAGCAGGCTAGATTAAAAGTATGCAGTGAATCTGGAAGGAGCAGTTGAAAGGGTGGCCATGGCCACATTTATACCTTTCCTACCTGCTCATGGTGTCTAGCACTGGACACCACAGCAGGCAGTATGACAGTTTTGCCTGTGAGCCACTTTCTCATGTTTTGATTTCAGTGAGTACTTTGCACTAAACATTATATTAATTCTTCTTTATATATGCTTCCCTCAGTAGGTTCAGATCTTCACTGAAGCACCATCACTATTGCAGAAGCTGAAGGACCAGAGGTTCTGCTGTCAGCTGAGGAATAAATATCTGAGCTTCATTTACCACAGGCAGGACAGTCCCCACATATCTGAGGAAGCAGGGAATAGACTACACAGAGCTCAGTGCCAGAATTCAGCATTCATCTCCGCCTGATCTCAAGCTGCTTTTCTGTCAAAACGGGCATGTCAGGTAAATCCTCTGAAAGATTTCTGAACTGAAGGCTCAGGGGAGGCACTCCTGGATCCAAGTCATGATCGCCCTGCCCACTCTCTCTGGCGTAAGCGACATTTCTGCACTTTAAGCCCATTGACTCACCTTAAAATAAGTGTTATACTAGATCTATTCCAAGGCATTTTTTATCATTAAAAATGGAATGCTGAGTTTGCCTCATATTTCAAGTATTAGCTCCTCAGAAGTCAACTACCCCAGAGACAAGCTGGGGTCTCTTTAGTCATTTACTGAACAAAGCCCTGACACTGAGTTTGTAGCCCTGTGAAACAGCACCTCACAGCTTTGGGGTTTTATTTGTAAAACCTTGGACAACATTTTCATAGCTCAAACAGACTATTTTTTTTTTCCTGCCAATGATATTCTGATGCCTTTTCAAACACCTTTGTGGATCACTTGGGAAGGAAGACAACCACACACCAGAACACAGAGGCGGCTGAATCCTTTAACACCAGTAAGAATTTTGGTCATTCCACAGGGGTCATAATTGCCTCCACAACATTTCAGGACCAGAAACAGCCATCCTAACCTAAACCAGGCTGCCTTACAAATAGGAAGGCCTTGAAAACACAGTCTTTTTAAATTGGCTGACACAAAGCTCACCCCTATCTCTATCAGCATTGCAATAAATAAATGATTATGGTCAAATTACTACCACTATTGTTATTAGCAGCCTCCAAGCAAAAGTTGAACCAGAAGAACACTGAAGAATGAAAAGCTTCTAATATTCTTCTCTCTCTCAAGTGAGAGCAATTCGACTGTAAAATGTGTTACATACTCAGCAGCACAACATCTCCACCCTTGCTTCCTGTCACCGTGGGCATCCTATTTCCAATCACCACCACATTTTTTTTGTGTGTCTTCCTTTATTCACTGACTTTTGCAAACCTTTGGGAGGAGAAATGAAGACTACTATAGCAGCTTTTAAATTGACTCTTATATTAAGAATGTTATGGTTTTTATATCCGCTCTGAAAGGGTAATAGGAAACTTATGAAATATTTACTAACTGTGATGCATAAACAACAAATCACCTCTTTTCCATTAAATATTTTTTTGTAAAGATATTTTTAATAAAATACTGCAGCTTGCATTTTAATTACAATGAGTAATTAAAACTTAGAGGATAATCATTTTTGGCAAAAAGTCAGTTTTTGTTAAAATTTTAAGATAGAAAAAAGATGCATATTACGACCATAATACTGTTAGTAATTAAGATAAATGCATCAATTATTAAAGATGCAAACATGTCAAGCAAGCATAACTAATTATTTGAGCATGTTAACAGTTGTTTAATGTTAACAAGCAGTGAATTATTAAAGACCCCATGTGTCACATTTTGGACTGCATAAAATATAATGTTCTGGAAGGGTTTATGATTTTCAGGTTTTGCTTATATCTTTCCAGTCAGATAAGCAATAAATTTAAGATAACTTGTACTTAAACTGTATTTCTAAAATAATTAGCTGTAATTGTGTAATGAAATGTTGTATTTCTCGCTTTATGAAGACTTCCGAATTCAGTTAAAATGACCAAAATATATCAATAGGTGTTCTATGCTGTAAAGATGTGATTTCTGTATATGAGCATGCAATTTCTTCATTAAAAAGAGATACAGTATTTGAGAAGCTTAAACTGTCAGAGTAACAACTAAACTGAGATGAAAGAGTGCATTTTATGTGAGCTAGCGTTCATATTGGTACCTGGCTTTGTAGTTGAGTGGTAGAATATCACCCTTCTGAAGGAAAGATTTGCTACTATCCCCTTCAGTCAGCTCCTGGTGACTGTGCTAAGGCAGCTGCTTCAGCATCTCCAAATACTTGTTAGGGGTTCCACGTCATCTGACACAACAATAAACAAATAAGTAAACAATAAATAAAACACATCAGGAGCTTCATTAACTATTGCTATACATACTGAAACCCAGTTTGTCTTATCTCTGGTTTTGGTGGTGGTTTCTGGTTTTTTCTGTTGGTTTGGTCTTTTTGGTTTTGGTTGGTTGGCTGAGTTTTGTTGTGTGCTGTGGTTTTGGTTTGTTTGGGGGTTTGGTGCGATTTTGTTCGTTTGTTTGGTGGTGGGTTTTATTGTTTTTTTCCTTTGTTCCTTCAGACAAACACAAAATTAGGCTTCTTTCATGTGAAAAAGCTTCTTTGAGCTTGATCTTATTCCAGCAGACTGAAAAGCAAAATCTTTGTCCAAGCTTTAGCTGTTAAATTTTGAATTCTGGTGAGTATCTAAAGGATTTATTGCAAATCAGAGTGGAAATGTCACAGGATCAGTGATTTGAATTTACAAATATTTACTACAACATCTTTGTAGCCTTACCTAAACATGTTGGTAGACAGACAGACAAAAATCTGCCTAGCTGAGGGGTCTCAGAGCAGAGCCCAGAGCCCAACAACTCCTGAGCCATGACTGAACCTCAAAGGGGGATGCCCAGCAGCTCAGCACCTCTTCTGACCTCCATGGCTGCTGCAGCCCTGGAGGTATAACCTTTCCTACCTTTGCACTGGTGAAGCAGTGTGGATTAGCTCCTACATTGTTAGTAACTGCTAATCTAGATTATTTTGGCAGGTCACATAAATTTGAGAAGCTAAATTAGCGTCTGCTATGGCACATCAAGGGGAAGGTGACCTCTGTGCCTTGCTGAGCTGCAGCTACAATGTTTGCTGATGATCTTAGAAAAGAATACACCTTCACCACCAGCATGCCAAGGCAGGGTCCCCTTAACAAAATGAGTGCCCAGAACCACCTGGGAGATCACTGGTTTGGATTCTTGTCAGGAGGAGAAGAGTGCCAGGAAGCACTAAGGAAATGTTTGTTTGCTTGTCTTTAACAACATATTAATATGACTTAATGTTTGCAAAGCTCTTTGACATCTTTAGATGAAAGAGGCTATGCACAAATATTAGGCTGTTAATTGAGTGGCTGGAGGGTATGAAAACAGTGCAGCCCCAATGCAACACTTAGTTCTTCATACTAATGTTTTTAAAATCTTTTCTGCCATGCAACTGGAAGTTTCAACCACGCAGTGAGAAGACAGGTTTGAGCTCCAAAAACTTTGAAGCAAAATATGGAAGTGAGGAAGAGCTCACAAAACAGACAACAGCCTCACTGTCAGATCCTCCTGCAGCACAGAGCTGCCAGGAGAAGCACATTTCTGGGGTCTGACACAGAGTCTCGGGGGCAGAGAGGATAGTAAAGTTTCTTTGTCATGGTCTGTTTTCTAATGAAAACAATCTGATATATCCCACTCTCCCAAGAATATCTGAAAGGCTACTGCCCCGAAATGTAATTGGAGCTTATAAATCCAAGCCATCACAAAAGAACAGAGGTCACAGCTAGAGACGCTGGTGGAAAGATGCTGATAACAAAATTACTGAAAGTTAAGAGAGCAGCACCTCAGGCCCAAGTCAACAGTAGGATTTCAGGTGCTTGAGGACAAGAGTGCCTTTTGCAGATAATTTACCACTCAAACATACACAAAAGAAGTTTGTGGACCCTACTGGTCTTCCTTTTAGTTTATCTTATTTAGTATTTTTCCCCCAATTTTTCTTCCTGTTTCTAGGTGACCTCCTTCCTGCGACAAGGTCTTCCCATAATGACAGTGAGCTCTGATGATAATGTAGGTAACATTCAAACAGAGACCAAGTGCAGCAGAAAGCCATATTTCACTCCTGACCTTCAGCTCCCCCTCTAGTGCAATGCACACATATTTCCTTTCACTCAGGAAGGACCAGTGAAATGACACCAAATGAAATAACTGTTTCCTTAACTAGATAACAGAGATTAATAAAATAGTTTTGCCATTTTCACTGCATACACAATACTCACCCCACAGCTTTGCTTAGCGCACATTATATATTAAGATCTCTGCTTGGCAGAGGCAGGGAGAGAAAGATGAGGCAGACCCCACCCTGGCACACGATGCACAGTGCTTTGCAGCATGCCTGAGCTGCTACAGCGCCAAGGACCTTTGGGGGAAGCTCCCAATGACACCCTGCAAAGTTTTCCATCCACCTCTCCTATCCCAGCCAGAACAACAAGCCTGCTAAAGTGCAGGTCCTGCTGTCAAGCTGCTCCAGAGCCACAAACCCAAAATCGTAGGTTCTCTCATCTCCAGCACCAACTGCTGCACTACACAGTAGCGCTGGCAGAGCTCCAGACTTATTCCTTTATGTGTCAGGCCTGAATCTCTTCATATGTTAGGGTAGAGCTGCATGTACAGTACTTCCCTTACTTCCAAGGCGTTTTTGCCATCTGTTTCTATTATGGGAGTTTATGGCACAGAATACCTCAGACAGTACGGTATCTGTTTCTTTTCTGCGCTGCAGTTATGGTTGCTGTGTTGCTTTATGAACAGAATGATAAAACTTGGTGCCTTCTTAATTCTCTCCTTTCCACCCTTTTTTTTTCCCCTTTCTTTTCATAGCACACTGCAGAAATAGAAGGATTTTTTTACAGATCGTATTATTACGATGAGAAGTGGTTTGAAAGAAAGCTCAAAATTTATCAGGAAATGGAAATGTAGCTACAAGGGAGCTTTTAAAAATCCTTTAATCATATCATGATTAAGAAGGTTTTTATATTGTTACTTCATTGTTCTGAAATATATAGAATTTTGCTATAAACTGAAAGTTCTTTTTTTTTTCTTTCTTTTTTTTTCTTTAAATAAAGAAGAATCTACTTGGCATAGATAGTCTCTCATTCACACACATTAAATTCCTGCACTAAAGCAGTGACTCCACAAGCAGAAGGGCTCTGTGGATTCATGAGTAATATTTCACAGTTCTTTGCATCCCCGGAATGAAAGCACTTGAAGGAGTGTCATGTCAATACACCCATGTCCCCCACTGCATATTCTCTGAGAAACCTTGAGGAGAGGAATTATTTTTATGGTGTAAACTTCAGATAGGCAGCTTTTTTTTGTGACATGGAGAGCTATTATTTGCATGCAACAGTGTCCTATTTTAATCACATTTACATGGTGAATGTTTTCAATCACCCTCATTGTCTCTAGCCCATGAGGAGGTGGAGCCATTGCACACTAAAGAACGGATGAATGCAGACTCTTGGACAGAAGATTAGATAGGTATGAATTTGGCAAAGAAAGCAAATATAGACACAAAGAAATATCCTATTTGCCTATGGCTGCTTTGATCACATGGTGACCATCTGGAATTTAGATCAAACCTTCAAAAACATACAAGGGACCACACTTCTGCAGCACTCTCAATGATAAATTAATATCTGAACTGGAAGTACTACAAGAAAACAGTGATAAAGAAGACAAAAGCCACATCTCACATACTCCAATTGCACTCCATTTCCTGGTGTTTCTTCACTTCCCCCGCCTCCCCCTGCCCATTAATATAAACATTATATGAGAAGTATAGTGAGAGCAATAAAAAATAAATGGCAATTAGAGCCAAGATCCAGAGCTAAGACAGGAGGGGGGAAAAAAGGAACAGAAACATTGGTCCTGATGGCCTTTTCCTGTTCCAATTTTTTTTAATGTTCTTCTGACCCTGATTAGATCTGCAACTTCTCATAGAAGGATTTGAGATGAGTCCTATATTTAGATTAAAAAAACAACACGAGTGCCACAAGTGAACTGCCAAGCATGCAGGGATCCATACGTACTTTGCCATGTTTTCTGAACCACACTGTTACTCTGTATTTTTTCCTTCTGATGCAGTTGATTTACCACATTGCTTCATAGGTGCAGCCTGCAAAACAAAGGCCCTGGTGCCCTCTGAACTGCTTTAAGAGGTCTCTGTTGTCTGAGATCTACTTATATACCTGGAAGCACCTCCCTACTTACCACTGCACCTTGTCAGTAAAACAACTGTGTTGGGCAATCTTAGCCAATTATTTCTTATCTACTACTTCAGAGCCAAGGCATAAGGGTACCTCTAAAATCCAGAGCCTGTGAGGGCTGCCTGGCAGTCATCAGCCCTTACCTTGAGAGTGCTAGTGGAGGTGACAGCCCATGCCCAGTTCTCCATAACTGTGCCAGACACATCAGGCATTGTCCCCTCTTGTGGGCAGCACCGTGCAGGCAAATGTCTCAAGAAAGACCAGCAAATTATTAATCTGCAAACTATGGGAAGAAAGAGCAAATGTTAGTTTTCAGGCTCACATTCCAGACACTCAAAGGTGGACCCAAGTATGTCCCAAGTGACTTTCACTGGCTTAGTGAAGTGACCACTGTCACAGGTCCTGGGCTTCCCTCCTCTCAAAGTTAGAGCTCTTTAGCACAGCACATGAGTCCCTTCTCCCTCAATCTGCTAGCTCACATTTCTTTGCATCTCCCCACCACCTTCAAGTCAATGATATTTATAGGAGCCTTAACAGCTTGGGAGCCACATCACTCCTTTACCTTGTCACCAAGGGATGGAAGACAGCGCTGTACCAAGCACATACATGGGGAAGCCATCTTAAGGGGCATGGAAAGGCAACAATGACCCCTTAGCACTGCCTCAAATGGTGTGGTACAGCTGGCTGGACTGCAGCAGGAACCCTGGCACTGGAGAGCTCTGGCACAGTGTTCCCAAGGTGCATTTCTAATATCTCTATGATGAGTATTTCTGCCACATTTCAATATTCGGAGAGAAAGGCAGAAATCAAGAACCCTGGTTACTCTTTCTGCAAGTATGGATCAGAAAACACTTCATTTTGCCTTTATGCAAACATCTGGATGCACACACTTCCACGGCAGAAGAACTTCCCACTACAGAAGATGTCATCAGGTCCGTTCACTATCACAGCTGTTCTAGCATAAGTATTTTTTACAGCTGAAAATAAAGGTGCTCACTTTTCATTGGTGATATGGATGCACATCCATTTGGCCCAAAGGAAAACACAGACCCCTTCTTGCAATGGATAAGAAAAATAAAAGATATGTCTAACAGAACAAAGGGTAAGAAACACAAGGAAATACTCTGTGCCTCTCTTTAGCAAACAAAGTGCTCAGACTATGATTTAATTTTCATTGGGAGAGGTAATATTCACATTTCCTGTGCATCCCCTTCAGTCCCTGAAAGAGGACAGTTACAAATCATTTTGTGGCAGCCACCTCCTTCACTTCACTTATGTCAGAGAAGAGGTTTTAAGAACTAAGCAAACAAAGCTTACAAACAAAAAGCAAAAAGCCTTTCAGTTTTATTTGCATTTTATGTGATCCCCTCACCCCACCCCCAATTGGATCAATAGATCATTTCAGTAATAGAAAAACTAATGTTCTTAAATTATTTTTTTTTCCCTTCAAATCACCAAAAAGTCTCTTCCAGATTAGGCCTCCCAACCAACTGATTTAGTTATGTGTCAGAGAAGCCTCAGTCTCTCATTTTTCTATTTTCCTGGGCTGAAGGAAATGCTTATTGGTACTGTACTTTAAATCCTAGCCAATGGAAAGCAATGTTTCACCATTTGTCTGCCCCTGACACATTTTTATGTAAACTGTTGCAAAGGGAAGGGATTCACATATGTTTTGCCAACTCTGCTGAAGTACAAATAAAAGGCATCCAAGGTTCAAAGAGTTAAATTACCCAACGGTTTCCCCTGCCGTACTCACCCCCATCCTAAGCTCCTCTTTTCTCTCTCAGGGCTATGCTTGATTTATGGTGTGATCCATCCCTGTTGGGAATTGACAGTCACTTTCATTTTCTGGTATTTTTTTTCCTTTCTCTGCCAAGGTCACCAGAGAGAGGGCCCTCCAACTTTTCTGCATTCGTCCTCCTTCACCCTTCCACCAGCTTGGCCTCATGAATCATCCCGTCTTCACATTGAACTCCTGATGCTTCTCTTCCACCAAACTGCCCGACTTCCGCAATTTTTCTTCATTCTCACTAACAATTTGGTAATGAAATATTGATTTTTAGTTAGATTCAAATAGATGTTATTAAGTTTGCATTGATAAATCGTTCCCTTTCTCAGGCTGGAAGTACCTCAGTCAAATTCTAACTGCGCTTTCATACCTGGTGATGTATTAATTTGACATATTTGTCACCCAAGCTGCCTGGCTCAGAGTTAGAGGAGGGCGTCTGTCCTAATTGCTGCTATTTCACAGAGAAGGTGTAATTCTAGCTGATTTCTGCCAAGGATTTTAGCCCTAAAATAAGATCTTTGCAAATGTTTTCCATGAGGTTTTTATTAAGGAAAAAAATAAAGAAAACAAACATTCATTTTTTGTTCCAGAAGGGAGAGGTAGGCACTCAAAGCCAATTAATCTTAAATGTTTTCAGTTAATTTTCCTAATTGAAATATATTAAATACCAATGAATTTGCTATGGATTTGAAGGCAAGTGTGTCATTCTTTAAACCTTTTTCAGTGAGAATTGCTGGATATTGAAGATTTTTCTTTTTTTTAATTAGCACAAAAACCCAAACTGGTCCTGTAACTGGTTAAATGTAGTAACCATTCTCTGTACGTGCCTTGAACAGTAACCCCTTCTTCAGAGTTGAAGGTGGGAGATGGGCAACATGAGGTGGCAGAAACTGTGTCAGTATTGCATCATCTTTCACCTACGATGGGGATAAGGTTCCTGGTCCTGAGACTTCACTGAGGGCAAAAATTATAAAGCAGACAGAAAGGCAAATAAATTACATTGGAACAAAGGCATGCACTTGCCCCTCCAAAATACCCAGGCGTTGTCCACCTCTGTGATATTGCTTCAAAAATAGCTGCTGCTTCTCAACCCTGCGGTGGCCCCACTGCCAGCTGTGGCGAGTGGTGCCCAATGGCATTGACAGGGCAGAGTCCATGGAAATTCTACACAAATTTAGCTGACAGAATGGGAAGGAGGGGGACACACATTCTTATTCCCACTCTGTGTACATCTCAAGTAACAATTAGCTTTAAATTACACACAACTTGGTTAAAAGTTTAGATGGAGGTTTGCAGCTGTGTCAGTTTGAAGCACTGAATTTCAACCGGATTGCAATCAGAGCTGCCAGCACACACATGTCATTCTGCACCTGTAAAAATTCCACCTTCCCACTAGCCAGCAGCAGATAACAAAATACATCCTTGATAACGTAAAAAATAATCTCCTGTTTACTTTGAGTGGATAAAGGGCAAGTGTGATTTCTTACCCATCAAGTTTAAAGATACCTGCTGAAAAATTAACCTTCAAAGAGTTTTAAAAGGGGAAAAAAAAGAAGAGAGAGAGAGAGAAAGGAATATGTTACTATTCTAAAGGGAGTATTGAGCTTGATTGTGCTGACTGATTCCAAGAGACAGCCACTGATGAACCAAGCTCAATTCCTTCCTACACTTCCATGTCACACCTTTTTATTTACAAAATAATTTAGTGTAAAAGGAGATAATTCTTGAAAATTAGCTTTTAAAAGGTCACATTAATTTAGCTGGTACCAGCTGAAAGCCGGTTTTAAACAATATCCTACAAAAGGATATGTTTGGGTTTTTTTTCCAAACAACAGAACTCCAATTTAGAGCACCCAAGATACATACTGCATAGGAATTTAACTTTTGGCATTTAACGCTTGCCATATTCCCCATGCTACACAGACCGAGGTAAATACAACATTCTAGTGGCAGTGGTGGCTGCTAACTCCACCCACAGCTACCATTGCTTTTCTTAAAATAAACTGGATAAAAGCTGTAACGACACAAACCAACCTTCATTATCTCCCCTCCACACTGATACAGTAATAAGACTGTTTAAATGAAGCAGACAGCAGAAGGCATGTGTAGATTTCTCTGCTTATATAAGTTCGTTTGTTCTTCTCCCATTCCTTCTCTTACACATTTCTAGGGTTATTTAGTGCAATAAGTAATTATCAATCCACTTTGGAAAGCCATTATACATTTACATACTCTTCAAAGCTGCTGTTGCTTCTATTGTTTCTAATGCCAAAACATGAATGTGAGGCAAGAGCCTCTCTAAGAGCAGGTTATAGTGAGTTCAGCATGCAGAATGCAGTTAGTAGGATGCATAAGGGAATGAGTCATTTCTGAGACATAGAAAACTCAGACTTACCAAACCTTTTCCTAGTCAACTATTTTTCTTTACTACACTTGCTAATAATGACAACTGTTCTGAGGAATGTGCTCTGCAGTATTATTGCTACTAACTGTTATTAATCCAGTGTAAAGCACAATATAGCTGGATCAAAGCATCAAATTTAGAAGAAAAAAAGCACACCAATTCAGAAAGTAAAAGGTAAAATTTAGGTATTTTGTGGTGTCTATCTTTCCTTCCACTACAGGACAGTTACAGAACACAGAGTGAAATGACCCACCAGGAAACCCCAGTGAATTGAGTAGCAGAATTGAAGTGTGACAGACATGCTGCCAGAGCCTGCTACCAGCTCAGTCAGATAAATACACACTTAGGGAATTCAAATGCATATACATGCACAAGCAATATTGACTGTAATGGCCTTATGAAACCATCAAGTTCTAATAATATATGCTAAATATGGAAAATTGTCAAGGCTACAGTCTCACAATGTGTTTGCTACAGACCAAGAGGGCTTCTCCTCTAGTCCCCTGGAAGTGGGTGGCTCAGGTTAGCAAAGGGCTGCTAATAACCACAAATAAAAACAGCATTTGCACCTACCCCCAGCCTCACATGATCCACATACCACAGCTCAAATTTCCAGTGAAATCTAGAGCTCAGTCAGAAGTACAACCTGCTTCCTAACCCACAGTGGCTTCTCACATAGGAAACAAATGTCAGGTCCAGATAGGCAGCTTGAAAGAACATTCATAGACTTGGCTGTAACACTTAGTAAACCACAAGCTTCCCTTTGGCACTTGCTCCTCCTGTGCCTTTGCAACACAGTACATATACAGGTGATGCTGTAATTCACACTCACAGAGCATATTTCACATGCCTAATGGTAAAGCACCAGCCCAGACACCTGAGATACTCAAATACCTACAGTGGAAAGGTTTCCCCATGGTACTAGCCTTTGGTGGCCTGCCATCAAGATGAAGGGAAGGAGCTACTGTCAGCAAGGCTCTAGCCCCTAATGCTGCTGAGCACAGCCTTTTCACATTTTTCCTGTTAGGTGAACCATGGGAAGTCTTCTAGGAGGAATTCTTGTGAATTCTAGGAGAAGGTGCCACATCAGTAACACTGATCTATTTCTTAATACTGCTTCCCGAGATCAGGGAACCGACTGAGCCCTTTCACATACACCACATTTGTAGAAATTCCAGATTGGGCCAAAGGGTCATCTCCTCCAGGTTCCTATTAAATGAACTACTATTGAAACAGGGCCCAGTCCAGACTGCCCTACTAATCTATCCATTGTCTCAAAAGACTTTTTGGTTGTTTCAGAAGTTAGGTAACACACACACACACACCCACATTGTAATTTGGCAGGGACATGTTGATTCAAGGAAACAGCTGGTGAATGGGCCAGGGATGAAGTAAATAACAAGGCTGGTAGCAATATTATACTTGCCCTCTCAGCAATGGAAAGATGGACTTGCCCGGCACTTCAGCTTGGCTGCTGCAAGGCAGAAGTAGATAACTCCCACTTCTAGAACCTTCCTGAGCACCTCTTGCGCTGTCTTCTGTATTACAAAAGGAGTAATTTTGCTACTCTTGCTTGCTACTGCACTGTTGCCTGCTCTCTTCTGCAAGCGCTTTCCTTCTCCTTACAACCCACTTTTCCTCCACTTAGCTGTGATTCTTTATTGTAATGAGAATTAAGTTGAGTATAAGCTGTGAGGGCTAGAATCACCCTTTGTGAACCCAGAGCGCTGACCAGACAGACTCATATTCACATGGCAGCACTGCTCTCAAGAAAACTGGAATATAAGCCTGGATGAAAGCTGGAAAGCTTCCATAGGGAAGAAGTGGGATATTTCCCTTATGGTTCCTCAGTGTAACTGAAAATCTAGAGTATAGCTTGGAGAGCAGGAAACCTAACTTAAAAGTTAATAGTTAAATTAATTAAGGTGGGCATTGAATCCAAGTCTCCACATCCTACTGGCAGAATATCCCAATTAAGCTGCTTGGTCAAAACATCATTGTTTGTGATGTTGATTCTATTCTAGCATTGCCCCATATGCCAGAGAAGCTCAAGATAATCAAGGTTCATCTTTTAATTTTGCTCAGGGCATAAATTCATACTGCTCTCTGCCCCCACTTCAAACCATCCCACACAGAAGAAAATATTGTTTGCCTTGGGGTAATGCTGGCTGTCAAGTCATCGTTAGCAACAGTGTCTCCATAAGAGATTAGGTTTTGGTACATTCACTGACAAGAGAATGCAAAGAGCAAACAGTAGTGACCCAAGTTTGTTACCCTATCTCTGTCTTTCAGACCTGAACTGGGAATTTCGTGGTAATAGAATTAGATACCAATTAATAGTCAACATGTACAAACAAAGTATATGAACAAACACAGCCTGGAGATGAAATATGTATTAAATTACCTCCCAAAGCAATTATTTCAATGTTATTGTGATTGCGATCAGAAACGGAGCAATTTTTTTTTGTTCTCTATTTTTAAACATTTAAAATCAATGTATTTGCCTTGTGAATGTACCAACAGCTATTCTGAATACAGACCCAGAATTTATCACAAAGGCTTAATTACACTAAGGTTTCCATTCCTGCCCTTCACCACCATTCCTCTTTCTTTAAGATCTTTCTTCTGGTGCATTTTCCTTACATTATTAGTGCTGTCTATAAAATATGAATCTCAATTCCATGATCATCATAAAAAATCATAAAATTCTATGCCTGCCATGAAAATGTTACATGATTTATTTTTGTGTGAAGTACATATTAAATCTAAGCATTGGAATGATTTTTTTTGCCTCCTTGACACCAAGAACTTCAAAAGATGCACAATTTCTACTCAATTGCTATTATGTTAGGTTTCTTTCCTTATTTTAAAACATATATTTCAGAAGCTATTTATAGGTTGAGGTTAATATTCATATTGCCATATGCTGTACAGTGTTTGTTCATATAGCCTCTTCATTTTTATTTTATATGACATGTGGTGACTGCATTATACATGGCATTCTCCTAATGTATTGCATATGTATATAATGTTTATTACAATAATGTCTATATGCAAAGCATTTTTTGCACTAACAGATTTTGAACTGATAAACAACATAGCTCCTCAACTGTGCTCAGTGCTGGACATGTGGTCATATTCTACTGCTCTTTGCTTTGAATGTTGGTATAGACCCACATACAAACATTACAGGGGTAAAAACAATACAGCATAAATGGAGAGGGGAAAGAAAACTTCTCCGGTGGCTGAGAGTCTCTCCCTCCTCAGAAATATATGCAGCGCTTTCAATGGCTCGGTCTGAGAGGTCACCATATGGGGATCTTAAACTCCATATCAGCCTTTCTCATCCCACTGCTACAACCTGAAGAACATGTTAACAAAGGGCAGGATTTTTTTCTCTCTTATGGACACCAGAAGTTTAAATTTGATTTTATTGCCTCCAACTGATAGGTTCTTAATTTCGCATCTTAATGATTCCCATATGGAAGGTACTGTCACTAGATCTAAGCAAAATCATTCTACCAAAACCCACTCCAAAAATACAAGTATGAAACCCAGGAAACAGCTAACAAATTCACTTCCAATTGACTGCACCATTTGCCTTGGTAAAAGCACAGCAACACTAAAAAAAATAAATCTGAGACTACTTATATATTTTAAACAACAATAACAAATATTAAGAACTCAGACTGAAGATTTCTTTAACATTTTCTTTCATTCAGTTTTGAAATCTAAGAAAATGAATAGAAATCAACAGTCATGTAAGCAAAACAAAAGAACAAAATTTACTCTGAACTCTTTATCCCCACTCAGTATTTCCAATGTAAAAGATTTGTTCTTCACCCAGTTCTAGCCATCACAACTCTTTATAAAGATCAGTGGTCAAGGGGCACTCAATAACTAGGGTTTGGGTTTTGTTGTTTTTTGTTTGTTTTTTTAAGTGAGAAAACATCCCCATGCTAATAATCAACAAGTAAATTATATTTTCCATTAAACCTTTGAAGGGTTGACACGTCTACAGCCTTCTAATGCTGTCATCCATGCTTTGTGAATATTTTTTGTAATTTTTTTCCCACAACAGGATTCCTGTCTTTTCTGTGTATCTCAGCCTTGCTGCCTGCCATCATTTGCCAGACAAAGGCAGGCCTTTCAAGAGAAGACTTTGGTCTGCATTTCAAGGAGGTCAACTACAATATCATGTCCAAAGTTAGCAGAGAGAAGAGCAGGGAAATTGTGATTTATGGCAAATGCTTCCTCGGGACTTTGCCTGCTGTCTCTTCAAAGGAAAAGGAGTTATTCACTATCGACAAAGGAAAACTCTATGCTGGTTTTGAAAGAACAGAATAGAATAGAATTAACCTCGTTGGAAAAGACCTTTGAGATCGAGTCCAACTTACCATCCAACACTATCTAATCAACTAAACCATGGCACAACCATATCACTCCCTTCCCCTTGGGGCATTGCATACTGCCCTTGCCTTTTCAATCTTGCTTCTTTCCACTAATTAATATTACTAAACAATACTGATAATAAACTATATTTATAAATAACAATGAAGAGGATCTCAGGATGCTTTCAACAGACACAGACATTGTAAGCATGAGTACTGGCCTTGCAGAACCAAATCCCTTCTGCACTGCCAAGGTAGAGTGTTTGGGGGTGCGTTCATGGGCTCCTGCTCATTCCAGTAGCAAGAAGCACGACAATTCAACCACCATGACACAATTCAACGCCACACAATTCAATACCACACAATTCAATAGTCTTATATGTGTTAAATTCCCAATTCAGTTAATAGGAATTTTTATAAAAGAGGAGCAAAATTTACTTATCCTAGAAAAATTTGCATCTGTAGTTCAAATGTTTGTGAAAGTGTGATGACTTTGGTAGACTACAGATTCCAGTCATAGGAGCTGCATTCAAATAGGCAGGCAAGGAGAAAACCTGCTTTTCTTTCTATACAGATGATCCTTATAAAAGAGTTACAATACCTCAAACACCACCCCCACCTCCCCCAGTTCTCCAGTCCAAATGACATGTAATTAAACCATCTGATCTTCAGATATAGTTGTTTTCCCTGTCAGAAACAATGAAGAATAAGCAGATTTCTTCTAGGGCCATAGGCTTTAACTACTGTATCACGTACAGAGGACAGAAAGAAAACCCTAGACAGGATGCAGAAACCATGAAGAAAAATTATTAAAGATTCAGGAAAAAGAAAAATCAATCAAGGAAGATACACAAACCTGATTAGGAAAGAAAAGATTGTATGCTCCTATATATAAATATATATATAGGCATGTTAACGGGTGGCTGGTTCTTCTAAGATTACAGAAAATAACCTAAGGTTAAATATCCTTTTGAGTTTCTCTCCTACCATCTACAAAACTGGAAACCTGTTTCTCATGGCTCCAAGCAAAGAGCTGATAAAAGAATATTTTTGCAGCTAAATTCTCTTTTTCCACCAGCTCTTGAAGTCATGAGACAAATTCACTTGCCAGGAACTGATTGAGTACAGGGGATTTTTCCAAGTCCCTTTTCTGACCCAGATTTTTATCTTTGTGCTTTCTGAACAGATGGATAAGATGATCATTCTTTAAAGATCCCAACTTAAATGAAAATGTGTTTAGTTGTTCCAGTGCAGGGAAATACAGTAAGCCATTAAACCATGACAAATTTGACACACACACCAACTTCAGGGAAAAGAGGCCAAAACAAATGGAATGTCTCTCGTACCAAAGCAGAAACTGAATCCAAGTGATTTTTAAAAAGCAGCAAGGAAGATAAGAAAATAGCTTTCCTTCCCCTCTGGGCTCACACCACAGCCTACTTGTGGGAGCCTCGTAGCATACTCCTACCAGCCAGCCACCCCCACCCCGATCCTGTCCACCAGTATTACCAAAACTAGCACAGAAACACAAAGCTCCCTATTAAAAAGATAGAAAAGCTCCCTTGCAAAGGTAATGAGACACATTCTGCTAACGACTCGCCCACAATTCACAAATGAATATGGCCAGGCTCAGCTAAAGCAGAAAAAAAATGAACCAAGACAACAAAACTCCACTGAATTGTGATTTATAGTAAATCCCTGACATTTTTATGGTTCTCAAACCAATAATGCAAGAAGAAACAGCAGACAGTGAGCTCTTGGCACTGGTATTGACTTCAAGGTCAGTGGAGCACAGAAACCCATTGGTTACTGATAAAATGGCCTCTCCTCCACTCAGCTGCTTTTGGTTTTCAGGAGAGAACTTTCTTGGAAACCTGCAGGTGTTTGATATTTTGTGGTACTTAGCTCCCCTACTGCTCTTGATAGAATAATTACTTTGTTTAAACTTTTCAATCAACAGAATTTCTTCTTCCCCTGAGCCTTGAATTACCTTATTTAGTATCAAGACTAAAGCAAGCAGGTTAACAGCCTGTAGTTATTCACATCTACACAGAAGTCTTTTATTCTTGAATCAAAAAAAAAAACAACAGTATTTCTATTATTATTCTTTTAACTCATACGTAAGTGTAACATGATTGTGTCTGTAAGTAAGTGCCATACTGAATTTAATCATGCTATTTATTTGCTTTGAATGATCCTGTATTCTTTTTTTTTCCTGTACTCTTAGGCATTGATAAAGTGGTTCTTACTATTACAGTAAATTAAAAGCACTTTAAAAGATTATCTTTTACATTTGTCATAACAAGAATTTACATCAATGTTTTTCTCTCTTTAAGTGGGTATAAAGAACTTGTATACATTTTCTAATTTACTATGTAGTATTTATTACATGAAGAATGATTTCTTAACTAATCACAACTCATTAAAATTGTAAATTATTCTCAGTAACCCATAGTAGAAGACCTCTTGTGTCAGGAACAGGAAAACAATCCAAAGATTTTTAGTCAAGAAGCATAACTTACTTTTTCTGGATGAAATGAAGTATTTAAAAATCAAAAACCTCTATGGAAAGTAACAAGCTTTCAAGAGAAAAGGAGAAAACAAGCTGCAGGAAGGATGAAGGCAAATGGCACATCTTTGTGCAGAGGGGAAAATGGAGGTGGGCTGCCACACACAGGGTGGGAACCTCCCTTCCACCTCCATCCCTCTCTCCATGGATTAGTCCTGTTTGGCCCACACTGGTGGCCGCAAGCAAAAAGTGTATTGAAGGTTTCATGGCTGCACTTTCACAGCCCTATGTCACATTGCCTTATGGTTATCACACAATTACTGTGTTTCCTGAAGCAGGCAGTCCCCTAACAAAATACATGAACAGCCCAAGAGCATTCTTCATACAGATCTAGAGAAAGAGACATTTAAATCTTAGTTATTAAATTCTGCATTCAGCCTGCCAGTTACTTGCTTCTTTTTACTTCAGATACGTGGTGTTTTCCACATGTTTAGCACTGAAGCAGACATTTGTTTGGACTATATGCCTCTGTGTACTTTTTTAATGTAATAAAATTGACAGATGACTTCTTTTTGCAACAGGTTTGGTAGAAGAAAATGTTAGGTTTTTTTTCTTGATGGCTGTTTAGACAGCAGTCTTAAAAAATGACTAGTCACTAAAATTCCTCATGCTCATTTCATATTGTGTTGATTCATATTAAATTCATGACAACAAAAAAGCAACTTGAGGCACTTTTGGAAATGACCACTCTTTAGTGCTTCTCTCCTCCAGGCTCGATAGGCCCAGAGTCCATAAAGCTGCCTGCTGTCTTGTGTCATGAAAAGAAACAGCTTTGCCTGGGAATGCCATTACTGTGTAATGAGGCATGCAGCAAAATATACCTTCAGCAGCCACTTGATGAAGGCTTGCTGACACACCAGACCAGACAGAAATGTTTTTTTGTGTGTTCTTCCTTATTTTGTCCATCAATCACATCATTAGTCAAAGCAGACAGCCCTGTCAGCTGGGCACAGATGCAGACTGGCAGGCGATCAGTGGACAGGTGTTAGAGCTCTCCCAAAACAAGATCTCGAAATGAGAAAAGGAGTGAAGACCTTGTTCCAAGGGCTGTAATGTCAATATATTAAAAAAAAAAAAAGTCACAAACCAAAACCAACAAAACAACACAACACCCCCCCCAAAAAACCCCAACAAACCAAAACAACAACAATAAAAAAAATCCCAGCACCCACAAGGGGAAAAGTTCAGAGGGGATGCTCAGAGCCACTACACAGAGACTTTAAGAAAAGTTAAAAGGAGCTGTCACTTTGCATTAGATTTTCATTTCTGCCCGTATTAGCTGGTGTTGGTGGATAACAGCAACGTCCAGCATTCACTGTTTTGAATAGAGTCTAAAGGACATTATGTAAACAGTATTGTACTTCAGTTTCATTAGGAAAATCCTCCATGGCACATGGATTTATTTGTCCGAGGCTTCTGTCATTAAGCTGAGACACTAATACCCACAACGAGCATATATACTTTCAGTTTGACGTGCAAAATGGCAGAAGGCTACACGAGGGATCTCATTTTCATTACAAGAACCAAAAACATAAACACAGCGAGATACATCCAAAGTGCCCCTGGTCACAAGGAGTGCTAATCATGCAGATGCAAACCCTACACCTTCCAACTCCTTACGCAGGCAAAACCCCCACCAACTTCATCCTGGGCTGTCCTCTGCCAGCTTCTGCTGTGACAGCCCATCGACATTTTGTCATACTGCATGTGGTTACTCGTATGGTTACCACCATAGCAGGGGACACTTGGCATGTTAGGGGATGTGTGTCTGGCTCTTTTTGGGTTGGATAGCCAAGAGGCAAACCCACTTCTCAGATCCAGACATGCTTTCCTAAGCAATTTGAACAACATCTTCCTCAGATCTCTCACTGGTTGGTCTTATTTCTGTAAAGTGGAGCTAGTTCTCTCTCCCAACATTTTTGAATGGGTACTTTAAAGCAGAGGGTGTTTCATTTCCTTCCCATCCTCTCAAGCTAGCTTTTTGTCTGCAGTCACACTTTGAATTCTAGAAGGTTTTTAATAATGAGTCTGGTTAATATTGTTTCTGAATAGCTTTGCATGCATTGTGTGTTCTTTTTGAGTAATATTAGATAATTCTCCAGCTCCTTGTCACCAGGCACATGATAAATCTCCAGTGGAATCTCATTGTTCTGAGTCAAGTCCTTCCCCCAGATCTGGGCTAAAGGATGCTCTTGTGAGGTCCAAACTGAAATTCTGGAAATGCAATTTTACCAGTAGTATGTTTCTCTCAATCTTGCTATGGATAAGTTGGTCAATAAGAGCTTTTTATTAATCCCAGCTGAACGCAGCTCCATAGAAAAACAAGCAGCAAATCCCCCCACCAAGTGGGAGAGAATGACCCTTTGGGAGGAAAACTGTCAAAAAAAAAGTGCCATGCTAAAAGGGCAGAGATGTTCATGATAAAAGTGTTATAAGTGGAAAGCTCAGGCAGGGATACCACCTCCAATTGCAGTTCAGTTTGGACTTATTTTAGGAGAAAGACAAGCCCATGGTGTGCAGTGATTTGAATGAAAAAGAAAAATAAAATCAATCAGTGCTCATTCCCAGGGATGTGGAACCAACCAAAGAGCTAACCAGCTTCTTGCTGACAGAAAATGAGTTTACCAAAACCATGTTACTTTTCAATTAAAAAAAAAAAAAAAAAAAAATACAGCTGATAAGCAAGAAAGCTTCCCCTTTAGAATCAGAGGTAAAGTGGTTTGGGGAAAGGGACAGCAAGTCAATTGAACAGGAGACATGTACAATCCGCTCTGGAAAGCCGCAGTGATAATTAAGGTGTCTAGGTAGGGTCATAGGTTTTCCTTCAACTTCTGCCTCCTGCCCATTGCAAGTCTCTTTAAAATCCTGCAATTACTTGAGGCTTTCCTATTTCCTCCAGGTCCTCATGGTCCTCTTTCTCACTTTGCCCCTTTGCTCATATTTACACTCCACTTCCTCTGCTTTATTTCAACCACCACTAACCCATTATGTTCCCTTGCTTCTTCCTCTGGGCTTTATTCCTTCTTCTTCCTATCTGAATCCACTCCACAAAACCTCCAGCTCCTTGATATTAGTACCTCAAAAGTATGTTTGAATTAAAGTAAAAAAACAACAACCAACCAACCAAAAACAAAACAAAAAAAACCCACCACCAAACCTATGCAAACCTATGCTGCCAGCATACTGACCTGTTTGAAGTCATCAGGCCAATCAGTTCCTGGGCCATTGGGAGTTCTCAAGGCACGCTGCTCAATCACAGCTTGGTCCTGAGAGCACAGCTGGGAGGAGATCAAATGTGATTTCACACCTGCTCTCTCTGACCAGTCTTCTGCCCCTTCCCAAGTCTTTGTGACCAAGTGTGGGCTACAAATTTCCACAACACCCTGCTTTTAATCATGCAATCCTGCAATCTTTTGCAGGGATTTTGGAAGCCAGGACTTCCCAGGTCTTCCCATCCTCTGCTGAGCAGGGGAAAGCCCAGGTTCACCAGCAGTCAGTTGGCAGCACAGCAAGTTCAAAGCCTCTGCTGTAGCAGGCTTCAGAGTCCATCTGCATCCTGGCTGGCGTCAAGGAGATTTACTTCACAAACATGAGGATTATGCATGAATCTCAATTCTCACAGAAAAGCAGAGATTTTGTATATGCTAGTGGACCTCTTTGGATCCCAGCACTGTGGTAGGCATGAGCTGTGGTGGCTGGTATGCTGCAACAGGGGTCGAGGGATTAAGCTCAGTGAACTGCATTGGCTGACTTCTTCCAGTGCAAGTCTGAGCACAATACACTCAGTTGCAAATTTTACATAATGGGCTTGCTCTGGAAAGAGAAGGTTCCTCATGAAATACCAAGGTAACCTGGATTTTAACTCACATCATCATTGTCTTTGCTTCATTATTTTTTAAAACATTTTGAAATTTTTTTTTTTTTTTTAAAGGGGGAGATGGGGTAGGTCCCTTCCACTTCAATAAATAATAGGCTGGAGAGAAGGTGTAGGGAGGAGGAAGGGAAGAGAAATTAGGATCACTGAAAGGTCAGGTGCCTTTACACAGCACAAGGGAAAAGGAGTAGGCTTTCAGATCTTTCCAAGAGCTGACCTTTCTAAAGATGTGCTCAGCATGAAGGTTGTAATACCCAATACAGAGCCACACGTCTACCTTTAAATGAGAATTAAAGCCAGATATATCTCTGGAGATACCATTAATCTAACGAGCCTTTAGAGGTCACTGTTGTGCCAAACAGATCTGGGTGGGATACATTTATCTGATAAAAGAAAATACTGGTGCTTAAAGGAGCATTAGTCCACTAAACTTCTAAGATTTTTTAATAAACTCTGCTAAATAGCCCTGTTCCTGGAGAACAGGGAGTAACAGCATTAATAAATTAGCTTTGCTACCTAACTTTTAACTGTGTGCATGTTAGAACCAAATATCCTGAATGGTGCAATAAAATCAGAGTGAAAAAAGGTGAACATGGCCTACCCCTTCTGGTCTGGAGCTCCTGCTTCTATGGAAATGGTTACACTCAAGGACTTCAGTTCTCACAAGACTGGAAGGAAGAATAATAGCATGAACCTGACTTAAATGCTGGGGATTTTGATTTTAAAACAATATTCTTTTATGATTCTGAACAAACACTTTCTTCCCTGATTTTGAAATGGAAACATGAAACTAATTTGTGGCTGAATGGATGTTTTAGACTATAGATATCGATGCTCCTGTGATGGCAGCAGGGTTCACACAAAGACTTAGAATAAATTCCTTATGTGGTGGGTGAATTTGGTTGAGATGACAAGGTGTGCTTGGTATTTCCAGGTTCAAGCAACACGAATTTCAAGCAAGTCCTGACTGGGTTATAATCTGGTGGCTTCACCTTGCCACTTTGTTCAAAGTTCATGATGAAGTTTGAAAGGACGTACCAACCCCACTGTGAGAAGGCACCAGCTGAGTTAATCTGTCTAATGAACATGAGAAGAAAAGCAGGGTCCACTCAAACAGTGCATCTTTCCTGCTGTATTTGTGCTCCAGTGGCAGCATACAAAAACCATATGACATATCCCCTTGCTTCTGCAGTCTGGATCCTGTCTCTGCAGCACTGTCATCGATCTCTTGTTCTACATTAGGCTCTTAGGCAGCCCATTGGGGCTGATTTGTCAATAATTTCAAAGGTTATTCAAACGTTCAAGCTTTATTGTGATTCTTAATGGATCATCTCCATAGAGCAATTTAGAAGTGTGGGAGAAAGAAGGTTATGAGGCTATAGAGAAGAAACAATATGAAGCTGGTCCACAATACTGTTGTAACACTGCATGCTGCCACCACTGCACTTTACATACCAGAACCACCGTGCTAGATCCACAGTTAAGCTGTATGCGTCATTACATTCAAGGAAATGTACTGAAAGGCATCACCAATGACATACTGGAACTCAAAACTGTTGGGTTGTTAGTAATTTTATAACCTGGAGAATAGAGCTTGCCATTCTCAAACCTGCCTGTTGAATGAAAAGCATGAGGTTCAGGATAAAAAAAAACAGCAGAGTGTGCATGAGGTTACCAATGGCTTTCTTGAAGTGTAGAACTAATCTCAACAAACGGTAAACTCCTGGCTCCAAGAACTTTGCCATTAAAAAGCATTTCACCTAATGTGCCAACTCATCTCTTTTAAGACAGAAATAACTACACTAAAGTTAACAGTATTAAGTCAACATAAACAAGAGGTGGGTTTGGACCACTAGGACCCCAACTAACAAATGAAAACCATTTTGTAAAAGGATGAACTACACCCAGTCGGGAGGGTAAGGAGGCAGCGCAGCACAGAGTTGCGCTGTGTTTGGGAAGCAGGATTAAGATTATATGTCAACTCCTTGTCTACCCAAGGCTCTTTGAAGTGGGAGATGTGCCATGGCTCTGGCAGCAACCAGCACCAGAACAAGAGGACACAGTCTCAAGCTGTACCAGGGGAGGTTCAGGCTGGATGTTAGGAAGAAGTTCATAGAATGAGTGATTGGCCATTGGAATGTGCTGCCCAGGGAGGTGGTGGAGTCACTATCACTGGAGGTGTTTAGGAAGAGACTAGACGGGGTGCTTGTTACCATGGTTTAGTGATTAGACAGTGTTTGCTGATAGGTTGGACTCGATCTCGAAGGTCTCATCCAACCTAGTTAATTCTATTCTATTCTATTCTAATTTGCAATGACAAAACTCTCACTGAATTTATCAGACCCAGTTTCATCTAAAGTACCAGCCTCTTTCCTTTTTTTTAAAGCGGTCTTAACCTAGAATATTTCATCAGTGGAGAGCTGCCAGGTGTAACTGGGAGGAACAGCAGATTTTAGCAAAACCATACCATTACCTCAGAAAAAAATATTTTTAAACTCTGTCTGCATCTGTAGAGTACACTCAACACACCTATCAACCAGACAGGCTATATGCCAAAGCCATCACAGAATATCAACCAGATGTCAATCAATTTTGTCTTTACAAACAAGAACTATACTAGAAGCATTGAAAAGAGCTGTATGATTAGCACATAAATGTGCACCTCTTTTATTTTATGGATCACATCTTATTAAATCATGTGTTCATAGTAATAGTTTTAGACATCTAAATAGAAGCTGTACACTAGGACATGCTAGGATTGCCTTCCCAAATAAATAAATACAGAAGTTTTCACATTCAAGATGGCAGCATCCCCCTGGTCAGAAATGTTTTACTGGGAGAGCAGCAAGACAATATATACTGCAATAACTGGGCCAGTAAAGGCTTCAGCTTTGCACTTCTTACTGCATGTATCCTTTAACCATGAATGACTCTTACTATTCCTTGAGCGAGGAACACCTGTGAATAAAGATGTCAGGAAAATGGGAACTGTTGTAGGTAAAGATTAAATTTACAAAACTGTTGTTTTGTGTTTTGATGAGGAATACTCCTTTATATACTTTTGCCTCAGTAATGCTAGGAGGAAAACTGCTCTCACCTCTGGAAATTTGAGATAGAAGAAATGTCTTGTCCTAAGCCATGATAGAAATCTAAGCTCTCAAACCCAAGTGCAAAAAAGGAAAAAAAAAATATTACTCAGTATAAAAGAAATGAACTATGCATTCTAAAGCACTTAAATTCTGTTTTAATTAGTTTAGGTTTCTAAAGGAACTCCTCTTGATCTTAAATAGAGACATACAAGTTGTCATTCAAGCAGATTTCAAAGATTTCTCCCCAATAATTCAGAGCCAAATAAATTCAGATTGACTTTTATCTATAAACAACCTGGTTTTGATGAATCAGCATTTTCTGATGAAAAACATTTCATCAGCAAACACTGAACCAACTCTACAAATTAATTGCTACTTCACAACACGAAGACATTTGTGATAGATCTTTCCTTTTGGTCATTATAACAGATCAGTGATATTCAGCTTGATTTGAAATGCATGCTGTAAAAGTACAAATAAAAATACCATTTATAGGAACCAACTTTACATCTCAAAGGGTTGTTTGGGTTTTTTTTTATTGTAATATTACTTTTCTCCTTACAAGCAGAAAGATTAAAACAATTCTTAAATGTTGTAAACACTAAGCACTCGTTAATTACTTTTCTTAGTGAGAACCACAAATCAGGGACAGCTGCCTCAATCTTCATGCCATTCCCTCTGGTAGATAGACTTTCCAAAACTGATTTCTAGATTGAATAATCAGGAGTGGATATTTTTGGAAGAAAATTCTCAGACAAAAAATTTGCAGTGACACCAAACACTGCTAGGTCCCTGGTGCAGATGTGAAAAGAAGCTTTCCATCCAATTTAGGAGATTTTGTAATTCCTCTAGTCCAGAAGGACTGAATTTTTATCAAAACAACTTTGCACAGTCCATTTACTTACTAATGTCAATACTGCTTTTTACCTTACTTTGTTCTTCTAATTTACAGAGACAATTTAGTCAGGGTTGTTGTACTTGGACTTTTAAGGGGTTTAAAAACACTGGGATGGCAAATTGTGATCTATTACAGTGGTGGGAAGATGGTATGAGTTACAGAAAAATTATCCCCGTTTCTGGCAGCATTGTTATGTAGTTACAATGTAGCTTACATTAGGTAAAACAGCTCAAACACCAGATAGAACGATGTACTACCTATAAATCTTCACACATCTTCTATTATTAAGAAAACTTCTTAAAATTCATACTTGATAAAGTAATAAACTTGCTTGATGTATAAGACCCCACACACCAACTGCTGAAATACAATGAGGGTTGTTAAAAGAATAAACCTGTTGAATAAATCTGCTATGTAGAAATTTATCAGTATGTTATATATAATGAAACCCTTCTTAAACAAAAACCTGATAAAACAATAAACCTGTTCAAAGATTAAATTTGCTGCACTCTAGGGCTATACTTCTCTGCTGTATTTGGAGCTGCCAGACAACTTTCAACCTGTTTAATTTCAGCAGTCCTCTTTTTTTACACCATTTTTTTTGCTATTCTGTTTCAATCACCCTGCACTTGTAAAACCTAAGGAGACTCCTACAGTCCGAGTGCAGTTCGCTGTAACATTTCTGCCAATGAAAGTTAACAGATGAACGTATTCATTTTTTCATGCTTCCATTTTTCTTGATACAAATGCATCTCTAGGCATGAGTAACAGTCGTCCATTAGCTCGTTATAAAGGCAAGGAAGAGAGTGGAGATGGAGAGAGATCTATGATGCAGAAACACTGGAGAGTGCCTAGAGCAAATGTTCCTCCCACCCTGGACTGCTGAGAGAGTATCTGCGCAATCTGTCCCTGTTAGTAATGATGTCCTGGAGGAATAAGACAATGTGAAGAGGATTTTAGTATTTTGAAGAGGCAACCACCACTCTACAGCCAGTAAGATAAGCTTTTACTCATGAGATTTGTGGTCCGTTTACTTGAACAGAAGTTCACAGGTTTTGGCCCTGCCTCCAGAAAACAACAGTGTAGGCAGGCTAGAAGCTTTGCTAAAAAAAAAATTCAGGAGAACACCCATGACTATATCAAGCATCTGGAGTGTTCTTTAATAGTGAGTAATGATATTTCTTCTGTCAGACAGCTGGCACCTTCTGCCTCCTGACACCCTCTAACATCACTCTTACTTTGAAGGCCTTCGTTAGCTCCAAGCACCACTCCTACCACTCTAACTTTCCCTCTACCTCTGGACTCACCTTCTGAGAAATGCATGCAAGCTGCTGCCAGCCAGGACTCGCTGTCAGACAGAAGATTCACCTTGCTGGGGCTGGTTTTGCACTAGGCAACTGCCTTTCAGCTAAGCGTGGAAAGAGAGTCAGAAGAGGAGTTAAATATCCATGGGTTATTTAATTAAATTCTAGCACTAACACATAAATATGCTGAGAGCTCTTAGGCATCTCTCAGGTGTGGCAGCCTTTCAAGGGCAGGCACCAAAGAAATTTCTTCTGGCTGCTGTTGCCCCAAGGAGAAGCAATCATTTCCTGGCCAGTTGAGCCCTGCTTTCTTCACTGCCAAGGGCAGAGTATCTTCTACCTTGGGTACCAGGACAGCCAAACCTCAACTGGGTTCAGCAGGGTGCCTACCAGGTGTGGATGGGGACCTTATTCTGCCAGAGAACCTTAAAAAATGTGTTTTAATTCAATGATTTTTTTCAGTGCTATCCCAGTTAGAGGTGCTGTAATTGTGGAGGAAAAAAGGTTTAAGTAACATTTCACCTTTACTGTACATTCCCTCTATACTTTTTTTTCAGTGAGCTATTCTCAGTCTCAGTTCCATATGCCAGATATGCACCTGCCCTGATGGTGCAGTGGGTCTCTGCTGAGTTCAGTTTATGTCTCCCACATGAGACCTGGGGGAGCTCAGGACACTTGTACCTGTGGTTCCTGTACCCATGGGCAGCTGAGAAAGAAAACAGTGACAGCTAGGCATTAAACTCACTGAATATGTGCAACAGAGGGGCAGATAGAAATGAACTGTTCAAAAATTGGCATGCAACGCTGCCAGTAATATTCAGGATTCATCATTCTATTTTGGCAGGGATTTGTTTCACCGTAGGAAAGTACTTCCAGAGTCATCTTCTAGTGAAAAATGTAAGATACTTCAAGAAACTGCAGTGAGCAAACCAATTAATCCTCTCTCAACTCCTTACAAGGGACTGTAACGAAAGGCCTAATTCCTAGAGACAAGGTCACTCCTCAGGAGCAGTTGGGCTGGCAGAAAACCCTGAAGTATAGAGGAGGCACGTTCAATGCTGTCTTTATTCAAACTCTGAGCCAGGAAAGCTCCTTACAAGAACTGATCAAAATTTTCATGTTAGAGGAGCCTACAGAGACTGCTTACACTGACTGCAGGCACCAGACTCCTGTATCTCAGTGGAGTTAAAGCTCCAAGCTCTGCCTCTCCATCCTTTCAGGATGAGGATCAGACTCAACCTAATCAGTTCCTGACTTGAATTTTATCCCCTCCCCTTCCCCCCCTTGAATGGGACAGGACTTTTACCGTGAACAACACTGGGCCACACAGGTACACTTCAGCTCATGCCTGGTGGCATTTGGCTACTAGTGGGGATGCAGAAAGGAGCATGTTTTGGAGGTCCATCCAAAGCAATGCATTGGCAGTATGGGACCAGCTGCACAGGTTGGCTAGCTGTCAGCGCTCTACTCCACTAAATGAGGAAGGGTTTAACTACCCCTCTTTTTTTACCCATGTACTGCCCTCCTGAAAACCCACCTCTTACTTTCCAACAACATAGAAACAGTACCCAGGAAAGAGTGTATCCAAATAACCAGTGCTGCTCACTGTGGGCAGGACCAGGTTGAAAGCTTCAGCCTTGTGAGCATTAGGAACATGATAAATCCAGTGTCTGTGGTAAAAAACAATCAATGAAAAGCTATCAGATAGTAAAAATCACAGCTTAAAAGATGTAGAAATTACATTGTGCTCATTGACATTTGACTAAAATGACAACTCTGATGACACTGAAAGAACACAAAAAAAAGGATGCAAGATGATGCTACCAGTGATGTGATCTATTACACATTTTGGTCTCTAACAATCCTCTTAGTGCTAATGAGAAATATGTAACACTAAAATTATGAAGAGTAATTAACAATAATAGTATGTGTGGGTCGCCAGAGCAATTAGGAAATGAATCTGATTGCCGCACCATTGTTCAGGACTCCTTTACCTCCTCCTCATTTTCCTCCCTTCACATCCTAAAACACATGCATGGACATTGCCCATATACACACACGTTTTGCCCTCAGTGGCTCCTCACAGGCCTGCCTGTTTGTTGCTCACCTAATACCTGTTTGTTTTTTGGTGTTTTTTTTCCCCTCTCCCCCTTTCCAAACAGTCACTGGACTCAGCTTAGGCACAGTGATCTGTAATCTAGCAGCCATTTTTCTGAACATAAGCAGCTTGCATTTAAAACTCTCCTGCTCATCTGTCTTCATTTGAAGACTGGGTTAAAAAATAAAATTAATGATTGCTATCAGAGAGAAGATGAGCAGCATCACCAGTGAAAAGTAGCACTGCCACATTTTACCAAGGCTAACATTTTTCACTGGCTGGAAATGGCTGGATATACTTGTAAACATTATTAAAAATAATAACTTAATGTTTCCTTCCTGTGACTAGCTAGCATTAGCAAGGTATTTTCAATTAGCATTTCCTCCAAGCAATGTAGGTCTTTTACTTCATTTTATTTAAAAAGGAATTTGTTTTCTAATTTTTTTACTTCTGCTGTTGTCAATAATAGAATTCAGTGGAATGGCTGTGGCTTTTTCCTCCCATCACTTACAGTTTGCACGCCACTGAAAGGCAATGCGTGTGCTTGATTTTATTTGCTTTAGCATAGCTGTCCAATGAAAGAAAAAGACATAAGTATGCATTTCAATCTACAGTATAATATTATGCGAAGCTTTAAAATACAAGTAAATAGCATCACACACTTAAATCAAGTCATTTTATTTTTAGGGAAAATAAACAAATAATAAAATGATAAAATAATATAGATGCCTTTCCCCCCCCCCCTAGTATGCATTCTGAGTAAAACACTTTAAAACCCTTCATCCAACATTTAACATTCCCATGTAGTGGAAATTGTTGCACTTCCAGTTCTACCATGCCTCTCTTTCATGGACTAATATTACTTCACTGCAAATCCACTATACGTGCATGTTTTTGAATGCTCAATAGGCAAATATTCTTGCAAATGCAAAGTTGTGTGGCAATGCCAGTGACGAGCAGTGTGAGCAATCTGGCAATGTAGGCCTAGAACCTGACATGGTGGTAGGCCATGCTCAGCATAAGTGCAGAGCCAGCTAGCAGTGTAGCAAAACAGTGCAGTGCCTGCAGCACATAACTAAAGCAGGACACTGGTAGCTATAAACATAGAAAGTTGTCTTGGGACAACAGGACATGCACTTGCATCAACAACCTTGTGTGTCATTAGTAGTTGGAACAATAACCAATAATAGTACGATGTGTGGTCGCTCATAGGGAACCAATGAAGCTATGCCAACGATGCTCTCTGAGTTTATGTAAGTTGTAGAAGTTCCCTTGCTATGCACTTTTCCTTTCCTTTCCCATTTTCTTCTTTGCTTTACACTACTGTGCTGTACTCACTATGCTCGCACTATAGTCCTACAATACTGGAACAATAAAGGAACAATACTCGATCATATTGGTCAGCTGTATTGACTCAAATCTCCGTCCCATTGAAGTTGTACCATGGGTTTGGCAATCTAAAAATAAAAATTTCCTTCAAGTTCAACACAAAGTTGTTGACTATTTCAATTGATTGCATTGGGCAATTCTTCTTTCATTTAATCAGATTAACATATAACTTGCATATTCAACATCAATTTTACATGTTTTGATCCTATATTGTATAAAAGGCTGCAGTGTAATACAGCAAGTTTCGAAAACTACTGTGTCTTTTAAGTAACACATATATACACAGAGATTCAACTAGCATAACCAATTATGTGCTTGTATTGGTAGAAAACAACTTCTGAATAGAAAATGGCATACATTCCTCACTTGAAATTAAAGATGCATGCTCTGCATATAATATATTCATCAATTCTAGAAAAAAAAATAACTGGTTTTCTCTTCTATTCATACCTCTGTTAATAAAAAGTTTACTTTTTAAGTACTACGTGAAACCTTCAATGTCTTTAAATATTTCATATACAACTAATAGTAAAACTCAGTGACCCATACAGTTGTTGAAACTGCTTTTAAGATAGGTCCTGATTCGGAAAACCCTGAAGAGATGACATTTCATTGATTAGTCACAATTTCTATTGTGCTAGTAACAAAACAATCCTGGAATATAAGAACCACAAACAATGTATCAATCCATTATTCAGAATTCCTTTAATAAAAGAATTACTAATGCTTCAATCACCTACATGTGAAGGTAGCAGCAAACAGCCTTTCATATAGCTAGAACCAGCATGAGAAGTCAAAGGGTGTTTAGCCATGATTAAACATACTTCATAGAGTAGCAATCTCTTTCCAGGAAACAAAAGCTTAGTATGCCACCGTAATTAGACAAATGTTGTTAGTCACAAAATGGATGTCTAAACACAAGCTAAAATTAACCCAGAGCAACATCCTAAATCCATAGTTATTTCATGGAAATGGAATTATTGGCATATTAAACTTTCACATTTACTACACACAACAAATATCAGCCTTCCTCTTGCAGTCTCAGGAAGAAAATCTATTGCACCAATGCTAAGGTCCATTTAAAGCCCATATGTATGTATAGGATTGGGCCCTAAATCTGTAGAGACATTTACTTTTATATGCAGATAACGTGTTATATGGAGCCAGTACAAGGAGATCTTGAAGTGAGACAGAGCATTGTAAAAATGGTAAAATGAGAAGAAAAGTATATGAGCACATGAAGCATTCCATTTTCAAATGCCTTCTTTAGTTGTTGCATCAGAATTTAACATAATTTGAGGGTTAAAATAATGTTGTTTAACTGCTGACCAGTAAGACTGCTCCTATATCACACTGTACACCATGAGCTGGAATCAGAGTCAGTTAAGCGCTGACTGAGCTCTGAGTCTCTACCTCTTTTGGAGTTAGTTCTGCTTGGAGATACATTTCTGTAATGGCAAACAAACAGGGTTTTTTGTTTGAAAATATGTTTAAAATATATGTGTGTGCATGTACTGTGCATGCACACATTTGTTTAAACTCTTGCCATAGAGAGAAAACCATTTTATGGCAAGTATCCAACCGTTCACATTATTTCTCTGGCAAACACTAAAATGTCTGTCAACATCACGTAAACAGGCTGGCAGGGAATTTTGAAGAAAGAAAATGAAAGCTGCCATTTATTCTGTGCATGACACCATTTAAACATTTTTCAAAACATTAAATGTTGAATTGCCATTTAAAATTTTGAATCATTCATCAACATGACATAAGGTGGCATGTATGTCCTTATAAATTCAGACAGATCAATCCCAGAATGACCTACTAAAAAGCAATCAAGAACCTTAAAGCATATAAAGGTGCTATAAACTATGGCAGATAGCACAGGGATAAGATGACAGTAAGCAACACATCTGGTCATGGTCCTCTATGTAGAGATAGTCAAATGTGGTTTGATTTTGCAGAAGTTAAGTATATATGGTTGAAAGTTGTTTGTGCTTGCTCATATTGGCTCTGGGATTTCATCAAGAAACTTTTTTGTTCTGGAGGCCTGCATGCAACCTCATGTGGCTTTGCAGGTTAGTTGCTCTGGGGCAGCCCCATCAGAAACACTATGAAGTACCCATGGAGACTATGCATACAGCCCCACTGGCAGCTCAGTGCTGGAGTCCTGGGCAAGCATTTATCCTGCTCTAGTGCACCAGCCCTGAGCTTGATTCTGAGGGGTTTTCATTTTGTCCCAACACACATGAGTCTTGAAGTTTTGGTAAGAACTTCAGCAAGGAATAATATCATTTAAACCTCTCTTTGAATGCATCCTGCTGATCCCAGTGATTTGTTGGGCACTTCACTGTTTGTTGTGTGACAAGTTGGACTTTGGACAAGGTCAGCTCTTGAATCTTGATTATGTTTTTTTCCCCTTGAGCCAGAAGACATTGATTTGCACATCTAGTTTACCTTGTTTTCTTAGCCATTTGTGACACAGTACAACAGTTCCCATCGAAAAAAGTGTCATGTAAATAAATTACAACTTAGGACGTATACATTAAATAATTTTATAAATGAACTTTAAAAATGAATGAATAAAAAATGCCAGTCCCAACTTCTATGGTTGCAGTGATTATTCTGATCATGTTGTCATGTGTAATGAAGCACAGTCCCATCATTAATCAAAAGAACCAATCAGATAACTAATTTAGGCAATATTCTTTACCACAGGACATGTCGGTCAGTAAAAATGCATTAAAATAGCAAAAGATCAATAGCAGACACTAGGGACTGTGTTTACAAACCAGTCTCAAACTTTAGGGTATTATATTCTCAGTCATACTGGGCATCTGTTGTTTTTTTTTTTTTAAAGATAAAATAACATAAGATAAATGCTGAGATTTTATTTTCAGTTAATAATGTGCATTAAAGGCTGTCTGCTACAAATATATGAATTGCTGTGTTATTTAATGATTTCCACAAAAGTGTGTTTAGCTACTTTCTAAATACACTCTAACTAGACTGGAGTGACACTGCACAGGAAAGAGTTGGCAGGTTCAGAATTTACCGATATGTGCCTTCAATACCTTATGTGGAAGCCCACATCAAACACCATACCTGGCAAACACTATTTATGTTCTGCCTTGGGCAGCCTTGTGTTTTACATAGTCAATACCTTTATTTAAATGCAGATTGAAAGGACTGTGTTGCAAGCAGCGACATACTTTTTCTAAATTGGATCTTTTTTTTTCCTTTCTTCTTCTTCTTCTTTTTTTTTTTTTTCCCCCACTTAAGAATAAGATTTTTTGCAAATTATGCCAGTGATAAGAAGGTGCATCCCAGATGTGAAATATCTCTGTTGGATTTCATCATTTTAGGATGGTGAAGGGAAAAGTAGAACAGAGCCTCTGCATAGCTGTAGCACAGGTAATGCCAGCTGGCCAGCTGGCCATGTAGCATCACCCCACTGAACTTACTCAGGAGACTGATTCCCTGTGTCTGCAAAGCCATTCTCTGCTGTGCTGCCAACCTAGAGAGCCACTTACTTGTTAATAATAGGGTAAAACCACAATGGAGTTATAAGCTCCATAAGCAGTCTCAGCATTTAACCACAACCATAATGAGCCACGTTATTCAAAATCCACACACAACGTGCGTGAACACAGTGAGTGCTAAAATACTAACATAACATATCCTCATGGATAGGAATAGTCTCTTAGGTAGATGTAATATCCATATAATCTCTCTGGGAAGACACATCTCATTTTTAGAAATACTCAGAAGCTTCCCACCCTGATGTAAACAAAGCAAACCTGTAAACTTCAGTGCAGACTGAAAAGGCATTTGGCACCTTTGGCCAAAGGTCAAAGTCTGGGCTGGCAGAGTAACAGTTCGCCTGAGTTGCTAAAAGTTGTTTCTATCAACCCAGTTTTGTACCAGCCTCTCAGACTCTGTCCTTTGGACACGTGGGAAAGAAGAATGGATGACTGGTTTACACTTTGGGAAAAAAGGAATCCTACAATTTGGAATAATTAACATCTTGAAAGAAAAACAAATGCCCCAACAAAACCAAAACCCACAAGGCTCAGAGGAGACCTATTGCTGGCTACAACTACCTGAAAGGAGGTTGTAGCCAGGTGGGGGTTGGTCTCTTCTCCTGGGCAACCACCAATAGAACAAGAGGACACAGTCTCAAGCTGCACCAGGGGAGGTTTAGGATGGATGTTAGGAAGAAGGTTTTCACAGAAAGAGTGATTAGCTGCCCAGGGAGGTGGTGGAGTCACTATCACTGGAGGTGTTTAGGAAGAGACTGGAAGGGGCGCTTAGTGCCATGGTTTTGTTGATTAGAGAGTGTTGGATGATAGGTTGGACTCTATCTCAAAGGTCTCTTCCAACCTGGTCTATTCTATTCTATACAAAATGAAAACAAATCAACCAAAACCAACAAACACCCCATCCCCCCCAAATCCCACAGTGCAGTTATTTCAAAATGGCAGAATACAACTTGCAAAGCAGAATCGGGGAAGAGCTACAGAACACAACACACAGGAGGAATACCTGCAGACCAGTGGGGTCCTTGTGCTTACCACCAATTGCAGTTTTATGGTGGTCAGATCTGCAGCTGCATATCTTGTCATACTCAGTGGACTATTCTTACTTGAAATTATTGAATTCTTGTTCAAATCACTTACAGTTCTGGCTTCCACAATGTTCTGTATGCTGAGATTCTGTGATATGCAGAAAAAAAAATCCCAAGGAGTTTTTTTCTCTACAAGGAAATTAAATTTTAAACCTGCTGCCTGCTATTTTCACACAATACCTCCTAGCTCTTCAACAGCTGTACCCACCTCTCCTGTTTTGCACATCTCCTTTCTCATATCTTCTCATAGCCATCTCTTCTCTGAGCCAAAAAAACGCTCAGCTATTTAGTCTGCCCTCCTTCAGGAAGTTATTTGGAATCTTGTGGACTTCCTCAGCACCTTCTCTAGTGCAATAGTAGAGCTAGTCCCTCCCAGTGACTCAGGTGGCCTATAAACACAGAAATATCGAGGACACCACCAGAAAACAAAACACAATCACAATGTACATGGCTATACTACTGGCGTGGGGATTAGGCAACAGCAAGAAATGTTCCACAAAACACTTTAAGTAGTCTCATTGAGATCAGTTATAATGCTCATGTGCTCAACAGTAAGCATATACTTAAGTATTTTAAAGCCTGACAGATTTGATAAATGAGCTGATAGAAGACTACTACTGTAGTCTAAAATTCACCTAATAATACTTACATTCAGAGAAGCAGGAAAGCATCTGAGGTATCTGAGCTACTGAGGATTCTTGCATTCTTCTATTGATTCAAGAGATTGTATAAGATAGTATTTGCTGATGTTTTTCTTAAAAACAGAGAACCATATTTTATTGTGCATAATTGAATTACTTCCTTCTATCCAATAAAATAAGCTTGCTCAAATAAAATCAGAATTACTTCCCTCCTTTGGCTTGGGTACAGCATGTTTTGTACCCAGCTAAGCAATCTTCACAGTGCTTGGCAGTAATCCTGCTTAGAAGGGCAGGATTTAGAACAGATGCAGACTTCTCTATGTCGGGGTGCTACCAAGTCCTCTGTTGATTAGTAGGGTGCATAATTGGGTATGACAGAATATAGATTTCTGGCAGAAGATCATTTCTAATGGGAGAAGCCACTTGCTGAGGACACCCACTTCAGTTAAAGGTAAACCAAGCCTGTAAGTTAGGATGTTAACCCTGTGACTTCTCCCAGACCCACTATTTCTGCCTCCAGTAACTGGGATTCAGTTTCTGGTTGTGGCATTAATAGAGAAACCACTATGAAGGCAACACAAACTTACAAGTGGAAACAAGACTTCATCAGAAAATAGCTTGCTGAAGCTGCAGCAATAATCTTTGACCACAGAATATAGTATAAATATTATGCAAACACTGTATACTCTGATATACACTAACATCCAGCTAAGTGGAAGATCTCAAAAACATTTAATATGTAAACTGATAATTGCTGTGGCTGTAGATATGCTCTTTGTGTGTTCAGTGTCAGCCCCTTGAGGGTCTTTATGCATATGGTTCTTGCATGTGCCGCCCAATCTGGCATGGAAGGAGTGAAAAACCAAATTCTTCTGACTCACCACAGAAGTTCTGAGAAGATGACAGACTATTTGGAGGCTGTGATACAATGTCTATTGGAAAGCCCACTGAAGTCACACAAAGCCTTTCTGTCAGCTTCAATTCTGCCCACTCTTTTGTGTAGAATTGATCTCAAAGCAACTAGTCTTTCGTGTTTTAATACCTTTATCTGCTTATTTTTGATTAGGCAGCATGTTCATTTCACTCTAAAGCAAATGAAAGGGTGAAGCAGTGCAAGTTACAGACAGACAGGGGAATACAAGGTTGCCATTAACCAGATATGAGTCCCTGCTTTAGCATGTGGTTATCTCCTTGAAATCAGCAATAATCCTTTATGTGCTTAACATAAGGCATGTGCTCAACTGCTTCTTTTGATTAAAGCCTGACTGATTGAGCTAAGGCTTTTGATCTTGGCCTCTTCTTTTGAAAGAGAAGGGAAAAAAAAGAAAGAAGCAGAGATCAGTCCTAGACAATTATATTTACAGCACTCTTGCCACTGCTGCTGTTCCATTGGAGTGATGAGCTTACCTCATGATGAGAGGTCTCCATGTTGCTGAGCAGCTCTGGGCAGACGGGTTTTGCGTGTTGTGAAGCAGATCCACTTGCTGGGCCAGAGTGGTTGCGCATTAGTGATTCTCCTGCAGGTGGTGGGACAGGCATGGGCTTGCACTGCTACTGCCATGTGGAGCTAGAACCAGGGTCACTCCTGAAGACTTAGCACTTGGCCCAGAGCCTGGGACTTGGCACTGTTCCAGTTTCTGGGAAGACATGCAAAAGCCTGTGCAAAGCACAGCAATGAAGGAAACGCAACTGTGACGGTAAGGTACCTCAGCAGCGCTTGTCACTGCCAACTCACTCCTGTGCTACTGGAGTTTCTCAAAGAAGCCTCTTTAAGAACTGCCATCAAGTTTCTCATGGTCCATGCTTTAATCTCCACAATGTCAACAGCTCCTGTATGGCTTGGCATGTCTCATAAGGGTTATGGATCCAGCTGGGACAGTAAGGAGGGATGCAAAACAAAGAACTGTACAACTTAAGTGTTGCATACCTGTAGAAAATTTCTGGAGTCTGAAAAGATCAGTGTCCAGCATTTGGTCTCATAACTTCTGTAGCAATTTTTTCTTGCACAACTGGTTTCACTTTGAGTCTTCTCAATGGTGCTGGACTACAGTCACATACAAGACTCACATCTAAATCGCAGCAATTCACAGAGCAAAAATAGCCAGCTGCTTAAGACTACACAGCAACAGTAGAAACCAATATGTGACTGGAACTACAGGGAAATTTCAGGCATAAAACGTAATTGCCTGAACTGGAGGTTAGCCAGCACACCAGGATTCACACCCCTGTCTTGCAAATACAATTCAATGAGGTGTGTGAACTGCAAATAATCATGACTCTAAATTTATGACTTCGAGGTAGCTTAGCATGCTGTTTCCAGCAGTACTGTCCTCTCCTGGCACCATACTGGGGCATTTGTTCTGTGTTGACTCACAGAGGATAATACTGCCC
Organism: Melanerpes formicivorus; assembly: GCF_026170545.1. Taxonomy (NCBI): domain Eukaryota; kingdom Metazoa; phylum Chordata; class Aves; order Piciformes; family Picidae; genus Melanerpes; species Melanerpes formicivorus. Next base: position 7,191,378 of record NW_027142372.1, on the reverse strand, counting down.
ACTGGTTTACCTGCACCTCTACAGAAAATGCAGTGGGTCTCTTTAACAGTCCCTTACTCAAGTCATGCTGCACAGAGCCAGTGAGAGTTTCAACATTACAGCATTAATTGGCAATTAACTACAACTACAGCATGAAGACTTACCTCCTAAGTTATTTTTTTAATAGAGATTATTGTAGTTAAAGCTTTTAATCAATAATGCCATATATTTTTATCTTACTTTTGAATTACAATAGTAAATACAGATAATTTTTTGTATAGAGCTTATGAAGAGTGATGCAGGGTACTATTTAATTCTTTATTACATCTACAGTTACATTAACAAATGTGAACTTGTCCCATAAGATAGCAACCACAGGATACACCCAGGGTAGGAAAAGTGGCCCATATCCTTGGGCTGGTCTGTGTCTAGAGCTGGCATGGTTCATCCAATGCAAAAAGCTCCTGCAGTAGCACAGATTGGCATTACACTCACTTTGACATACTTTTGGGGGCTACATAAACCAAACAAAGCAGAAATAACTAAAGAAGCCTTTCAAATGTATTCTTAGGACAAATTTTGGTATCAGGCCAATGCATTAAAATATTTTTAAACACACCACAAATGTTGCAGCTCACTGACCTGTGAAACAAAGGGAATATAAAGAACAGTGAGGATTAAATCACTTCAAATCCCTCCAGCTCTCACTCATACACCATACTGGGAGAAAATACAAGCAGATACACTTACACCAAGATCTCTCCTCATTTATAAAGTGATTCTATAACATGTACAGTCTCCAGCACACTGTGTAGTTATTTTTGATCTGTGCTGCATTTTAAACACAACAGTTTTTAAAGTTAAAGGAATCTGATTAACTCAGTGTTACAACTGACAGAAAAGTGACAAGGTCCAGCAGAAACAGATGTTCCCTGCAAGTTACTTCTTCCATCCCACGCATCTTTTAAGCGACATTCAAATTCCATTTGGCAATTCTCCCAATGTTTCTTTCCCCCATCTTTAATGCAATTGTAGGAAAAATTGATGCTTATCTCACTGCTATAAATTTAATAGTAATATCAACATACATCACTCACATTAAATCTAAGAAAGTGAGAGCATGATAATGCACATAGCTTTATGCTAATCCATTGCCAGTACTCTTGTGTTCTCTCTTTCACTTGCATTAATAATCTGCTAAAGGTAGATTATCTTGTGCAAACCTACCAAACCAGATGCATTGTGCTTGAGAGGTGACCACTGCATGTGGACAGGCACAGTCTTTGACAACACTGTGCTGCAGTGAGCAGATTTGAGTCTCAGACTTCTGTGCAGGTGAAAACTGGGCCAACCATTCATACCTACACATCTAACAATTTTCACCAGCTGGAAACATGAGTCACTGCAAACTACAATGCAAGCCACTTGTGAGATTATTAGCTTGGGAGACTATCGTTGTATTGTGGAGGAACCCCAGATAAATGTCTCTTAGTAGCAAAAAGGAAAAAGAATTTAGATAGAAAGATTCCAACCACATCATGATATCTGCCAAGTGTTAAACACTTTAAAAACAAAGGCAGGGAATGTGTGTGTGTATATTACACAATTTAATAACTCGTCTCTAGCTACAAATTAATTCAAATCTTGTACTTGCATTAAAAATGAACTCTATCTATTTTATGTTGATCATTAACTAAGAATATTTCACACTAGAGATTTGCCATATTAAGGAGAATTGAAACCACTTATATCAATTAATTGTATTATACATAATCCTTACACAGATTACCAAAATAATTTAGATTCTGTATTAAGGAAATATTAAATATGAATTCTGCAAGGAGTCATGACCCTAACTCCTGTCTAAATAGTATTTTGGAATAGGGAATGGAATAAAGTAGAAGGAGGGTAAATCAGAAGTAGATTGTGAGAACTCTTCAGTGAAATTTCTCCATCAAAAAATGTGATGCAACATAGCTTATGTGTTTCGTACAAACATACTAGTACCCTTAGAGACAGTGTCTCAGAGATGGGATAGAGAAGGAGGGGCTACAGCCCAGTGGTACCAACAAGTGCACAAAATAGATCCTAAATCAAACAGGACAAGAACCTGAAGCTGGCTCACCTGTGTGCCAACCAGACAATACCAAAAGCTTTTTGAGAATATTGTCCCAGTCTTCATCTCTTTATAGTACCTGGCAATAATTTCAAAGCAGAAAGAGGAAATTCTGCAATGGTAGGGAAGAAGACCACAGGGGCTAGAATATCCTGAAAGATAGAGGAGGGTGTTAGAGACTACAAAAGAGTCCAGAAAAAGCAATAATGATCTAGAACACACTGCACCATTACCAGTGATTTTGCAACAGGGCAGGATTCTTGGCATGGAGAAAGAAAATAAACACCTACTAAATACAGGACATGTATATGGAATGGAATACCTTACTGGTCAGTCTAGGGTCACTTGTTCTGTCTGTTCCTCCATGCAGGTATGGCCTTTTACTCTGTACCCCTAACACAAGATACAGCAGTGACCTTGGTCTGCACACTAATCCTTGGTACTAGCTAGAAACACTGAGTGTTACCACTACCAGAAGCCATCAGCTCCAAAAAGTGCAGTTACTTAGAAGAGACTGAGCTGAAAAGTAAAATCATGGAACAGAATTAGTTCTGTTTTGACTCAAACCCAGACACTGATGATACAGACAACCTAACAGTTGCCATGTCTACCTTAATAGACCTTTAACACTTTGCATGCAGCTGTCATGATATTTTCACAAAAATACACATCTTCTACATGTCAAAACACAGAGGTTTAACTTATCTTTTCTCAGAGCAAGAAACAGTAAGCCTTTGCCACATCAGCCTCCTTGAGAGTGTGTCCATTATCGCATTTTGGCACTGCGCAGTGCCTGGCATTCTTCACACAACCTGCAGATAGGCCAGATACTTCTTGGAAAGAGCTTTCAGTACAAACTTCCCCAGAATGTTATTAGAGACCCACTCAATTCTTTGAGTAACTGATACAATGTTTTTGACATGTTAACTACTGGGTTTACTAGCCATAAGTGTACATGCTATAGGTTAAATTCCGATAATGCTATTCCCTTCTCAAAAAAAGGAAACAAAAACCTTGCCAAATATTTCTAATTTTGTGTGATATCCACAGCCACCAGGCAGTCAAAAAAGAGGAAGAAAATAAAACTTAATTACTAAATTTACCTCTGAATAATTCTTTGCTTCAATGCCATATCATTCTTACATTTGCCATTACCCCATTGATGACAGAGGAAGCTTCAGAAGTTCCACAAACCCCTGGATGTCAGGACTTCACGTGCTGCCAGAAAGATCTCTCACCATGTTGCAAATGCAATCTGAAAATTCTGGATCTGGAAATGGGGCTGTTTAGCTCTCAGATGATGCAGAGAATCAATTGATTAACAAGTGACATGAGACCTACCCATCTCTTTGCTTCACCATCCCACTGGGGAACGAGAGAAGCACTAAGCATCCCCCAGAGTGCTGAGGCAGCCTGCGGTGCTGGGAACTACAACTTGCTGCTGTGCAGCTTCCACCTTTCAGAGGAGCTGAGACATCATCAACATTTATTTCTGCCAGAATCCGCTGAGGCTTTTCCCATCATTTGAAATTGCAGCAATGAAGAGGAAAGTAGTGATGCCATGCTAAGGGAAGGGCTGCTTCTCAGGCCAGCATAAACAAAGGCATCAAACAAAGGGATTAAACAAAAAGTTTTCTTTTAATGAGGGAAGTTGCAGATACTTTAATCCAAAAGTTCAGAAACCATATTGACACAATTTTTAATGCAGCTCTTTACCTTATGATCACAGTATCACAGTATAACTGAGGTTGGAAGAGACCTCGAGGATCATCGAGTCCAACCTATCACCACAGACCTCATGACTAGACCATGGCACCAAGTGCCACGTCCAATCTCCTCTTGAACACCTCCAGGGACAGTGACTCCACCACCTCCCTGGGCAGCCCATTCCAATGACAAACAACTCGCTCAGTGAAGAACTTTCTCCTCACCTCAAGTCTAAACCTCCCCTGGCGCAGCTTGAGACTGTGTCCCCTTGTTCTGGTGCTGGTTGTCTGAGAGAACAGACCAACCCCTTCCTGGCTACAACCTCCTTTCAGGTAGTTGTAGAGGGCAAGAAAGTACTCAGCAGAACACATATGAGAGTATTTTCAAAGCCTGAAAGAAAGAACAACTTCAAAACTTCAAACATTCATCAAAAAGACCCTTTTAAACTCTTCTAGGTAGCAAGAGTTCCTAGAACTGCCTGTCCAAGAGCAGGCAGTGTGACTTAACAGTCACGGAGCCATGGAGCCCAAACCTGAGTGATGTTAAAAGTCAGCTCTCCCAACCATATTACCTCTAGCTTGCTTTGGGTAGGGCATGGTGACAAACACAGTGGAAGTGGCCATGTCTCACTGAGAAGGAATGCACTACCTTATCTCCAGACACCACAACTTTAACAAAACACATCCACCAGTTACACAAGGATTTAATTTTTCTTTTTTTTTCAGAAAAATTAAGGGAATTCAAAATTCTTGCAACACAGCCCAGCATGACTGAGTTGTCTGATACAGCATGGGCTCCAGTCTACCTCCCCTTCAATTTCTTTGCTTGAGGCAGATGGATAGAATTAGGACCATGCACATAACAGTAATCTTCATTCAAAGTTTCTTATTTACTCTCTGCCACCTTCTTTTTCTATGGGTTTCTTTCAAGTAAATCACACCATTACTCTTCCACCCACTCTACATTTTAAGTGACACTTGATCAACAAATAAACTAACCTTTAATAAGAAAAGCATTGTCTAAATAAGCACTAATACTTTAAATTAAGTACTTTAAATACACCTAATGATGTATTTAATCAGAATTTAACAGGACATGCATTGTATGTTAACCAAACACAAAAATTAGAGGTTTGAGAGTTATGTAGAAAAGAAGTCATTGCTCCAAGCTATCACATGTAATAACTTTTACTTACTCAAAATCACATTAATTAAATACATACTTAAGTCCAGTGATATCACTTATTCTTGCTTTGGGGATAAATACATATGTGTCACACAAATAGAGTTGTTTGCATATGATATACCTAAATGCATTTAACCTGAAAGCATCAGGCTACATTCCCATATCCCACATCACACCTCTGAGCCTTGCTAGCTTGTTCTTATCTACTGGCTCTTGGGAATTGCCAATATTCAGGATTTGTGGTCTGCAAGAAACATCAGCATTTTGAAACCATTTCCCACTCAGGTTTAGAAGAAAAGTATTTCCCAACCACCACCACTTCCCTGCCCCCAACTTTCTCTTTCCCTTGAACTTTTCACAGAATGGAAATCTATCAGAGTTGCCCAGAGCTATGCTTGCTTGAAATGTGGGGGTCTTCTCGGGAAGTCTCCTTGTGTTTGGGGACAGCATCTTCCTACACAGATGTAAATCCAGAAAGTTGAGGTCTGTGATGCGGGGCAGGATTTCTGGTCTGGCTAACTTGGAGCTGCAAGCACTGGCAGGATGCCATGGAGCCACGCAGGTGACCTGGCAGGGAACCAGACAGATTTACAATGAAAATCTGCTTAGCAGGCTAGGTTCTCTGGGAAGATTCATTGAAAGCCAGATGTTTCTGTGAAATGTTTTTCTTTTGACGAATCGGCATTTTCTGACGGAAAAAAATAAAAAACTTTCTCTCTGAAAACTTCCTCTGAGCTGTTGCTGGGAGGAGTCAGCAGCTACATGGCCAGGCTAGGCAGTGCTTAGAACAGTGTCCCAAGGCCTCTCAGCTTCTGATCCTTCTCCTCCACCCAAGGAATGACTGCCACACCTGAGGTTTCGGGGCAGATTCTGAAGTGTGCCAAGTGGTAGGAACTGGCCCCAGAACAACCCTCCCCAGTGCTCTCTTACCTTCTCCAGATGTTGTGTTGAGACAAAAACACTGGCTCCACATCAAGTGGAGCAGGAGCAAACACTACAAAAAAAAAACAGGGTCTCTCAGTAGCGCTTTCTCTTAAAACACTATCCAGTCCAGACCATCAGCAGGCTGGCAATCCTCTGTGGGTGGACATTCCCAAGGTATCAGCATTACATCCACCTCCCTTGTCCCCCAGTGTAGCAGTTCAAGGGTGCTGGCACAGAAGCCCACCAGGGAGCTGCTGGTGAGGTGTCCCTAGCTGTCTGCCTATTTCAGGCTGTGCATCAAACAGCCTCTCCAACAAACCCACAGGCACCAGTAGCAGCACACCAGGGATCTAACAAGCTTTAACTTCCAGGTCTTCCTGCCACCTTCTGCTGTCTAATGCTGACTGTCGACAGAAGCAGCAAAAGGCAGCCAGCACTTGACAGCTGAACACAGCTCAGACAGATAATGGCTTATGTCTAACAAAGCCATTCCTAATAAAAAGAAATAGGCATAAAAGCAGAGAAAAGGACTGTGCTGCACACAAGGCTTGAGGAATGACTGAACAGTGGCACTTCTTTCAAACCATGAGTTATCTGGAAGTGGCACTGAAGGGAAGCACATGAAAAGTGCTGATGAAAACTCTTACTTAAAGACTTGTTTTTCTGAGGCAAGAAATGCCATATGTCTTTCTCTCAGCAGCAGGCCAGACCCACTGCTTTATTTCTGGTGCCACAGTAAATGGTATACATTAAGTAGTCACTAGGTCTTCAGAAACTTTGCCTCTGGTATTATTTTAAAGGGCTTTCAGCTGTGAAAAACAATGTCATTTTCTTCTCCAGACACAACTATCTTTAAAATCCAAGGTAACTTATTTTTTAATATACAAACTATTAAAACAATATCTCGAATCCTTCACATTGGGAACATCTGTCCATCCCAAAGTCTCCAAACATGCTTTGTAAATATGCTAGCATATCCAACTAACTGTGTGTCAAATATGACACTTGCTCGTGCTAGTGAAACCCAGATGAAATTCATCAGCTTTGGTAGATTGCAGATTTAGAGTTCTGTAAATAAGGGGGGGGGGGGGGAGGGGAGAGGAGAGGAAATTGGCCCTGTGCTTTAATTAACATTTTAAATCAAATCGGCATTTGAAAACGTTCCAAAGTTGGAAGAGTTCATAAATAACCTTGGTCTGCAATATTAGACTAGAACATACTTTAAAGAAAAAAAGAAAAAAAGTGGGTTTTATCAAAAAGTAATTATGGTTGTGCCTGAAATTTTCACCCTTAAATTCTTCAGGAAGGTTGGACGACTGCTAAATGTTTTCCTTTTAGCCAAGGATTCCAAACAATTCCCAGCAAAATGTCAGGGCCAGCAGATTTAGGGGGCGATGTCATTAAAAGCCACTGTCATCATTCAGCTTACATGCTTGTTCTGTAGAGACTGCATTTGCAGTAATAAATAATGTTTTGAAACAAACAGGTGATTGCTGTAAGAAGAATCGACAGTATGTTTTGAAGGCAGTGGTTTCTGTAGAAACCTTCCCTCTCTTTGTCCTCTCCTATCTGCAGGGTATTGACAGCTCTGACAAGACTTTGATTATCTAGTCAGCAGGAGCCTGAGACTTGTCACTTGTCAGGTGTGAGCTGGCAGTCACGCAGCTGATGAAACAATTGAAAGGAGATAGGCTGAGCATGAGGAGGATCAGGGTCATCAAGCCCAAAATGTATGCCTGTCTAATAAGGGGATGGCTTACACCCTCATTAATGACTCCAATAAGGCAGGAGAGTGAAGCAGGGAGGATCTGGAATAGACAAATAAGAAATTCAAAGGCTGGGAATGGTGGACGAGCTCCAGTTGTCAACATCTTTCTTACCCATGGCTCTGCAGTGACCGGAAACCTGGCAGCCCCAGGGGAAGCCCCAGTGCTGCCTGATGCTGCCTCTCTGTGCTAGTCCCTGCCTGTTACAGAAGGTAAAGGTGGCATTCTCCTCTACCTCTTCTCCTATTTAAAACCAGGTTTTCTAACTGCAATCCCCAGTGGTGGGAGTGAAAGGCAGAAGGGTTTGCTAGCTGGACCTGTCATGGGTCAGTACCCTCTGTTTTAATCCCCACCGAGAGGCTTAACACCCACTCAAACACATCTGAGCAACTGTGCTTCAGAGACCTTCAGCATTAGACAGAAATCCCAACTATGAGAAACAGCTAAAGAGATCATATGTTAAGAGGTATGAGAGGTATGGGGGGGGGGGGTGTGGGGTGTGTCTGCTGTCCTTGTGGGAGCTGCTCTCCCACCACTGCTCAGAACATCTGCCCAGTTCTCTGCATTTCAGCACTAGACAGTACAACTGCAATTCTAAGAGGGGCATGTACTAATCCAGAGGCAGGCTTAGTCAAAGAGGGCAATATAGAACAATAGCTGTTCTCTTGCAATTGGCAGGACTTAACAAAATGCTTTGTAGAAAGGTGTCTGTAATCCATAACTAATATCCTCTCTGTATATATCATACACAACTGGTGGGTCAGTTGATAGGAGCTTATACTAAGAACATTTCACACAAAACTGGATTAGTACAATATGCTTTGCACTGGAAAAATCATTCACAAACTTCAAGTTGTGTAAAACCCAGGGCTTCTTTGGCTGGTTCTTCTTACATTATACACCATCTGTTTTTCTGTGATCTGTACTAATTACCTATTCATATTAAAATACAGTTCAAGGTGTGCTTCACAAGATTTAACAGGCAAAATACTGCTGTCCAGAAAGTCTCTTTTAAATTTAAATTACAACATAAATTATTATACATATTTAGTTAATGCCACTGGAAAACATCGAGGACACAAGCTGACAGTTATACACATGCAAACATGCAATCATTTCACTGATATCAGAACTTTTCCTCCAAGTCTGTGCAGTGACATGGTCACAGATGTCAGAGTTTGAGGTCCCATGGCAGGAATAAGTTGTGAGCTGCATTTACCAGTCTATGTGAGCCCCAAATCCTTGCAAGAAGTTCAGGAGTTGACAGCTGTCCCTTATAAAACGGATTATTGGTGTTCTGTAAATCTCCAGGATACTTAGACACATGGATAAGGTAAGTATGGATTAACTATGTCTGACCATGCATATCAATTGAGGAGAAAATTTTGCTCTGAGATCAGGCAGCGATGAAAAACCACAAGGCAGGACCAATAAAAACCACAGAGGAGGCGGCTGGAGGTCTGTGACACTTGCACACAGTGGGACACAAGATAACAGGAAAGAGGGAGCTAGTTCACTGAGAGGGGACAAGAAAAGAAACAGCTGTAAAAGTCAGTATGAAATGTCAGAGGTAGTCATACCATCTTAAACTTTTACAGTTATTGGATTTATTATTTTTTTAATTAACATAGCACAACAACTTTCTTTACTGACATAAACGGTGAGGCAGCACACTACAATCCCACATGTGAGAGTCATGACACAACAATGTATCTGCTGAATGGTGAGTAGGTAAAACCTTTCTTGAACAGCTGGGCAGTTATCATGAACTTGGTCCATCCAACAGAGGGACATTTTTCACTGAAGATTTTGAAGCAATTTATCGTTTATTACAGGTATCCTGACCAGGATTTCATACACCTGAAGGAGGGCATTAATGCACCTGCTTCACCAAGGGCTCTATACAAACTATAATCCTCTATATCTAAAAGGACAAGTCTAGGAAATTTTTCAAATGAAACACAGAGCATAAAATACAGAGTACAGAGTTACTTGTTCTGGAGCTCTTAGGGGTACCTACTGTGGTGAAATGATACTTGCATTTCCCCATAAAACAGATGGTTCTGGACTTCTAACCACAGATCCGGTATGGAATGGAAACTTGATAGAAGAATGACAGTATGGTAAATAAAGCACTCACCAAGACTAGCAGGGAGCTATGAATGACAGCTACAGATCAATGGACTATCAAGCATGGTTTCAGCCATCAGCTTATTGTTATTAATACTCTAACTTAATCTCCAGCTTTAAAATAAATAACAATGCATTCAGTGCTGTCTTTCAGATTTGATTTCTCATCTCTAAAATATTGAATCAGAAATGTAACCTGAGAATGATAAATTTACACCACCATAATAAACTCATTGAAATGAATTACTTATGCCATTCCTAGGCAGGGGCTAGGTTTGGCTGAATGCATAGGAAACCCTTGCTTCACCTGTGTGCCCCAGGGCCCCACACAAACCCTATAGCATTTCAGATTAAACCTTACTATGCAATTAGTGAACATTTGCTTAAAACCAATATCAAGAGGCAGGTGATGCTCAATTATTTCCATACTGGTTTCAAACTCCCTGACTACTCTTCACCATGAGGGTGGTGAGACACTGAACAGGTTACCCAGGGAGTTGGTGGCATCTCCATCCCTGGAAGTTTTTAAGGCCAGGCTGGATGGGGTTCCGAGGAACCTCATCTGGTGTGAGGTGACCCCACCCATGGCAGGGGGATTGGAACTGGATGATCTTTGGGATCGCTCCCAATTTTGACAATTCTGTGACATACCAGTGCAGGGGCATACACTGGTTTTACTCACACTCCAAAATTACCTGGGATAACCTAAGCAAGACTTTGGCCGATTTTGGTTGCACAAGTGCAGTGATTGAACAAAGTAGAGTGGTGAAAAATGTCCCTCTGTTGGATGGACCAAGTTCATGATAACTGCCCAGCTATTCAAGAAAGGTTTTACCTATTCACCATTCAGCAAATATTGTCAGTAATTTCCTAAGTAATGTACCAAAGCCTCTAAAGCACTGGTAATAGGAGTTCATCTCCTTCACTATATATCCCAATACATAGCTTCAATTCCAAGTCATAAATTTTGCATTTATCAGACTTTTGCATTGTTGGCTTTTTTTTGGGGGGGAGGCTATTTGTTTTTTTCCTTTTCTTTTCTCTCTTCAGATGGGAACACTGCTTTACTACATTCAAACTGAAGACACAGATTAACTCCAAGAAAAGCAATGTTTCCTTCAGCTGCAGCTAAAATACTGGAATGTTTCATCCATGGAAGAGAGTCTTATCACCATCTACTGTCAATTGTAATAATTCATAAAGGATGCCACAGAGATTTGAATGCACTATTTGATCACTTTTTCCAGCTCTTGCTGTTTTGTTACAAGAGCACAGTTTGTGAGAAGATCAAACCAGAAAGCTATCAATGCTCAGCTATCAATATACATATTTTCTAGAATACAAAATCCTCCAGCTAATATAAAATAATTGTGGAAATGGCTGGCAAATTAAAGATGGTAGTTATAGATTCCAAAAATATTTTTGCTTTCAGCAAAATACATTTTTAATTACTTTCCTACTAGCTGTCATTTTTCATAAACCAGTCTAGACAACTCGTGCCAAATCATGCAAAAACTGATCTCTGTGAAATGCTTTCTGCTAACACCGAAGATCAGAAAATTTCAGCTTTCTTTTTAAAACACGTGTGGGAGTTTAACAAAACACTTGTAGATAAACTTTGCTGTTTGTGAAGTGTTAAAAAAAAAAAACCCAAAACCAAAAAACCTCCCCTGTAAGAGAAAAAAAAGAGGCATTAAAAAAAAATAATAAAATCCATCAATACCAAATAATTCTTTCTCCAGTTCAGAAATAAACTTGAGAATATAAATAAACACTTATTTTTATTAACCTCTGAATTCAAGCCCCTTTTCCCAGAATACTTTACTACAAAGCAGAAACCAGAAATGCCTGGATAAGCACAGTTATAAAATGTACATGTATTTCTACCATGTTTTTCTATCTATTTCAAGCATATTGAAAAGGAGAGGAAAAGAGTGAAAAAATAATCTGAATTTGTATTTCCTTTACACTTTTGACTGGAATTATTAGGCAGAGTTATATAGCACTCAGAAGTAAGGAATTATATATAGTAAAGAATGTAGATTTTGCTTTTAGTGTCATAATCAATGTCCAAATCTAAAATTGATATAATTGACTGTTAATTAATTCCCTTGATATTTTCATTAGCACATCCAAGCAACAAGTCTTCTGTTTGGCACTTCTGAATTATTCAGGAAGTACTCAGATTGCTATAATGAAGGCGTTACTGCCTGGTACTATGTTGGCTAATACAGTTAAATGCAAGGCATGCTTTTATTTTCCTGTTCTGATTGGACAATCAAAGATTTCCCTTAAGATATGTGAAATGAAATTTCAGAGCCACACCAAAAAAATGTCAAGAGAAACATCCAAAGACATTTTTGTAAAAAAAAAAAATAAATCAGTTCTATACTTTCAATAATTGTAGCTTTCCCTCAAGTCCTATAATACTGCAATGAGAAGAGTAGCAGTGGGTGGCATCTAAATCTGTTTGGAAGGCTATTTAGGTCTTGGGAGCTAACGCTGGCTGCCAGCCCTTCCAGTCTCAAATGTATGCAGCAACCTAACAGGCCAAACGACAAGCAGAGATTTCCTAGTACTGCTGCCTTTGCTAGCTGTCCCTCCATCAGCAATGTGACCAACAAATTCCAACATACTCCTACAAATCTCTGAGCAAGTGTTGGTGCCCTTATCCAGGTAAAGCCAGATAGAGCTCCAATGTTGATTTTACCAGGGCAAAAACTTCAAGATTGGCCTAGCTTAGAGAAAGTTCTGGATGCTTTTGTTCAGGGTTGTGTTGAAAGTCAGGACAGTTGGTAGGGCTCATACCAAATTTGGCAGCTTCATGTCTTTTTTAACACTGTTTTTTCTTCTTCTTCTTCTTGTAAGGTACTAAGTGGCAGAAATCCCATAAATCTTACAATTCCAAAAAGAAAAAGCTTGAGGGGACTGTGTGGTACATTTGATGGATGCATTGTCCTTAATGTACTAGTCTCTTCCCTAAGGGATTATGGTTTTGAATTTAATGCAGAGAATGAAGTGTTCCTCAACTGACAGCAGTAAAAGTTTATCAGCAGAAGATAGTTTTACCTTTCAGATCATCACTGTGTTCTTTGACATGATCCTGCTCTGTACAGATCCTTCAGTGCCATTCACAAGACCAATAAATAGCCACTATGGAGCAAATCAGGTCTTTTACTTGGTGGTTTCGTTTTTGGTGGGTTTGTTTGTTTTTAAATAAAAAACTACTAGAATGCTACTAGTCCTAATTAATTTAATATTTGTCACTTGGACACCATCTTCCATATGACAACCTCCAAAGGTTTACAAAGATTAATGACACCCCATTACATCAATGGAGCAGAAAGAATAAGCAGTAGTTCACCCATCACTGAAATGCATTCTCTTCTGGCGTAGAACATGACAGCTACTTAACAGCTTAAAAGATGGAGGAACAGAACCTTGGGGAATCAAGAACCCAGTTACTTCACAAGAAACATTGGTCCTACATCAATAAAGATGCTCTTCTTGGTACTTGGTCACTGAACAGTTATGTTTTTCCCAAGCCTCCTATGGGATCCTGTGGTTGCAGAAAGACATCCTCCATTAGAGCTGGGTGAAAGTGGGGTAACTTGCTGATACTACTTATGTATGAAACTATAGTAGCACAAATTAACATCAGCAGGGACATGGATGTAGATGCTGCTATGAAAAGTGGGACTTAGAAAGTGAAAAAGTATGACACCTTCAGACATTGAGTTCGCCCTGTACCTCCACAGAGTGTTGGCCCACAATCTATGTAGTTACCTACCCTTGCCAAAAATCAAGGAAGGAGTTAAGGAGTTTCCATATGTCACCATTCAAGTCTAGCCTTTCAGAGAAAAGTGGTCTCTTACAATGGGGAATGGCCCTCTTACTGGGTTTATGCCTGCTGAAGGAGAGAAGGGACCCTGCGACCCTGCGTTGGGAGAATATGCAAGAGAAGTTGAAGAATTATTTGTGCCTACTGCAAGCAGGCAACACCTCAGTGCCCTATGGCATCTGGCACAATGGTGAACCAGAGAGTACAGAAGAGGCATTATGTTTTCCTTTCCCTCTTAACTTGTAAAACTATGTAAGTCATAATCAAATAAGAGCCTGTTTTGGTGGCTGTAGAGGAAGGAGGAAGGTGACACTACTCCACCCGTCTTGACAATGGAGGCTGGATGAGTTGCACTGACAGCCCACATCATTGCTGCAGCCTAACTGGGGAGACATGGTTGTGAGGCCATTATGTGCCTCCATGCCAGTATGCATGACAGCATGTGGAGGACTGAAGTGATTGCTCATTGTACAGACAAGCACACAATCCACTTGCTCCACAGCCACCCTGCCAGTACAAATCGAGACCTGCCTTCTCCTTTTGTAGTTTCTATAGAGGTGCTTGCATTTTGAACCTCCTATCATTCAATGACTAAAAAAGGGCTTCTGAATACAAACACCATAGCTTTATCAGATAATTTGAACTTGCTGGGGGAAAAAAAAAGAAAAGGCAAGTCACATTTTTAGATTTGATCCTCATAGTCTTAAAATATTAATCAGACACATGCTCAGTATTTTTTTTTTTTAATCCAACTGTCTCCAGAATGCTTATTGACAATTTACAAAGAGAGGCTAGAAAATAGTAAAGGGAAATATGTAGGTAATTATGGTCCTAGTATTGCAGGGCCTAGTGAAGTAAATTAATGTAACGCAAACATTTTGTGGATTTGTTTAATTATTTGCAAGTACAATTAAATCTACAAGTACAATCAAATCACAGTGCAGTAGATGGGGGTTTCTAAAAGGGAATTTTCCTAATGAGACCTTTCAGAATACTCAAATTTTATTTGCAAAATACGGATATGCTGCCAGGTTGTTTATGTCCTCTTGCTGTGGCTACAACTGAAAATCCTGGGAACAACAACTTTCACTTAGCTATTGATGAAATTCTCCTTATGTCAAGGACCGGTATAAGACATACCCGCCCTTGCTTCCCCATGGGTCTTCCCTAAAGAGCTCATGGGGATTTTGTGGATCTGTGTGCGGCTAGCACAGCAGAATACACAAAAAGGAATTTCAGCGGGTCTGGATGGTAGTTCGAAGGATCTCTAATATCGCTGAGGAATTACTTTCTGTGGACCCTGAACATTCATCATTCCATCTGTATTCCAAATCTAAGAGTATATGATTGTTAGAAAGACCCTGAAAAGCTGCAGTGTTGCACCTCTGCCACCGCTGAAGTCCACAAGTTCCCCCCAGAGCTCACAGGGACTGCAGCAGATCAGTGACTGGACCTCTTGAGAATTCAATAGCAATTGACTACAGTGTCTTCAAGCAAAAAAGGAATTAATTTTGTTTAAACAGATAAGGTTATATATTGTGTTCCTGTTAAACTGAAAATAATGTTGCAAAGTTTCTTTCCTGAAATATCCTGCAATCAATAATTCAATGTCCAGAAACTGTAGTTCAGATTTCACGTGCTTACACATCAATAGCCAAAATACAGTCTACATTTTCCTCTTTTCCTTTAGGAACTGAATGAAAAGCTGACCTAGAAAGTATTGTCTAAGTAGTATTCAAGATGCTGTCTTGAGCTCCTGAATGGAGTCAAATCATTCAAAACCTAATGGACAGTAAGTGACATTTTCACATGTCTGAGTACTGGATAGCATGAAGGACCCACTGCACAACAGAAGCCATCTAGATCTTTCTCTCTGCAACTTACAAAGTTGAGATATGTTTTGAAGATGCATCCTTGACTTTGGTTCTTCAAAGAAATCCTGAGAAGAGGTAAAAACAGAGAGACTGCTCAAAACAGGCCTGTGTTCTTCTGGAGGCTGTTTAATTATCATCTGAACTGCCAATCCTTTCAGAAATGGATCAAAAAGCCACAAAAAGCAGTGACTTAGCAAAATAAATAAATAATAAAAAAAAAAGCAGCAGCTTCCCATGTTTTGTTTGATTTAGAGATAAACTTTTTCTCTTTTCCTTTTTTTTTCTTTGCATTCCCAGGAATTTTACAACTAGTGGCAGATGTTCTGTGTTGCATGGCTCTCACTCTTTTAAAGGGATGAGTAAACATGCATAGTATTCAATAATGCATAGGAATGTCATATCTTTTAGGCACTATCCCATCCCTGTGAGGTCATCAGCCTTTTGATATTTCCAGATTTAATCCTGCTTTAGAGCAATCAAGCTCAAAATTTGCTTTTTCTTGATCTCGCTCTGAAACTCACAGCATACCAGAATTATTGACTTGGCATCATTTCAGGTGATTACTGCATTCATGCTGGGTGGGGAGGGGGGTTGGCTTGGTTAATTTTTTTGATGAGGGAAAAATCTAGAACCTTTATCCCAGAGCAGTCAGCTCTGGTCACCTGAGAGTTTTGGCCTCCTAAGATGGAGATAAGAGCAGAAGCTATGCTTATTTGGCTGTTGATTGACTTGCTGAAGAATGAGTGTGAGTGTGGCTGTGGGGGAGGGAGGTTATCAGAAACTGAGGAATCTGCTACTAGCCTTTAAATTGAAAGCTTTATACTCTGTTCTTTTATAACTGATGTTTTATAGATGTAAAGCATTCACAGCCTCAGTGACAGCATCCAGTATACCTTTCTGAAATGAACAGGCACCTGACCCCAGCTGGGTCTTTGATGTGGTGGCTTCAGCTCTCAGTATGTAAATATGTTTATTTGCTACAGAAGCCAGGTCTTTAAAATGACAGACTATGATTGCTCTCACATAAGGATACAAGGACATGGGGGAGACCTTTCAGAAGCAGAACTCTGTGACCACTTGCAGTTTGGACAGCTCAGTTGGGGCACACTGTCTAAAGCACCGCTGAGCTGCACCCTTCTCTGTTGTTTTCTATCTGCTTCCTTACATACACAGTTTTTCTAAGTTCAGAAACTTGGATAAGCTCCTTCAGTTCACTGCAAAGTCGACCTAGAATAAGCTATTTATGTGAAAAATAAACCACTTCATTTTAAAAACATTTCCTATAGATAACAATAATAACAGGTAATTCAAAAGACCAATAATATTTTAAATTGATTGCTGTTACCAAAACCAATACCAGGGGCATTTGGGTAGTATTTATGGATACAGCCCAGGCTCTCACTTCCACTGCAGGTGAACCATTTGTAGAATTAGCACTGAAAGTACAAAAGATCTGCTTGTAATGCTGTTAAAGCACACAGGACATCATACAGGGAATCAATGGGTTAAACAGATCTTTTTTTCAGCTGTAGGATTTGATGAGGAAATGATGTACACGCAGACAGGCGCCTACCGAGGACACAGCACGCACTCTGACAATGGCTTTCCTCCTTATCTAGGATCTTTTAATAAAGTGTTAATTATAAAGGCTTCTCAACTCATTGTTTAGAGTCCTAAAGAGAAGCACACTTTTCCTCTCAAAGACGAAGGGTTTGCAGCAAGTGAATTTGTCTTGTAGCAGTAAGCTGTATTTTCCTGTGAAGTGATTAATTTAAATGAGTTGGAGCTGCCTTGACATTTGTGGGATTTTATGCTCTCAAACTCTAAAATAAGCCACAGCAAACTGTACCAGATGCCCAGCTTGAGCCTTTTCCTAGAGGCCACCGATGGCCAAATGCTGACCACAGGATGTGCAAAGGACTAGCACATGTAATCCTGGCTCAGGCTGGCATATATGAGTCTCTCTGTCATCTTGACTTTTGGTGAAGGGTGAAAGGTGGCATGTAGGTAGCCTCCTCTAGACCATTCATTACTGTAAAATACCTCTATCTGACCTCTGTTGTCACTCACTGGAAGAGTAAACAGCTTGGCAGATGAGATACAGAAAGACCAGCAGTAGAGGTATTAACATGCAATTCTATTAAC
Organism: Melanerpes formicivorus; assembly: GCF_026170545.1. Classification (NCBI taxonomy): domain Eukaryota; kingdom Metazoa; phylum Chordata; class Aves; order Piciformes; family Picidae; genus Melanerpes; species Melanerpes formicivorus. Next base: position 7,173,711 of record NW_027142372.1, on the reverse strand, counting down.
TTAGCCAAAATGGAATGAAAAGTCTGGGAGAAAGAAAAAACATCTTAATATCTGAAAGCAGCACTGTCTGTAGTATGACATGCTGTGTAAAGTGAGCCTTCAAAGGAAAAATAATATCACTTTGTAATGCTGATATTTTGCTGAGTTATTTATTTTATGACTAAATAAATAAATAAAGCATTGTGCAGTGTGAACAAATATGAATGTACTACTTTCAAAAAAGCAAGAAGTAGATCACCATTATAAAGCATAATTTAAAATCCTGTAATACTTTGCATAAATTATCACAATTAGCAATGAACTGGGAAAAATCAGATTCCTTCTATTATTTTCCCTGGTCTGTTAAGGTATTACCTTAACTCCACAGTCAGGTGTTCACTTGACTAAGCAGAGACAATACCATATATGTCATTTACATTTTGCACTGGTCAGACATAAGCCAGTTCCAGTAAAAAAGCACCCAATCACTCTTAGACACACTACTATGAGCAGACAAGTGGGTTCCAGCCAGTCCAGAGCCACAGGCCAGACATAGGCCATAGGGTTTAAAGAGTTACCAGCTCTAAAAATTCTTGTAAATAGATATTAATTGCAACTTCAATTTCCACATATGAAACAAAATAAAACCAGTTAAAAAAGAAGAATAAGAAGAATTTCTGTGCCTTTGGAGATGTTTGAATTCCAATATTCCTTTTTCTTTTCTAAATGTAGAAATATAGGAGCAGGGGATGGTTTTGAGATTTGGATGGATGCAGGGATGGTGTGCCTTGCTTTTTAGCTAATTAACTCCATCTGCACCATTAAAAAAATAGTGCAGAAGAGGATAACAGGAAGCCCTTTGAGAGAAAGGTTTTGAAAAGAGGGTATGAGGAAAACGCCAGGATGCCTTCTTCAGGGAGTCACATAGGTCTTAGCTCACAAGCTCATGTCATACAGTTGCTTTTGCCATATTTATACCGGCATAATTTGCAAGATCCAAAGCAGTTGTTGCTAGAGGAAATACAGCTTTGTATCACAACAACACCCAGGAGGCCCAGACACAGAGCAAGGCACCTCTCTGAAAGGTGGCAACACATTGGAAAGAAATAGCTCCTGCATGAGGAATTAATAATACACATGAACTCGGGTCTGAGAGACATAGCTGAATTTGCATGGTAGCTGATGGGTATAAGCACTTACATCCTCTTTGGAAAAATGTCCACAGTGTTAAGTAACTTACTGAACTGAGAGCTGGCTGACCAAAATCACTTCACTGAGTAAATGTGAATGCCTCTCTTTTAACCCTGGTCTACTGCCAGCTACTACATCTTAATCACATACAGAGATGCTACCTTCCTCTCCAGATCTACTGCCTCTGATCAGTACAATGAACCAGAAAAAAAGTTTGCAAACACAATCTAATTTACATTTGAGGACACCTGAGGAGTCCCAGCGCCCTCTATTTGCAACAAACCATTTTACTAAGAACATTTGCTGTTAATGATCCTTGCTATTAAAATATGCATATTTTGGCATGATAACTCTGCCTGTGCCTAAGAGGCTTACACTTCCACCAGGCTATCTGTATTTGCAACATGTTTCACCATGATTACAGATGTTGCAACAGTAAAGATCAGACTGCCTTGAACTTTTAGGACAAGACACCTTACATATTTGCCCCAAATGTCAGACTAGGAATGATCTCATCAACCTCCAAGGCATACCATCACAAAACAGAAGCTGACACTTTTGCCTTCCCCAACAGTTGCTACTGCAAGAACTCAGCAAAAATGCATCTCAGGCACGTCCTTCAGAAGCACTGCAGTGACAGTCCTAACCTGTACTTTGCTGTTCCTGAGAGGGTTTTCTTTGCATCTACTACAGATATTACACGTATTTTATATTTAAATGGAGATAAAAATTGCCGTGTACATTATGCCTGAACATGGATTTTACGTCAACTCTTCTGTTTGCCTTTCAGAACTAGTAGAAAACCATTGTGATTCTACCCCATGTTTTTCTTTTATTGAGCAATGCTATGAAAAGATTAATCTATGTGCATACAATATAAATCCACATTCATCTTTTATTATTGCACAATCAGAGAGCTTTAACGTAACGTAACTTCAAGTGCTACATGCTTTGATTGCTCTCTGTAAAAATACTTAAATACCATTCAATTGGAAAGAATCTCATGGAAATTTTCCAAGGGATGTATGTGGTATTTAAGGAAACTTCTCTGATAAAAATCTTTGTGCAACAGTGGGATTGCCGGCCTTCTCCAACTTCATTAGGTGCCGAGTGTCTTAATGAGTTGAGTACTCATAAATGTTTTCATTTAAAGAGACAAACTGAATGAAGGGGAAAAAATGAAAAAATCAGCAGATACCAGGAATTTATGGAATAGGATTAATACAGAACATAAGCAATATTTTAAAATATGCTACTCTATTTGCTAATGAATTTAAATTATTTCTAGACCACATAATCTCCTTCTCTTTAGAGCTATCGTTCAGCACCTGATTTCAAATAACCACCAAACCCCCTTTGGTGCCTTTTCTGAATATGGAGTTTTGAGAGTTATGTAAAATCTCACAGACAAAGTAAAACAAAAAAAGCTTAATAAATTATTAGCAAGGAAGTAAAAACAAAAGCTGCAGAAATGTGATCTGAGTTTCATGCTCTGAGTTTTTACATGACAAAAAAAGCAGAATTAATACAAGTCTGTTGCTTTTAATATCTTTACAAATAAAAAGACTGTTTCTGGGTTACTCCCCTCTTTTGCACACTTTCCTTTGGGCTCTTACAAGCACCAAAAACAAGAAAACACCACAGAAAATTTTTTAAAAAAAAAGAAAGAAAAAAGAAAGGTTCAACTTAGAGAGAAGCAGAATTGCCACTTGGTCTGAAATTTCCATCCCAGTTTTACAACTTCAAGAAATTTAGATGGGTTTTGGAAAAGATACTGACATTTTGAGTGATTATCTGAAAAGCACTGAAATGTCTTAATTGCTGGTAGCAGGGTATTAGTAACTGCAGCTCAGTAAAGGAAGAGGGAGATAAAATGCTTTCTTAAGCACATATGTGATTCTATGTAAATCTGAACTGCTGCCTGAAATGTTTGCCAATAAAGATGAAAGTCCCACAACATAGTCACAACATGATATCTATCATATGGCTTCCTGGCTGTTGTGTATGTTTTTGCTGTGTGTAATTGACTGTGTTGGTGTTTGCACTACCTAGAATTTGCATATTAACTCAAACACTGTATTCTTGGTGGGCCCGATCCTGCCAGCTCCCCAAGAGCTTCTGGTTGTCTCTGAAGCCAGGGGCCAATAACACAGGGTTCTCAGGAGCCGCCTAGTATTGCACCTGTGTTTTATTTCCACATTTGTCATCCTTCAAACAGAAGTTAGGTAAAACACCCACGTTCCTCCAAGCACAAGAGCAAGTGTTGAGGTTTCAGCCTTCAGAATACAACATATCTGTTCAAGATATGACAAAACAAAGGCTCCACCACAGCCAATGTTTGGGTTACTCTGCAGGCAAAGTTGTGACAGATGCAAGAGTTCAGTTCTGAGATTCAGCCTAGTTTGCATATACTCCCACAAATGTGAGTTTCTCCCTTCCCACCCTCTCTTTTCTCTAATCTAAAATATGCAAACATGTGTTTGTGGAAATTGCATGGGAAATTTCTGATAACTGATTCTGTCAACAAAGCCAGTGAGAACAGAGAAGAATTTCACATGGACATCCACCAGCCACTAACTCTCAACAAATGTAAAGTCACAATCTTATTATTAGCCCCAGTGAAGTTATCTCCCTTAATTCAAGCACTCCTGCTCTGCTGTCAGTCCTGGTCTATGCAGTAATCATCTGCCTGTTCTCGTAGCACTTCCTCTGTGCACAATAGTAGCACAAAGCAGCTGTGATGAATCCAGCCTGCAGATAGGGATTTTATCCTCTAAGCAAGTACAAATCGTTAATAGAAATTACCTTAGTGTATGATTTGGCTGCTTCTTGTGATGCAGCTACATATGTTGAAGTATGTAGGAGAAAGAGGCACAGCAGATGCTACTGGAAGCAAAATCCTGAGAAGGAAAGATGGCATGTTGCTAGCAGCTCTGGTTAGAGGGGAATGAAAGAAGATGCAGCACTTACTGGACCTGCTGCTGTTGCTATTGAAGCATCTGCTCCATTACCATGATTAAAGAATGTGTTTCCATTTCCACCACTGCTACTTCCTTTCTCTTTCTCTTTGTTGCTTTTTTTTTTCCTTCCCTTTTCATTTTTTTCCTTCTTATTTTAAGTGCTATTTTTTCCCAAATGGAAGGAAATCTATAAGGTCTTTAAGTGGGTTCACATAATGGGCATGCAGGGTGGATGCAGGAATGGTAGGAAAGGATCCCTCCGCAAAGAGACATCAGCACTCTCCTCAAGTGTGTAACAAGCTAACGATCCATTTAAAAATAAAATCTTGACCACCAGCTAATAAAGCCTCCTGTAGTAAATACCAGAATAAACAAACACTCATACAGCAAGTGTGAAGTTCAGAATAGGGTCAAAGTATTTAAGGAAGATAAGTGGGAAATTTAGATTCTAATCCATACTTTAACCAGGCTGAAGCATCCTAAAATACCATCTCTAATTAATCAGAGCATCTTTCTAACTCACTCCTCAACAATTACCAAGCAGGGGGGGAAATCACATGTAATCAAACGTTGTAGAAGGGTCCTCTTACATTCTGTGCTGGTCATTGGGAACACAAAACATCTTTACATTTCTGACTGGAGGCAGATTTTAAGGATACTAGACTGAATAAGAAGTAGAACATGATAAAATTGCAGTTGTGAAATGGCAGAATCAAGTAAATTTGCCTGTACTGGTCCGTATCAAAGGAAAGAGAGCTCAGCTTCCTCACTGAGGACCTGATGCCAAAAACCAGAGCAGAACTGAAGGCAGCTGGATGGAAAAGTCACAATAGCACAAAATAGTGACTATATCCAGCTCATAAAGCCTTAGCCCTTCCCTGCCCAAAAAGGGAGGCTGCTTTTCACAGTCTGTGATGGTGGCTGGTAAACAGAACAGGCTTTTATTAATATGGCTTTTGATGGTTTTTTTCTTGCAGCCTGTGTGTGTATGCATCTTCACACAGCCACACACACGTCAACAAATCCTCCCACACCTCCTGCCCAAACAGAGGCCATGAAAGTAACTTAAAGTCACATCCCGTATGTTGCTCTGTCCCAGCTGCCCAACTGGAAGAAATTCAGCTCGTCAGGGGATTAGATACTCAAGAGAGCAGCTTGGCTGCACACAGACCTCACTCTAGAAAAATGAATGAGTTAGAGCTGCCCTGATAGATGTCCTAAAGGCTTTGCTACTGCAAGGGTGACCAGTAGAGAAGAGCATGTAAAATGCAAGAGTTTAGCTGCTCTGAATTACACCACAATACTTGAAAACACACCAGAAGATCTTAAACCACTTCAAGTCTGGAACTCTTTTAAGGACATTAACTCCTTAATGCAGTTAAGGCTCTTGTTTGCTATGAGGGCCCAATCCAAAGCCAAGTGAAATCCATTAAATTGTTTCCATTGACTTCAAATAGGATTTGAATTGGGCTCTAAAGCCTTAAAGCAAAAATCTGAAGCAGTTACCTCATTCTGCCCTGAAGCTTTTAACTCCTTGAGCAGTTTAAAAGGAAGCATTGACTTTTTTTTATTATGATTCTCAGTGAAGTAAAAAACCATGTCAGATGCCATTGCTGAGCCCCAAGCTACCTTTACAGATATAGTTTCCCTTTGTCTTCATTCACTCCCTTCATGGTTTATAAAAAAACCCAAGCAGTCAAGAAAGCTAATTAGAACCCCAGATATGCAATATTCATATGCTTAATTTTAATCAAGTGAGAAACTTTCCTGAATAAGTAAGTTACACAAAATTAAGCACATGCTTAATTAAATAGTCATATGATCAAGACACAACTAGGGGAAAAGTAGTGACACTGCATATAAGCAGAATGCTGTTACATGTAAATAAGCCAAAAAAGGTGAAACAGTGGTTTTAGCTCCACGTGCATCAGTTAAGGCAACTTGCAGATGATACCTACAAACACAGCTGGAAAAGAATATGATTTAAGAGTCCAAGTGTCCTTTTAAAGTTCTTCAGTGATGTGGACAGTCCAATAAAAGGCAACCATATTTCCCCCCAGGTCACTTAATCAACACACCTCACAACTTCAGGTGCCCAAAAGCCTAGGGCCCACAATGCTAGAACAAAACCACATAACCCCTACAATGAATTCTCAGCCTTGAGTTAGATGGCCCCCTTGTTCTCACACACTGGAGAAAATGTGCAGCACAGCAATTTTAAGGCAAATTCTGACACTCCCACCTTGCTTTTGGATGCAGATAGGGAGCTTTGCACTGCCCGCTGCCCTCTCCTGCAGCTTCTACTTCACCATCAGAAGTGCCAGCAACAGGGAAGGATACATCTTCAAAACACACCAGGAATCTCTTTCTACTACTATTCAACAAGCAGCTTTGTCCTCACAATACATTATACACAAGCTCCCACAGTTATCTGAAGCAATCTGAAAGCATCATCTCCTATTTCTCCACACAACGTTCTTACGGCCAAATATGCAAGGTTCCAACAGGATGCAAGGTTCCAACAGGCAGCAGCTGAACAGGACTTTTGTAACACTATTATTGTTTTTTTACATACATGTCTGCACGTTCTTTCAAATGCCTAAGTCTCATGAACTAAGTGTTTCAATTTAATTCTAGGGCACAACCCTGTTGTGGAGACATGTGAGGCAGAGACAGTCAGGATAGCGAGGCAGACTGATCTGTGCTAAAGTGTTTTCTGGAACAAGCACATTTCCCCACCAGCACTGGATTATGTTATGGGGAGGGATGAGGTTGGATGCTTTTGCCTCCCATCCCATTGCATAGTACAAAGTGTCAAAATAGACTCAATATAGCTGCCTCGTGTCTTTGCTGGCAGCAGGGGTACTTGCCTGCTTACAGAGAAGCCAAAGTTATTCTAGTGACTGATAGATTCAATTTCTGTAGCCATTTTTAATACCTAGGCACTGCAATGAAAATCATCCACAGGAAAATCTCAATGTTGTTTTTCATTAATATTCACTTTGTTGATATGAACAGATGATTTGGGGGAGCTCAGCTGCCCTTTTAATTTGTATCTTTGCAGTGTGGAACAGACATCTTCAACTTTCAAGCAAGTCAGTCCTGCATCTTGCTTCTTGTGGGTTTTGACATCATTATGAATGGAACTCAATCTGGAAGATTTTCTATTAAAAAAACAGGTGGGGAGGTAAACAGCCTTTAGAAAGGACACTTAATGTTACAACCAGGTATTAGTCATTTAATGTCACCATTCAGTCTCTAATTTCTAGAAATGAAAGGGAAAAAAAAAATACTAAAATGCATGTTTGGTGGAAATTGCTGTTAGATTTAAACCATACAACATTCCCTTGAGCTCTGGCCAGAAGCTCCATACCTCTTCACATCAGGAAACATTCTGCAGAGTCTGGCTAAGGTTTCTTTCTGAAGCTTTACAGTAGGCTGTGTGGATTGTTAGAAAGATCGATACACTCTCCCCAAAATTACACCTACCCTTCTCTTCACGGTAATCTTCAGGTCTGGGGGAAGAAACTCTACTATTCAGCTGAATTCAATGCATTTTAGAATTGCATTCTTCCTTCTCTTAAGCCTCATTTTGTATTTCTAACACATTCAGCTGCTACCTGGGTTGGCTCAGAAGTGAGCTGACCCTGCTATGATGACAGAATTAAGTGCTCTAGTTCACTGAGTGAATAGTGGCTTTATGGCCCCCATCACTTCCATACTACCACCAGCACAGTCACACCAGGAGAAATTTTCAAAACCATGCCACATTTCCACACCATGGAAAACATGCAGTACAGGTACAAAGCAAAATGCTGAGTATCTTGTTACACTTCAATCCATACCATATAATTTGTTGGATTGCATTTGTATAATCATGCTTACTCCGAACAGGGCAAAACTAGCTGGTTTATAGGACGCATGTAGAATAGCTGACAATAACGGGGTGATTTGCATTTAAAATACAAGGGATTGGTGCATTCCTGTTTTGGAAAACGTTTTAGAACTGGCTATTTTTATAGCTGATCCCAAATGAAAGGTTTTCCTCACTCCCTCTTCAACAGTGTCTTTTTGCTTCTTGAGTTCATCAATGAATCATTTGGCTTCCCTCTCCCATCTGAAAGCTATGAGAAACTACAGGAGAATGCAGAGTGGACATCCCGTCTGTTCCTGAAACTTTCCTACTACCAGATGCAGACAGGATATTTCCAACCCCCAAATAAGTTTCAACCATCACCTCCTTTCAGATTACCACTGGGGTCCATTCAGTCTTTCTATAAATTCCTAGACTTCAGCACTGAAATGAAATGATTATGCCTTTGATGTCTAACATAGCCTTTGGTGCCATGCTGAAATAATTTAGATCAGAGCCTAGGAACGGTGAAAAGCCTACTTCCATTGTCTGTCTCTAAAGATTAAGAACAATTTTGGAGCCCACATCACCCAGAACACAGATGAAAGTTCTATAACAAAACCCCCAGGACTATTTCCAAACATGCATTTATACCACACCTTGGCACACATACTGGCATCTCACTGCCTAACTCATGGTGACACAGCAAATTGGAAACCTGCTCTCTGGACAGGTTACCTGCAGTTACACTGGAGGCAGTGTTCCCATGAGTGGCAGACAGCTTGGCTGCCCATCAGATTCAGCATGGCAGCTTTTTTTGAGATAAAAAGGTAAGAGACAGGAGCTGGAAATTAATCCACAACAGAATCAAATGCAAATCTTATGGGAAGAATGACAAAGTGATGTGTAGGATTGCCATCCTCACCACAACAGCAGATACTAATGTGCTGGTTATCAAACTGGGCAGCATACTATTAGAACCAGAATATCACTGCCTAAATTACTGTTACATAAAAGATGTTACAGATATTTGCAAATCTTACTCTTCAGAGTCGCTTGCCTTTTCAGAAGATGAAAGGCAGAAAATTACGAGTAGATAACCACCTTGGAGGTGCAGCTGAGACATCACTGCTGAGGGGCAGGACTCTCCCCCTGCAAGCTCTTCAGCTGGGCTCTGAACAGTGGTACTTACGATTCAGCTCATATTCACTTTATCCTCATTTATAAGATAAATAATTTTGAGATGTATCTAAAATTACTTTACAACCTTTTAATCACTGAAAATTGTGTATAATTATTATACCTGCGCTCGGGTGCCAAGATCTGCTGTGAAATACTTGGCTGCTCAAAATGTGTGGAGGAAATGCTTCAATTCCACATTAATTAATGAATTTTTATCCCCACTCCTGTCCATTAACAGCTACCATGCTTTTGCTGTGAATGGTCATTATTACAGACTGAAATAGGAACATAAATTTACTGATAATGAAACTGTCATTTGGAGGGGCAGTCTATCATACTGTGTGCTGATATGGTCAGACCTTTTTTTGCTGTTTCGCATCTTTGCCTTGTTTCTGAAAGGCTGGCAGGTAAGGAAAGGATTCTTTATTTATAGATACCCATGAAACATCCCTTTAAATAAAGTAGGAATGATTTTCAGTATTCCAGTAAATATTGCATTGATTTTTAAAATTGCTCTCTCCTCTTATCACACATTGCAGGTCTTCGCCAAGAGAACATCCCTGACCTCCTTGCTGTTAAGATTGCTAGCCAGGTCGGTTTCGTGTTGGCATTTTCTGTTGTCTTAGTTTTTTGACAAGAAGTGGTGTTGACTCTTGGAGCAAATTACCTGGTTGACTTAATCCTTCTTGTGCGCCACTAAAAAGAGAGATTTCAGTTGATGTTCTGCATCTCTGGACCATATGGAACAGAGCTCAAGTTGTCACATTTTCCATCTTTTAACTGTTTAGCTCCTTACAGAATTCAGTGGATAGGATCTGATGGCATTTCATCTGCTAATTACTTTATTAGCTACAGCATATGATATGATGCACATAGCATAAAAATTCATAAAAACAGGCCTTGATGCATCTCAAAATACATGAAAGGAAACATGGATATAAATAACATTGAAGAGAATCTTCATTTTTATACTGGGGCTTGGGTACTGTTCTTTCTTTTGTGTAGCACATATCCACATACTTAATATAACCTAGGTTATCACATACTTGAATGTCCTCTTTCAAGACAAAGTGTGACAAGAGAGCCCAGAGGTTTTCCAAAACTTCCTCGCTTTGTATGCTCCTGGACAGTTGCTTACATTTAAAAGGAGTACAGTAGATGCAACTATGTAGAACAAATTGCCAGCTTTTCTTCTTAATCAAGCACAAGTACAAATCACAGCAGAACTGTACTGCCTACATACATATCTGTCTCTCTAAATAAAACTGAACTTTATTCAGTCCCCCATGCCTGATATTACATCATTGGAGATTAAGATACTCCTTTCAAAAATCGAAGCAAGGGGGATGATATGACACTCCTGCACAGAAGCCATCAACCTGTAGTAAGCTCCACAAAAACCAAACCTCTGCATCCGTGTAGCACTCAACTGATTTCAGAGTCTAAATTACACTTTATGACAGTTGCTTACTCTTAAAAGATGCAGTTAAGAAAATACTGTTATTCTATATTTGAAAAGGCAAAACAATTAGATGGATGAGTTGAGGGAGAAAGGAATTTATTCACAGGTTTCCTTCTCTTGGCTTTCTCACACTGCCTGCAGTTTGTGGCCAAAATGTCCACATCCTCCCATTAATGTCTGCCTGAATAGCCTTAAAACACAGGAGTGGCTGCCTGAACCCTGTGGATATGTTTAGGGTGTAAGGAACACTGTAACAGTCTCTGGTTTACTTAAATACCACACTGTGCTTCCCCAACACATCTCGGCACAAGGTATTTTACAACTGCTTCTAACTTGGTCCAGCTAAATCTTTCATCTGAAGTTTTGTGAAGAATGTCTCTGCACAGAGAAAGTTCTAAGCAAGTTCATTTAACCACTGCCTCAGCGCAGTCAAAACATTTTTAGTGTCTCAGCAAGACAGTGACCACAGAGCAGCCATGGGAGGGAGCAGGAGCCTGAGCCCCAGCCCCAGGGCTGACTTCAATGTCCCACCCTGTGCACCACCCCTCAGCAGGGATTTGAGCAACTCACTTTTAGCCTCACTGACTGCCTGGTCTCCAGCAAGAAAACCTAATTTTGATTTACTACTGCTCTCTCCATGGGACTGGGAAGGGAAAGTCAGTGTTTGTGGAGCTGCTGAAACCGCTCCCAGAAAGTGAGAATGGTTTGGGTTGGAAGGAACCTTAAAGATCATTTAATTCCAAATCCCCTGCCATGGGAATTTGGTACAAAGGGTATGTTTTACATGTTAAAGATGGAAGACAAGAATTATAATCTGAATGAGGGATGGCTCCTGGGGTAATCATAACTGATATTCTGTATCTGAAAGCAGATGTAGGAACTTCCTAAGTTCATCCTCACAGCTTTGTCACTGTCTTTCAGATGACAGCAATGTCCACGGCCCATTGAGAACAGTTTTGCAGTGATTTCAACAGATATAGGATGAAAAGAGACTCAGATGTGGCTGAACTCTATACTGGGTAGGAAGCCCCAGCAGAGGACAGAGGACAAAGGAAATGTGGCCTTTGGAAACCATTTGATGAGAGCTGAGGCCCAGAGGATACAAAGGCGGACAGAAGAAAGGAAGTGTGAAAAAGCAGAATCGTCCCTCTTGTATTTGGGGGATAAGGGAGGAGGCAGGACAGAACCAGATCTGCATTTGGCATACTGAATAACACCAAAGAAAAATCCTCAGTGAGACACTCTTACCACTGTAATATCTGCCTTTGGTACTGAAGCAAGAGTGTAGCAGGCTCAACACATGAAGGTAGCCTAACATTTCACATATCTACACATTTTCTTATAGCATAAATGAATGAATATCACTAAAAGATGATACTCCCCCCCCCCTCCACCACATTTCTTCTCCATAAAAAGTAAGATAGCATGTGGTTAGACCAGAATTGAATAAGTAAGATCTTTTACCTTGTCAATTCACATTATAAAAACATCTCATGCATATAAAAAGTGGGGGGTTGTACCAGTGGAATTATATACAGTAGTGTATGTTTCTATATACTCAGGTTAGTGCATATTTACATGTACAATGCACACAGGATTATGCTGGGGCCAAACACTAAAAGAAAACATGCGGTAAATGGTTGCTTTAATAAGTCCTGTTCCATTGAAAGGAAATAAAACCTGAGTATTAATGAGATATAATTATATATTTAAAATCTTTTCCCTTGTGCAGTATACAGAATTAATGCCAGTAAACTCACAAACTGCAACATTCTACTCCATTACATCTGCAATGATTAGAGATAGTTTGAACATCTGGCATATAATCTGTGATAGAAAACAGCATTCTGCACTTTAATGGACGTCTGGAGGCTACACATATCTGATTTTATTTCTTTGTGTTAACTCTTTCCTGGGAGGAAGAGAAGATCCAGTGCTTGAGCACCTTCTTTCTGTCTTTTGATGAAGTTGCATGTAGGGCTGGTATTTAGCTACTTTTCTGCTACTTATGATTGAAATATCTAAGCTAAAAATTTACTTAAACAGATTTCTGAAAAGATAATTTATAACATAGACAATTGAGCAGCATAAATATTAGTGTGTTAAAGACTAAGAAGCTAATCCAACAAAAGCAACATTTTCCTCATTTTCAGTGACTCTAGAACATGAAAATGAAGCAGCAGTTGCCATCCCTTCATTATTTCAAAGACTTTGTGAATATTCCCTCTTAAAATTAGCTTGCTTTCATAATCTTGTAAACAATAAAATAAGGTTACCAATATCTGTACATTCTTGATGTACCCTAACTGTAAGTATGCAAGAGCTTCTTTGACTGGCACTGACTTTCATTGAAAAAATTAGATTATTTCTCAGCTTTTGCAGGGTGTGTTTTGCCCCAAGCTAAACAAGAAGGTTTTAGCCCTACTGTGTTCTGTGAGGAAAAGAAAGACACTAACTTGAAGGCCAAACTAGACTGACAGCATTATCTTTTGCCTTACTTACCAGATATTAGTTAATACCAACACCTAAGGAGACCTTGAAATTAGACTCTGAGCAGTAATTAAGACTGATGTAAAAGTGGTATCAGAAGACATCTGTGTCACTGCTGAAAGGATTCAGCATTTAGACTGACCTGACAAGTATTCTGTATGAGCATATTTAGGTATGAGAAGTAATACCTACTGCAGGAAATATGCCAGCGTTAAGGAGAGTTTTGTAACCTGATAAAGCATACGTCAGGGGCTTACTCAGCCACCATGGTGTAACAAAAGCCATACTTACTGGGTAGCTTCTGTTGAATACTAATAATTAGACTAAACACGGGTGCATTAAGCAGTCCTTCAGCCCTAAGGACTTATTGCAGAGGTTCACAAGGGCACCAAAAAGTTCTACTGTCTGCATTACCACACAGAAACATTTACACCCCACACATGCTACGCACAGGGAAGAACAGAGAGCCTGAGATAATCATTTAGGGCTAAAACTACTTAAATATGAAGCATGTGCAATACATTAGCTTCCTATTAAATTGATTCATGTATTGCTGGACAGTGGAAAGCTTGCAGCCTATGGAAAAAAACAACACCACAACAACAAAAAACACCCCAGTGTTCATTTGCAAACCAGATTGAACCCATTTCAACAAAGATTAGGAAAAATTGGTGTAATTACAGATGATGATCTAATACAATTTAGCCATATTTAATGGAAGTCAGAAGTAGAAAGTTGCATGTTACTTCCAGCTCCAATATCTCAACTAATGGATCAGTGATTTCTTATGTAGCAAGGGACCCAGCCCCTTACATATTTGTCACTTTTAAAAAAGGTCATTAGTTTCAACAACTGAAGAACATTGAAGGATAACTTGAAATAACCATTTATTGAGAAATCACCTGCTGAGGACTAATGAAACCCAGGAAAGTATCTGGAAATAAGCCAACCATGTTTTATCACAGTTCCTACCTTGTCTTTGATTTATTCAAAATTTTTGTCAATATCATCAAAAGCAAAGATATTTCTTCAGCTGTGGAGCTCAGTCCTGCTCTAGCTTCAGTCAATAAGACTCACTGGACAAGACAGCCTGGATCCCAAAGCAGTGAGATTCCCTTTGATGCTAGTTTAGTGAAGGTCCAGAGAGGTTCTGTCAGAAGAAGGGGCATATTTAAACTGGATTTGCTTGATCTCCCCTATCTACAATGGTAAGCAGAGATCTTAGAAGACAAAACTCACTGCATTGGACTATGAACTGAATTATTTCAATATTAAATTCTAGGAAGAGTGATGGTTTTGAGAGATCCATGCAATTACACCTTTCCAAGCAAGCAATTCAAAGACTGATGTTGCCAAGTCATTTAGCACAAAAACTTGGAAAAAAAATGAAACTAGATCAGATGAAACCATGCTGTGAAATTCATGCGGGTGAGAAGGGAAACATGAGAAAGGGCTGGAGCAGTTGGGAAAGCACTTAGACAAAAGAAGTGATATTTCAGAACTACAAGAAGTGTTTAAAGCAGAATTTAGCTTTCCCATGCTTTAACTGAGTAGCAGCTGTTATAAGTGTTTGGTGGTCCAGCTGTCCTCCACTGTTCCCAGGTGGTGCTTATGGACAATGCAGAACTAAGGAACCCATCATGGTTTTCTTCCTGCACACCAAGACACGTACAAGTTGCCTATTAAAAGCCCCACACAGAACAAATCAGGTGCTTCTTACTGTCAAGGCAAGGGAAGAGGCTAATGTCCACCTGGCTTAGTGAGGAGATAAAGTGAATTACACTGAGACCATTAAGTCTGTTAGTTTCAGCACCATACTTTAAAGTTTCATATGGGAGTGTCATGTAATACACCCCATTCTCCTATGAGTTATTATATATTTTGTTGCCATGGAAGTTTGTCCCCAAGAAGTCCTCTGAAGTGACTCATCAGAAAAGCCACACTGCAGTGGCATTCACCCCATCTGTCCTGTCGACGCAGAGCACCTGCTTTGCTTGGCGTGTGAGCCAGAAAACTTTGGAGGATATTGGCATTTGATTACAGCAGACATCCTGTGTCAAATCAACAGAAAGGAACTCTTGGACCTTTGCTTTAAACCACTGAAACAGCACATTTGACCTTAGAGGTAGATGAAAATCTTTTAAAAGCCTCCACGGCTCCTAAAACTACAGCTGACAAACCTGGAAATGTTGTAGCATGAAACAAGCAGGCTTTTGTAGCTTAGTAAACAAGGAAACACACAAAGTCAGAACAGAAGAACAAGAAGTGATCTGGGATTTGGTTCCTTTTGTTCCTGGAAAGCACTACACATAGCTAGCATACAGCATTAAATAGCTTTTATATTAACATAAAAGTTGAACAACTTAGTAGTAAACATGAAAAAGAGACTTGCTATGTACTGTGTAAAACAGATGTTCTACTGAGGGGGAAAACTCTTGCACCTAGCAGAGTCCTACTGGCTATCCCAACCACATATACTGTAAGTAATATTCAGTTGCACACACTTGCAGAGCTTGTGGGTATATGGTGCAGGCTGAATTCATGCCAACGGCTCCAAATATAGATAAAAAATTAAGTTGAAAAGCTTGCTTTCTTACATAATTCCACCAAGAGGTTTGAAGCAACAAGCCAATTACTTTCCTCAAACTCTGCAGGCCTTTAAAGATGTAATAACTCTCGCTACTTGGACTCCAGAGGGAATAACTCACAACACAAAGCAGAATGCTACAGGGCAATCCCAACACCAAAGAGTATTTCAGGTGTTTCTGCTGGAGTGTGCCTCAGGTTAGAAGACCCCTTGGAATTGCGGTGATCTTCAAGAGAGCAGCAGCCTACCATTGAAAGGTGGGTCAGAAAATTTCTCAGACTGAAAAGATACAGAAAAGATGCTACAAACTCTTTCCTTCTGTGCATTTGTGTGTTGTGACATATTCTGATAGCCACTTATTCTGGAGTCTGCCCATGCAGAGCTTACTCTTGTAAGCGTGCTTGACTCTAGTAAGCCACAGATGGCTTTTTGCTCCCTCTTCAAATAAATGCTACCACACCTTAGCTGTTTGGGTTCTGCCCACAGCCTCATCTACTCAAAGCCAAAGTCTGAGACTGCTTTTACTTTGAAGATATCCACTGCCATAAGAAATAAACTGCAAAAAGCTATTCAGTGTAGAGCCAGGGGTGTTCAGGAGCATTGGACTCCTGCCTGCTCAAAGGCAGGGCTGCTCCCATCATGGCTACAAGGGGCTGCCTTTCACACAAGCACACATGCACACCCCCATTCACAGCATGCAAAATCACTCTATTGCCCAGATCACATTAGCAAGTGTCAAGGAGTAACTGAAGAAAAAACTCTTGAAACTAGATAGGAATTGCAGAACTGTATCTCCCTCTCAGAGACGAATCTTGGTTTTCATTAATTAATATATCATAAGAAACCAGTGGAGAAACATGTCTTTTTTATCTGGCTCCTTAGATGGTAGACTTTGGTTCATTAGCTTTAAAGCTTATCAACTGGATAACACTATTTATTCCATGTAGAATAATGATCTACTTTAAAAAAAATGCAGTATTGCCCATGCAGGAATGAATTCAACCATTATTCACAGCTAAAACACACACTAACCCATATTAAGTGAGAGATACCGATATAAAAGGATTCAAAGAAAGTAGGTCCTGGGAAGAAAGGCATAATCTAGGTGCCTGTACCCTGGAGCTACAGCAGATCTGACTGTAGATTAATTACCCATTAGTTTCAAGTTACACTATGCAGATTCAGAGACTTTGCTCTTTAGCCATATTTAAAGAAAGAAGTAAAATGAAAGCTAAGCACGCTCAGCTTCTCTTTCGAGGTCAGTAGGAATACTAACATTAGATTTGGAGCTCTCTGTCTAGAAGGAAAACAAGCTGTTGTGCTGATATTTAAAGTGTATGTTCACTGAATTAGTTCAGAGCTATGCAGTAGCAGAGAGCTTCACAGACATTTTAACAGCCCCTTCAGAAATACCACGATTTTAGTCTTACAAGCCTGCAAGAGAACTCTCTCTGCAGTGTTCAACCTATATTGTTGACAATAAAATTATTTTATTTATAAAAAAGAAGCCTTAAATATGGAGTAGCTGTGTCTGAAAATTAAATAGCCCTTCATTCCCTTCCTTCCCCCCCACCCCCCCAGTTGCTAAAGAACAACAATCCACACTAAAGACTAACTGTTTGTAAAATTGGATTTTTAAAGATGAAGTCTTTTTTAAGCCGAGGTTGGTCAAAAGAAGCATCAGAACAATTCTACAACTGGAAAAAATAAAGCTGCTTAGCTAATTCACCTCACTGAAGAAACCTGGATTTATGCTGCTCACATCAGTGTTTCAGATATTGCAATTTAAAATAGTGGGGGATATTACATAACCCCCCACAAAATGTGCAGCTCTGGAGAAGCACAGCCATAGGTAATGAGATATTGATCCTTCCACCTCAAGGTGAGAGCGTGTGCAGGCAAGGGAGAGCAGATGTGATCACGGTCATCACCAGACACAAACCAGGGTCTGGCCCCCAAACAGACCTGCCCAGGCTGCAGAGAGACTCTCTTCCTTCACACCCACTGTAGGTAGTATTCAGGACTGAGAACAAATTTCCATCTCATGCTAGCTCTCTGCCCCCAACAAGCTCCAGGTTCAGAGAGCTCAATTCTCCCATGCATCTCTGCTTCTCCCCTGTTACACAGGGACAAAGCCCTGGATGTGCCTGGGGACACCACGAATGCTCAGCAAAGCTGCTTCAGCCACAGAAAAGCAACCATGCAGCTAAATGCTCTCAGGCTACCCCTTTACCAATTTTCACATGGAAAAAAGTTTTCAGTTTGAAATTTCAAAGCAAATTTTTTTCCAGTCAGATTAAAACGTCTCTAGCTGAATGCAGTTGTGCTCTCAGTCCCAGCTGGAAACCTGACTTCTCAGAAGCTTCACCAGAACCACACTCCCTCCCCTTCACTGTGCGAGTGAGAAACCACATCAGCTGCTAAGTGGCCTAATGCAAACTGATGTGGCAGTTTCAATTCAATTGCCACTGCACAAGTAACACTATAGCAAAAGTCACCACTGTGATTGGCATTACCTTGAACTGTTATTGTCATCTCTCACGCAGTGCCATCGAGGTGCATGGTCCTTGTTGCCTTCTCAGCTGAGCAACTAGAGAGTTGATGAGCGCAGCTCCATCACAACCTGTCAAGGCAACACACTTTAGTGTGGCACATGCTGTCCCCACTCTGGGGTGGAAGGGAGTACTTCAGGACAGCAAGTCTACTCCATCTCACAGCTGCTAAAACTTCAAACAACATCCACTTACCACAGCTTAAAGGAGGAAGGCTGCAGTTTGAAATTCTCTAGGAACATTTCTGAGAAAGGAGCTGCACCAGGTTATCCATGCCCCAGGGGATTGGGGAAGAAAGTTAGCTTACTTTTTCTTTTAAGACCATTAACAGGGTAAGGGTGACACACAACACTGCGATTCACCGGTATATAAGCATCTGTGGTTGCTTCCTGCATTATAACTCATTAGGTGGCTATTAACTAATTATAGTTTGTAACTTTTGTGAAATTAAGCCACAACAACCAGCAGCTGTACTGCTAAGCCAGGGAATCTGTGCTCAGCACAAACCAATCAGTCAGGTAAGCAAGGAGCACTCCAGCCCCACATACTATCCCATGCCTGGCAGCAGCAGCCTCCAGGAGGGAGTCCAGACCCCCACAGTACCAGGGGGTTTCTCCCCCATTTTAACTTCAGGCACATGCACATTAATCCCTGTTGTATCCAGTCTAATTTTAAATCACTGGAGTGACTGCACATCTATCAGTGCTCCTGGGATCTTATTAAAGGGTTTAGAAGAACTGCACTTAGGAAGTTTGCCTTTAAGGAGTTTTATCTCTTTGCTCCTGGAGTCTTCCCTTGTAATTTTTGGTGCTTAGGCACCTGGAAGATGCCCCCTTGTTCCCCTCCCCCCAAAAGCCAGCAGGACAGCCCAGCAGTCTGCCCACACCTCTCCCAGCAGCTAGGCTCTGACGAGCCTCACCCCTGTATAGCCTGGGCTGGGCCACTGGGCAGCACACTAGGGAAGCCCATGCCTTAATATCTGCATTTTGCCCCCTCCTGAGTCCCAAGCTTGGGGTTCAGGTTTTCCTCTTTAAATAAAAGGAAAGATGTGACTTCCCATGCTCTCTGCTAGTGGGGTCTACATAAGTTCCTGCTGCTGCCACGCAGAAATGCTCCTACACCCTTCCCAGCCCCTGCCCAAGTGCTCCCCATTAGATCTCAGCAGAGCCCAGCCGCTTACCCCTGTCTGTACCTGGGCCCCCTCACCTTTCCTGCTTCCGTGTTTCTTCCTATTGTCACTTGTCTAAATGTGGAGCACTTTTGCCTCCAGACCTGAATTTGTGTTTCTTCAGGTTAAATTTTTATTCTTGCCCATTTTTCCTTCTGTTATTTCTGTCTGTAGTGATGTTTGCAATAGCTACTAATGTACTGCAAATGTAATTAGTGTGTTTACTTCTTTCTTTCTTTAGCTCATTAATAAAGATGTTAAATAAAAATATGCCTTCCTCTGCTAACAACATCCTCAAAATAGTTAGGAAGATGGGATCCTAAGGTAATAAACAACTATAATATTTGACAAGACTTTTCCTTGCATCTTTCAGTATTTGCCATGCTCATTATGGGCAATTAAAGCACAAACCAACTTTCTCACTTTGCACTCAGAGTAATCTTCCTCCCTGTTCCGTGTTTGCATGTACAGGATACATACCCAAAGAGAAAGACTAGACATCATCTGGCAGCTTGTGATAACAGAAGCAGTTTCTGTTCTAGATGCAGAGGAATAAAGTGTATCCATTTGTTGACCTTTAATGTGCATTATCCCTGTTTTCAACAATGGACAGGAGCATGAGCGCTTTCAGAACATTACTTACTGAAGTTACCATAGCTGTGTCTTAAGACGACAGCTTATATGTTTATTACATGACCATAACTCAGCACACTGGCTCTATCCACCAATGCATCCAGTATTTCCCAAGACTAGCCAGTTTTGTTCCTTTGATTTTGACAGGCTTGTGGCACTGGCTTGCTGCTGGGGCAAAAGGATGTGCACTTCTTTTCACCTTCAGGAAAACACCCTGAAATGAACTCATGGCCCTAGTGAATTGGTGTGAAGTGAAACAATGCTGGTTTCCCTTGATTTTCTATCTGCTGAAATGACAGCAAAGTAAAAAACAAATGGTTACAGAAACAATAGCAACAAGCTAAGGAAAAGAAGGTGACAGGTCCAAGGATACACAGGGGCTAGTTTTTCAAATTAATCTCATTTCTTCATCTCATGCTCAGCTATTTAAGCAGAATTTAAATAATATATTTACTTAAATGGGAGCCTTTTCTCCGAGGACCTTCTGGCATTAAGGTGTGTAGAAACAGAAGTTGCCCTTTTTCTTTGTGATGCATGAAGGAAGACTTAAAATCACTGGATGCACATTTGGGTAATCATAAATTAATTGTAATGTAAACTTCCACAACATGTTCAGAGCATGTTGAGATTTTGTTTGATTTTGAATTGCTCCAAAATGACATCTAATTATATACTAGTGATTAACACATTGGTTGCTACTAAGAAATAGCAACCAAGAAAGCATTACAATTTGGCATTTGAATTTACTAGGGGGTGAATTTGTTGGATATTTTGGTGGTTGGTTTTTGGTTGGTTGGTTGGTTGGTTGGTTGGTTGTTTTTTAATGCACTGAAGAAACATGGTGGTAAATTCAAATACTTAGACAGGTGCTGCTACTCTTTTTCCTCATTAGTGAAAATTAGGGACTACACAGGAAGGAAGGAAAAGATGATCTTGATGGGTCCTTTTGTTTCTCTTTTTTCCTTCTCTCTTTTGCCCCCCTTTTGGGGGCAGAGCTCAGTGGTGGGACCAGTCCTACAAGTGTGGGTCTGCATTTGCTATTGGAGACTCAAGCTCCCTCTGGCGCACAAGGCAGGAGGAGGCAGCTCATCAACTTGCATGGGTTATTGTGCCATGGTTCATCAGCACTCCTGCCCTTGCAAGGCAGGAGAAAAGTAGGAACCCACAAGCAGTCCCAGGTGCAAAAGCCACATCCTGAATCTCCCTCTCCAAGCCTTGCAGTTTGCCATCCTTTTTAGAAAAACATATTTCTCCTTTGACTTGAAGCTCTGTACAAAAGTAGTGCCAGACCTCGGGTACTTGAGCAATGCATGAGTTCTTCATATCACATTTGTACTTGTGCAGCTTGGAAAGAATTCTATAGCCAAATAGGGGAAATCAGTAGGTAGAACAATATGTGCATCACTTTTGTCTCATAAAATGGAAACCGTGTATCCTCTTTGGCTGCAGACAAAAGCTGGCTGGCCCCTACCTGGTCTGAGAGGTTAGGAGGTGGTCAGCATACAAGACTAAAGCGTATGCCTGGATGTAGAATTTAGACCGTTATCCCTCTTTCAGTGCTGTGTTTTGAAATGGTTTCTGAAGTACTGAATAAAACCAGCGTTTTCCAGTGTGGGCTGAAAATAAAGACTTAATGAGATATAATTTTAATTTCTGAACTCACTTTTCCATTCTCACTGGAGTTAGAACCACTTCATTCCAGCCTTACTGCTTTTGATGTTAGATGGTGATTAGCAATACCCTTAACTGGCAGACATCAGGGTTTGTTTTCCTGTAGAGACACTGTTGTCCAGTTTGAGTGAAGTGAACAATATCACATTGTGATTGCTGTCACGCCTTGGATGCCAAGAATGCATTAGTGTGCTCAGAGTGGGAGTGGCCAGTAACAAACAGCAAAACCGCACCTCTCAGACACTACTTAAGCACTAGGAATTTAGCAGTTTCAGCTGGACAAGGCACACCTTTGGGCATCATTACAACAGGAGCCCAAAGCATAGGGCAGCTTCTCTAACCTCCTCTCCCACTTCTGTCAAACAAAAGTACTGACAGGACCAGGCACTTGTTCACATGAGTTTAAGAACAGATGATTTAATTGCAAATGCATGAGGTTGCTCAAATGACTCTTGCTCAGGAGGTTACTGAACTCCTTGCAGTGAACTGAAAATGAATGTGGCCACGAAGGTGTAGGAAGGTGAACAGCATTTCCACTGCAGCAAATACCACTGAGCACAAACAGGACACTCAGATAGTGACTCTGCTCCTTCTGAACATCGGAAGTGGTTTGCCATTAACACCCATGGAAGGAGAAGGAAGGAGCAGGTGTTAAAGAATCAACATTTATAATACTAAGGACAAGGTGTTTCTCCTATAAATCAATAGCATTTTGAGGCTTTAGCTCAGTGGAAGCATGGGGTGGATCAATGGCTTTGGAAAAAATGAACAAGCCTTCCAGTTTTTCAAAGCTAATTGAAAATGAACCGTTCTTTTCCTTAGTGCACAGACAAGCTGGGTTTGGCAATACCAGTATCCCTGGTAAGGTTTGAGAGGAGACACACAAATGATACTTGGTGCACGCGTATGAATACATTGCTCCACAGGGAACACATGCATTGCTTTGGCAAAAGCAATGCAAATACTAATTGATCCTATGCAGCTTTGGAGATACCCACATTTTTGATAGCAGACTTCTCCATAGAAAATAGCCAGTTGTCTTCCCTGGCAGCAGACCCTTACCAAATGCTGTTCCCATTGCACTGGGTGTTGGCTGCCACCAGCAGCACTACGAGGGGTAGCACAAAGCCAGAGCAGTAATTCACTAGTGAAGATGGATGCCCCTCAGTCACAGATATTGTGTGAGAGATTTTTAACAGAAGAGAGATTTTCTCTGTTGGGATTAATAGTGCTATTTTTCTTTATTACTCCTTGTGTTTCACTCATTCATGCATCAGCTTCTTCCAAACAGAAAACAACTGAGAAAACAATCCCCCCAAGAACAAAATATATTAAAAAAAGGAAAAAAAAAGGAAGAAGTACAGTGGCAAAACCTAAAAAGATATCACACATTCCATGTTGCAGTATCTCACATAACTTAAGGACATACTTTCACCAAAGTCTCTCTTTTAAAAGAAGAGGGTTTGTTTGTTTGTTTGTTTGTGGGTAACTGTTTATTTTTTTGGTTGGTTGGGTTTTGGTTTGTTTTGGGGGTTTCTTTGGGTGGTTTTGTTTGGTTTGGGGGTGTGGGGGGTGGTGGTTGGTTTTGTTTGTTGGTTGTTGGGTTTTTAAATCTAGCTTCATCAACAAGAGGCCTGATACAACACCAATTATTTTTTTTTGTCAGCTTTATGCAGCTGGAATTTCAGGAGCTACAGTGATTCACCACATCCCATGGCTGAGATTTTCAACCCCCGAGTCTGTATTTATGCTCTTCAGTAACTAGCTGATGCTCAGAAATGCTGAATAACCATTATTGGCTTCTCAACAGGGTAGAAAATTGGACACACCAGGACACTAAACATGGAGTTAAGGGGTTAAATCAGGTTCCTAATAAAACAAAAACTGCAGTATGTATGTTTTCTGTATGCACACAAATAGTTATTACATATATATATATAAATATGTATTAATTTCATTCCTTTATAATTTAAAATATTTCATTTATCACTAAAGATCCCACAGTAAGTAGCTTTTTTTGAATATATAATTTACCTTCAGCCTCATCTGTTAACATGTACAGGACCTACTACTACTGTCTGCACATGAGACAAAGCTTGCAGTATCTATGTCTATACAGGTAATTGATGTGTAATAAATAGAAGAAACCCTTGTTTCCAGCCTTCTTCACATTTTGAGAATCAGTATATCAAAGCAAGAATTAATGACTGTGAGTATGGAGAGTAATTTTCATTGATTTCTTTGCAATATCAGTAAGCAAAGGTTCCCAGATACATCTGCTACACAATGCAGAGCCATAGGAACTTGGTAGTATATCAAATCATCAGAACTCTAAGAAAAACATAAATAATTAACCCCAAAGAGAGAGGTGTTTGCATCTATGAGAAAACCAAAAAGATTTCTCAGTCTCTGAAATCCTGGGGGCAGATCGTCCCCTAGGGTGATACGGTAGATGGCATTTGATTTACACTAGTGGTGGAGAGCCCCTCAGCTTGCTTGTGAAGTTTGCCTTCTCTGCCTGTGCTCAACATTTTTCCACATGGCTCAGTGGAGCAGTAATATAAATTCTGGTCATAAACAAAGAAAAAAATGGACTGACAGAGAATGTGATGAACAATTTGCGTCGGTACACAATTTTTCCCTCTGTTTGCACCACTGAAATGCATGATCTTTTATCTTTAGACTTGGGTTTGCGTTTCACATCCCCTCAGTTGCTAGCAACGCTGTAAAACCTTTAAAATATTAAGAAAATTACATCTGCTACAATCTTGCTTTAAATACAGTGTTCAGTCCTGGTAAGCGTTAGTTCGTACATTAAATGAATAGCTTGCCCACCAGGTAAACTAGATTTTGTTGCTTACCATGTCTGTCTTTGCACAACACGCAGTACATGGGCATAAATAACGATGTGTTATATAAATAATTACATGTCTGAAAGGCTGTAAAGCACCGAAGATATATTTGTACTTTTACTTACGAGAACATTTTAAAACTGATTGCTTTGTTCACCGCTCGGTTTTTATGTGTTGAATGGAGAGCACGCAGAGAGCGTTTTCCGAAGTTGGTTTGTTGGGTGTTTTTTTTTCCCTTCCCTTTCCTCCAGGTCACACTAGCGTTATAGTTAGCAAATTGATAAGGTTCCACTGTTAAGCTTTATTACTTGTGACATGAGCCTATGACACTTTATAAAAAGAAGTAATCCAGAACAATCTCTAGGTAATTAACACCTAGATAAACAAACATAAATTTCTATATTGCATTTATTTGGACTACCACTCAAATATGTGTGAACCATGCTTTTTTAATTAAAAGATAAATCTATGTGACACTTAGCCTCAAACTTAATTATTCAGCATAGTATAATAAAAAATAGAGCCCATTAAATGTGTCTTGCTCTGTATTTCTGTATTAACAGCGAAACAGTTCACTCTGGGATCATTTAAATTTTCTTCTTCCTCTTTTCCTGCAATTTCCCTGTTCGCTGAGACCCCTTTAGTTAAGAAAAAACAAACCAAACAAACAACAAAACCCACAAAAAAACCCACCCCCATAAGCACAACAAAACAAAGGAAAAATCACCCAACACTACCCTAAGCAACACCAACAGGTGAGGAGCTGCAGAACTTCTGATAGCCCCTGTAACTCTCAGCTGGGGGACATTTTTAATATGATACTATGCCACAGCTTTATTTTCCCTCTTTCCCCTCCTGGGGGTCCCCACAGAAGCAAACTTCCACTATGGTGGATCACGGCAAGTCATGATATCCACAAATGAAAAACGCAATAGTTAAGAATAATTTCACTGGGATCGTGCTTACAATACTCAAGGTGAGAGTTTTATAATATACTGTTACAATACAGATGTTAAACAGATAGGGGAAATACTCAATTCCCAAATTACAACAGACAGAGGGGTTATTGTCCTTATAAAAGTTTCAACAAGAAACATTATCTTAGAGCTGAGAGCAGCCTTCTGATGTTAGGTGGGAAGACTCTTGTCAAGGCACCCACCATCTGCACTAGGAAGACTGCCAATCTGCTGCTGGGTAACAAAAATCTCCACCAACAGACACAGGTGAGACAACTGCATTTCTCTTTCAGACTTTCTTTCCCAAGTACTGCCTTGGTGGGCAATGCAACGTTCTGTGGTACAAGGCCCAGGCAAGCAGAAATTTGGGACCATAAATGAGACAGTGTTCATAAGCATTTCCAAAGAGGTGCCATGAGACAGTCATTGCTCCTTAATTGGGGTTTCACATCTTCATTTATTATCTATTGAAACCAGAAGGCAAAAATATCTTTGGGAGACCCCCTTTCTTGCCCCAAACAGTTGTTTCTACCCAGCTCCAGGGCACAACAATTACCTTTGAGGCAGAGTTCAGCTCTAAGCCCAGGGCTCACCCAGCCTCAAGCAGCCATTTTACTTTTCACAATTTTGTGCCCAAGAAGATTGGCTCCCCCCAAGACACGGTGTGAAAGACCT
>NW_027142372.1:7042500-7145000 GCF_026170545.1 Melanerpes formicivorus | reverse complement strand
AAAAATATAGAACACATTTGTTTTACAAAACCAAAGAGATATCAGTCAAAACACTTTTCTTCATTAGAGACAAAGAGCAGGAAGTTTGGACTCGTGTTCAAGCCACTTCATAAGAGCTTGATCCAGAAGAAACTTCTGCACTGTCTGCAACGCCTACAAAACCTAACCCATGAAAATTAACCGTGACTGGGGAATCCTTCATTCAAGTGTTAAAAAAAACCAAAACCCAAAAACAATTTAAAGGATATTTTTTTTTAAAGCAACAAGAAAAAAAAAAAGAAGAAAAAAGCCTACCAACCTTCTATGTAATAAAATTCTGTTTCTCACCAAAACCTTCTACAGATAAGGCTGACTAGCGTCACTAAACAATATTTCTATATATCGTACTTCTACTTTTATATAGCGACTTACTTTTTCATCAAGGGAAAACAAAAGAAAGACTAAAAGCATTTCCCTCAATACTGCAAGATTATTACAAAAAATGGAATTACATTTCAAATCTGCAATCACACATGAGTTGCAGGTTTTTTTTTTTCCTACCCACTGACTCATTTGGCTGTATATTAAAAAAAAAAACCAAGAAAAGAAAAAGAAAAGCAAATGTAATACCACAATACTTTTTAATATAGGTCAGCACTGACCCTAGTTTATGGGCCGTCTAAGGTTTCTCCTGTACTGCAGTTGCAACACCACTTGAATTGATTTTCTCTGCAATGACAGCTCCAGTCAGACTGGCACCATGGCAGTCTACCAACACATCTCATTACTATGCTAGGCAAATGACAGCAGCTGGTGTCATATTATAAAGGTGTTTTCAACAATGAAAATACAGCCCCTCAATCTTCAAGGCAACACTAAATCGTTTAGACGGTATCATTTTTTCTGTTCAGAGTATTATTTTTGGACAAAGACCACTTTAAAGTTTGAAATTGCCCTGCCTTTTTAAAATATCTAACAACCTCCTAACATTTTTAAATCACTTTATTATCCCACCTACATTGTTTGGAAGTACTTGTTGCCAGGTAACTGTTTAGCAGCCATTTTCAAGGGCTGGAAATTTATTTTGCATGTGTAATATATATATTTAAACACACACACACACACACATATGGAATGTGTGTATTTTGTGTGTGTGTGTGTGTGTGCATGTAGATATATATGCAGTGTGTGTATGACTGAACCTCTGTGTGTGTGTAAATATTTATAGATGTGTGTGTGTTTGTATGTGTACATATACATATATCTGAACATTTTCATCATCCTGTACCCTTCTGGGAATTTGCACACCATTCCTTCATTTGGAAGGCAGTTAGCTGATCCTCACCCAAACACATCTCAAAACCCAGTATAAAAGGCTACTGCAGTACGGAGACGGCTCCGCCGAGCTGAATCACTCCTGGGCCTTGC
Organism: Melanerpes formicivorus; assembly: GCF_026170545.1. NCBI lineage: Eukaryota > Metazoa > Chordata > Aves > Piciformes > Picidae > Melanerpes > Melanerpes formicivorus. The sequence continues at coordinate 7,143,593 of NW_027142372.1, read as the reverse complement.
TGCCCTCCTCCGTTAGCTCTGCTGAGCTCCCCAGTTTGACAGCTGCAGGTTCCTCCAAATTCCCAGAAGCTTCGGAGTCAACTCTGGAGCGCTTGAACCTGCGGTCGGGATACTGGCTGTTGTCAAAAGGCATGCGATGGACACAGAGAACATGGGTCTTCAGATTTCCCTTCTGAGAGGCACTGTACGGGCAGTATCTGCACTGGAAAGGCCTGTGACCTGTGTGACAGACAAGAGGCTGGTTAGCTTTTTATTCCATGTACGTGGCGCCTGCAAACCTGCCTGTTGCACAGCCTGACAAAACTGAATGTGCCGGAGCCCCCCAAGCAGAAATCCCTCCTGCTGGGTGGAGGATACCGCTGCATGTCTTCAGCAAGAGTAAGAGATCTGCGCTACTCATATGATGCCTCGTTAAAAAAACTGCCTCTTAAAAATTCTCTGTTTCTGATTTTCCCCAGAAGTGAAGATATTGCGTCTCCCTCCTCAGACCCAGATGTAAATTCATCAGCCTGCAATCCAAACTAAACTCTTGTAAATAAAGTGCAATCGTGTGCGAGACTGTCTTCTTCTACCCTGCTTAATTATCTTTTTTATTGAAGTGCAATTCAAGGATGACAATGTGCAGACCCTTAGTCTAATAAACACACTTTGTCTTTGGGTGGATTTCTGAGTAAAGAATTGTATGTTTTATTTTAATCTCACAGATTACTTTTTAATGGAAAGAAATAATGGATTGAGATAACCAAGTACTCAAACCTGCAAACATTTACTCCAGTGAGATTACTCCTGTGAGTAAAGATACGCAAGCACATAAGTGTTTGCTGGACCAGGGCCTGAGGTTATCACCAGCTTTAAAATAAAATGTTCAAGCTAGATTAGAAAAGGAATGTTAATGCACAAAATCTGATAGACTCAGTTTTAGAGGGAGAAACAGCAACTGACTGCAAAATGAAGGCATGAATGAAAGATATCACTTCCTAGTAAGGCTATCAATATACCCTTCTATATTTTTCAGATTATTGTGACTTTGAATCTTCATGCTGTATCTGGTTTTGGAGCTTATGTTTCAGCAATCACATTTCAACCTATGCTGGGAAGTTGTTGATGTGTTTTACTGGAACTTTATGAGCTTTGTTTCTCAAATTAACTTAAACCAGGACCATCTGAGGTCAAATGTGCTTAGCTTGCTTTAATTTGCTCAAACAAATGAATAAATAAATGTGCCAGACCATCTACATAAAGCCAGAATAAGTGAAAAACAATACCCTATCTCCACATTTGAAGAGCACATTTTCCGTTGTTGTCGTGGTACTACCTAGCAGGCATAAACCAGACACTGGCGTAGCAGAGGAGGAATACTATTCTTCCCGCTGTGTGGGAAGGGGCTGGGATTTTAGGTGGGAATTTAGCAGATAAGCTAACAGATGCTTTTTGTGCACTGGTCCAATGCTACCCATATTGGAGTGGGAATGCCACCGTATTCCTCTCAGCAGAGACGGGAGCTTGGGCAATTGCTACTTTAAACTTCAAACTGTTACTGACACACTGGCATGAGGATCTCTAGCAAAGTAAATTCATCTGAACCAGTGTTACTGCTCTGGGTTGCTCAATTACTTGCCCTAAAACATACTGCTTGTTACCTAGAGGAAAAAAGTGCTGAGTCCAGTCCAAAGTTGCTTAAGCCCTGCACCCCAGAGCTACAGGTATGTTTCCTTTCTCAAGGATAGAAAGCTCTCCTCTACCCTTTGTTTTTACAAGTTGAAGACTACACATACGCACACATAAGACCCCCAACATGCATGTTCATGCATAAAACATGGGTTGGAGTGTGGGTTAGTTAAAAAGACATTTTCTTCAACAACTTCATGAGGGAAAAGATATTAAATCTGTAAACTGCTAATCATTACAAAGTCAAATTTCAGTGGAAAATTTCATAGCAGTAGAACAAACCTGCATAGATAATGTTACAGAAATTGTATTGAACAGTTATAGAAAAAATTCAGCTGGAAGATATGAGGAATCAGTCAACAAAGAGATTGAAGGTGTCCCTAGTGCCTCTTAGAGTCAGTTCTAAAATCAATATAGAAGCACAAATATTCTAACAAAATTTTGAATGTAACAGTTTTGAAAACTGGAAGCACTTTTGGAACTGTTTGGGTGTGAAGAAGATGCAGCAAAAGTCTGATTTTCACCGTTTCATAAAATCTAGAATTATCTGGAGAAAAAAAATTAAGAAAACCATTACATCTCCCTCATCATTTGTCAGAGTCAGATAAAGTCATCAGAATCCACAGCTGCATTCTGGATTCTCCTTTCAATCTCCTGTTTCTCCCTCCAGGGTAATACCTCTGACCAGACAGAGTCAAGGGGCCTATTGTGTACTCTGCTTGCGGAAGTGCTAAAATGTTTTGGCCAACGTGGGAGAACCACCTTCCAGTATTTCCAGTATTTCATTTAATCATCTTTTTTTAAACAACTATTTCCCTTGCTAAAGACAGAAGGTACCCTGTTAAATTATGACAAATAGAACAAATTGCTCTCTAACCTTACTTACTCTGGCTTTATTGGTACTCTGGAAAAGGCAAAAAGATATCCTGTTTATTTGGTCCTTTTTTTGTCCTGCAATGGCCAGTGACTGGATGTACCATAGATAATATGATGTCCCTGATATCTGGTCACACTACATCACGCAGGGACCACAGACAGAGCAATGGGACTCCAGGAGCAAGCAGGCACAATGTGCCCCTCAGCCACTATGTGCCCCTCTGCATCTCTCTAGTATCATGTAGCATGCAAATATCCCACACAGTTTTTGCTAGAATTAGTACCACTAGCCAGTGGTGTCAGGTCTCACCAAGCAGCACTTTGCCCAGAAGTAGCTATCAGTAAATGGTCATCCTCATTCCTTCCTACAAAGAACAAATCTAAACAAGGAATCCACAAAGCACAAGTGGAGCTAATCACCTCATGTGCCAGGCTAAAAGCAAACTCATTCTGCCACCATCACACCAAGTTCAAACTCATGCAATCCCATACAGAGAATGTAATGTATTAATTCAATGCACTTTAATAAATCAGACAATACAAAGCATACCTACAAGGATTCAGTTCTGCATTGCCTCCCCCACAACTTACTTTTTCAGGCCATCAGAATTTCACATCACTGCCTTGTGAAAAGTAAGTACACAATAAGTTAATTTGTATTGTCACTATGCAGTACAACTGTGGTAAAGAGCACATTCATTTTTAATCCTGTATGAATAATATATAAATATGTATACAGAGTGAGGGTCATAGGAAAGCAAGCGGTACGTTGTTTACAGCAGAAGTAGTACAAAAACTAGAGATTATTCTCACTTGCAAAGATAACAATATCTGCAATTTGCTTGTAACTAAGGGGTGAAGGAAAATGCCCATTTCTCTTAGGCATCCTATCCATTAATTTTAGCTCAAAAACTTGTTGTGGGCAGCAGGCTCTTGAAATAACCCTTCCCAGATAAATTGGTAATAAATTTATAATGTTTTATCTAGCAGTGGTTGGTAGGTTCTTTCTTAGCAAGCTATAGTTCATATATATTTCACTCCCTGTAAATCTTCCAAATAAAATCATATGAAAGCCCTTAAAAAAAAGAAATTAAAAAATTAAAAAGCTCTCTGATAGCACAGGAGATAATGTGCAATGCTTTGCATTTGGGGTAAGAAGAATTAGAGTAAAGGTGGGCTAACAAGGAAGGCAAACTATGGTGCGTCTTTCTCTGATTAAAAAGTGGAGACAGAGGGCAAGAGAGGGCAAGTTTGCAGATGAAATAATTCTGTTGTGGAGAAATGTTCTATGACATCAGTGAGTGAATGTGTGAAGAAACTTTGTAATCCTCTGGATGGAAGTTGTGGGACTATGAAATGGATCAGTAGAAAATAATAAGAAATAGTTAAATGACAGCAATGGTAGTTGGACTCAATATTTTTAGAAGTCCCCAGGAAGGGTGAGTGCTGAAGTCAGCCCTCTGAAAGTGATTTAGACCTTCCAGGATCAGACCCAGTAATGGTTGCAATAACCTAGCCTCATCATCTTCTCTAGTTTTGACTGCACCCTAGACAAAACAAGGAGTATGGACAGGAAGTACTCTCCGGTCAGAATTGAGAACTTTTCTGTGGGACCAACATTTGGAAAAATCCCTCAATGTTGGAAACTAGTCCACCTTTTTAAAAATATATGCTGCTTCATTAATTTAGGCTTTGAGGAAAAAAAAAAAACCAACACTCTGTTTTCTTTTCTTTCAAGTTTGTGATCTGATATGTGGCTTTGTGACACATCATGTCAGCCTGCATCAGTCACATCGCGTTAGGTTTCATAACATGGCATAACTGATGCAGCCCAACATGGTGCATCAGCTGAACCGAGTCAGAAAATGCAAGGTTTGAAAAGGACATGGGTCTCAAAGTCTGGGGTTTAGGACCATATGAAGAAAAACATGCCTAAAGTAGGGCCCTTGGATTTAAACACAGCCATTGTCCATGAGTTGTTAAGGATTCAAATACTTGAAAAGCATGTTTAGCTTTCTCTTGACTTTAAAACTCAAAATGTATTATTGGAACTCTTTTAAAAGTCAATGTCAACGAAGTGTCATTGGGTTACTTACTGTAATCCAAACACTTTTAATAGTTACTAATTTATTAACTTTGATATGGATCCATTATTTAAGATTAGCACAAAGGAATACACAAGCAAGCAAGACAGAGAGAGAGAGAAAGAGTGATGAATCCTAAAGTCTTTTTCATTAGGAAAAAAAAAAAATCATTTACATGGTCAAGCTGCATTAATTCTCCACTTCTAAAAATATTTGATCTGCATCCAAATTCTATAAAAATTTCCACAAAGAAACATCTTATTTTTGTGGCATTGCAGGCACATATGTAGGGGTTTGCACTAAAATGTAAAAATGGGCATTGGACTAGTCACATGAATAAGATCGAGAATTTATTCCAGATTGTTAAAAGTGTACTAATCACAGCAAAACCATGGCTTTCTCCCAAAGCAGTAAGAAAATGGTAATTTGAAAGAAAAATGCCAATAATACATCACACGCAAGCCGTCTGTTGTCCCCACTACACCACTCTTTATTATATTGCATATGTGTGCATATATACACACAGATACAGGCGTATGGACACACAGACACACAATTTTTAACGCATAAATTTAGGGGAAAGGCAGAAGAGCAATAAAATGATGAACAGAAAAGAAATGCTGTGCAATGTACTATAAATTATAATTAAGTCCCGAGTAAAATGTGTTTCTTAGATATGACATTTGTTCCCTTAAAACTCAAAAATGGCCATGATTATCTGACAGAATGTTTTTTCTTAGATAGCCAACAGCTATAGCACTTACTGCAATGCAATACAGCAAACTCATTTCAGATTTTTTTTGCCTGGTTTAAGAACGTCCTCTCGGTGAACATCGGAAATAATAGCAATTACCTCTTTAAAACAAATAAATTATTCCCTCACTAAGAAAGATTTGAAAAGCCTCAAAGGTTTTAATTTCTTGGAGGCAAATCTCTTTAGTTGAGATATTGGACACTGAAGACCTGGACTTCACCTCCTGGGCTGCCATGGCAATCCCAAATGGCCAGAATCACCTCTGGCCACAACTCCTGCAAGACCAGCTGCAGTGGCTTAGGATGCACGGCCACTGCCTCCTCCACTGAGATGCTCAGTCCCACAACGCTGCTGGTGGAACGATCCATGTAATCACACATCTGCTGGAGTGCAAAGTCAGCAAGCCACATTCAAACGTTCAGCGAGCCTCAACCTCCGCAGGAAGAGCTGCTCTAAATCTTTTTTTTCTACACAAGCTTGGATTTGAGTTGCAATCATCTTTATCTAGATGAAGGATGTGTTGCCTAGCAGTTACAACTGCCATGCACTTTCCATGTAGGAAGAAAGACTTTTTGAACATCTCCAGTTTTCTGGCAGTGGGCTGAACACATGGCTTTCTCAGACCAGAGTCTCCAGGTCCCAAACATCTAGGTGAACACTGCCCTTTTAAAGTAATGCTCTTAGAGCACAATAACAAGCACTTGAAAAGGGAGAACTATTTTCACTTAAATCTTGGCTACTGAGATTTCCTTTAATGTATAAATTTTCATAAATACATTTACTATTCACAGCAAACATTGCAAGTGCTGTACGTGTGACCCAGGAGAGCAGAATGGCTCTAAAGCAGCCGTTCCGATCTGGACCATAACAGTATGGATGGGAAAATGCTGAATAAATAAATTTGTCCAATAGGCAATAATGTCTCTGATTGAGCCATTCCAGTTTATTGGTCTCAAAATATGCATTTTATGAAACTCCCCAAATACCAGACAGATTAAAGTACATCCAATCAGGTTCATATATGTAATGAAAGTTTTTATAAAACAAGTGAGCAGTATATGTTCATTTACACATAAGTCCAGGACCAACCAAGATGGTCATCTGGGAAAATGACAATATTCTGTGAAGATTATGTGTTTATTGGATTAAAAAAAAAAAAAAAGGAAAAAGAAAAGGAAATTACATTTTTAAAAGTCTCTATTTCATGTTGACCAGGAAAAAGCCATAAAAAAGAAGAGCCTTCTCTGAGGTTTTTTTACATGATTTACTGTAGAAGAAAAAAGAAAGAAAAAAGCATAAGTATCCAGATTTTAGGAAAGCCTGGGAATATTTTCACCTATCAAAGCTAAGGCTCACTCCTGAAAATAGTCCTAAGAGCAATCAGAGGAATTGTTCATAATAAGGAGCACTAGACTCGTTAACTAAATCCTCCTCTGCGCTCCTCCTCTGCACTAACAGAGGGGAATAGACACTTCCAGGGACAGCTCAGGTCTGAACACAGGGACTGCCAACTGGAAGAGCCTTCCTCTTGCTGAGGGTTACAGGAAAGATCTTAATTAGGGAAGGATAAGTTTGGAGTAAGGACCCAGCTCATGGCAAAACACAGCCACCGTCCTGATCCTAAGCAAATGTATCAAGGACATCTGGGAATATTGCCCTAAAACTAGTAGTATTTATCTATCTATGAAGTCTGCTGTTGCAGGTTAGTGATCTGGGAGGAATCCTCTCTAGGGATGGTATATAGCACCAATCCAAAACTTCCACATGGCACCCTGGTCCTGGTGCCTTTCTGAGACATTCAGTCTACAAGTACCTGCAGCAGGAGAGTGGCAAATGACTGAACCATCACTGGCTGCAGAAGAGTTGGAGAATGGAAAGACCTAATTTGTAACTAATATGCTTCCCAGATTTTTACTTTAAAAATCCCCAACAAACACATATCCATTCATTGGATCAAATTAAACCTTCAAATACCCACACAGCTCTTCTGAACTGTAATCAAGGGTGGAGTCTGCTCTTGATTTAGCATATTATGCAGTGCTTGGTGTTTCTGAACAGGTATTTCAAATTGCTGATTAATACACTAAAGTATTTAACAGTGACAGGAAAAAGCAAAGGTTGATGCTACACTTTAACACATATTATTAAAAGATTCAGTAATTTCACACATTTCCCCTAAAAAAAAGACTGCATTTTTAAAGTAATAGTTCAATTCCTATCTCAACATTTTACAATTGCTTATTATCCCACACTAAATTTTCATTTAAAAGCAAAATAATTAAACAAACAAACAAACAACAAAAATAAACCCTACCAACAAACCAATCTTGCTATGTAAATTGCAGCCAAAGGTAGGCCAATATGACTTAGAGGCAAACAGTCACCGGGGCCTTCATGATGAAGAGAAAGAAGAAGAAAATTCTACCCCTGTTTTTCATATGTAGGCTTTTAACTTACAAAACAAATCAGCCACAAATTCATGGGAACTATCACTAATTTTCTTCTTGTTACCTTTGTTACCTGGAGCACGGAGCTTGGACCAAGGAACTTGCTAGCCCTGTGCAATACACTAAATGCAGGCAAACTATTAAATGGCTAGTGAGGTCACTGCTGCTATAACAGAGACCTGCAGTTCCTGGGAAAACAAACATCTCTTATTTCTTGCAGAGCTGGTAAAGTAACAGGATTACTCAGCTCCAGACACCCTGCACAGAATTTGTTTCTTTTTTGGAAGAGCAAGCTTTTCACACAGGAACTTCTGATTTAGAGTAAAAATACAAAAAAAAGGAAAGCATCAGCGGAATAGCTGAAAAGGTCTTCCTAAACAAATATTTAACATTATGTGAACCTGTTCTGAAGAACAGCTGAAGACTTTGCTTTCTAAAGACCTGCATATTTCAGACCACCGTGGCGCAGTGCCCCATGCACGACAGCACACCAGTTTGGGTTCTGACATGACAACATGAGTTACGAGCCCAGTGCCTCAGCGGGCTCCAAATGAGGTTAGTGGGAATGCTGTCATTGATTGAGCTTGAAATGCCAGACTATCATAGTTCCATGATTTTGGAAATGTAATTACATTTAATTTTTCATATTTATTTACTTTGCTTTATACACATAAGTAGAAGACAGACTTCTTACCAAGGGCACTAGGTACCTGTTGTAAAGAGCAGGCCACCTAATGGCAATGGTTACAGCAATTTATAAATCCTTCATTCATAATCCTCTTTGTAATTCTAAGCTCACACTAATTTTGTTAAAAATATAAATGTTCATCTTCAGCCATGCCTCCCACTCTGGTACCAATTCTTGCTCTCCCAAAGCACGCAGGCAAAGCCAGTGCATCCCTTCATCTCTGCAGCCTGGGCCCCTCTTCACGAGAAGCAAGAGGTGCCCGAGACAGGGAGAAAGTGGGTTATAGCCCTTTGACAGCCCTTCTCTTATGCTTTGGGTATCCAAGTAGACTGGAGCTAAAGAAATCTATTTTGAAGGTAAGTGGCAGGTTTTTCTTTAATAGTAACTAACCCTGAGTTTTTCTGATTATCAAAGCTACATATAGAGTCCCACCTTTATCTTTACTTACATATTTCAATTAATTGTTATGTCTATTCACTCCTTCACTTGTTTTAATCACATCAATAATATTATATTCCCATTCTAACCCCCCTGAGCAAAATATCTCAGTTTTCCTACTAGGTCATTCACAAGTTTTCTGTCTAATGTTCCATCATATTTTTTAATTGTCTTAGTAAACATTTATTATTTCAGGGAGCATTTAGCACTTCTGGAATGAAGCTCTATTTGAATTTAATGCACCTACAATTTCCCAGAATAAATGCTGTACTGGTGGCACTGGGATTTTAGTAGAGAGATTGTGTAATTCAGAGGTGCTAATAGGAAAGGCCTTGCCAGTGATGCTATTTTGCTCCCAAGTATCTTTTATTCTGCCTAGCAATTCAGAAATACAGCAGCATTTTCTCTTTCACTCTAGGCAACTATCTTGAACTTATTTATTTTATTGGGTGGAATGAAATTTTAAAAATCCCATACTCAGCTTTCTAAACTTTTCCTGTCCACTTTTCAAGGTGTCATATCTTCCACTGGTGTTGAACACGACAGCCATGCAGGCTGCACCATGTGACGACCTGTCCCTCTACATACAGCCACATAAGGATCAGGAGACTTCCTTTCAGTCCCTTGAAAGTGGGAAGGGATGGAATTATCCACATGCTATAACATTTGCTGAAGTGGGACTCTAAGCTAGAATTGTTTTCTCTATGTATGATGTCATTTAGGCTAAGCACACTCTTCTTTATTTTTAGTGGTTGCTTTGTTACATAATTGGGGTAATTTAGATGGCATTTTGTCACAATATAACTCATCATGTACCTCGTGATTCTCTGTCTAGAGCAGCATGTTAGTAAAGAGACTGAGGAAAAAGAAAACACCATAAGTAAATAAATCACAGAATCACCAAGACGGGAAGAGACCTCAAAGATCATCAAGTCCAACCCATCACCACAGACCTCATGACTAAACCATGGCACCAAGTGCCACGTCCAATCCCCTCTTGAAAATCCCCAGGGATGGTGACTCCACCACCTCCCTGGGCAGCACATTCCAATGACTAACAACTCTCTCAGTGAAGAACTTTCTCCTCACCTCAAGCCTAAACTTCCCCTGGCACAGCTTGAGACTGTGTCCTCTTGTTCTGGTGCTGGTTGCCTGGGAGAAGAGACCAACCCCCTCCTGGCTATAACCACCCTTCAGGTGCTCACCAGTAGGTAATATTTCAAATTGTCCATGAGTAGCTCACAACCCCACTAATGATTCTGCTGTAACATTACCATTAGCTCTTTCTGGGATTTTGTGAGTGTAGGTCACAGAACAAGCCATTATCAGCAACGCTGCAGCATTACATGCCATCACTGCACTGAATCACCACCAGTACATCCTGGGATGGGCTCACACAACAACTCAGATCTCACCAAACACATTTCCTACATAGGCATGCATATAGCTAATGATGCTGTAAAAAAAAAAAATAAATCAAAAAAGACACATTTTTATCACATCCATTTCAACAAATCAGGAGGTTAAACAGTAAAAATTAGAAGTCTGCAAAGAACAAATTGTGCATTAACTTTGCAGGACCTCTCCCCCTGGAAAGTACTGTTGGTGCTGTTGCAGAAAAAGTGTCTTTTTTTATTAAGTCACAAAGGAAATGCTTTCTCCCTTTCTCCTTTTCTTTTCTATAAAAGGCTCTCTAAAATGAAAGGTGTCAGACTTTGCTTTTTCTTCTTGGCATGATCCAGAATGTATGGCTGAGGAATGACAGATGTCTGCAACCAGCTGCAATGAAGCATGCTAAAGTTTCAGTCTAATCCACTTATTTCACTGCAGTCACGTAAACCAAAACAAATGGGCAGTGCCTTACATTATAAAAACACAGCAGCATTACTTTGTTGCATAATGTAGCTGATACGCCATCTTTTTATCATTTTTCCTACTGCAGAAAGAATTCACCTCTTTATTAAAAACAGCCCCTGAAAGTTCTCTCGTTCTGCTTGCCTCTATTTTTTTCTTTTAGTGTCACAGCAGTCTTGCCATGCCCCATGCATTACTCAATACACTGCTATTATAAAAACACCGTAATATTTTCCCAGGGAAGACTGCTTTTGTTTCTAAAAGCACAATCTGAAAAGCCAGGGGGCTAGATTCTGTTCTCACATCTTTGCTACAAGCCCACGGTAAGAACAGGTCTGTGCTGCTCTGAAAGAGGTCAGGATTGGACCTGCCATCAAACTGGTACAGGTTGCAGCTGTATAACAAGTGCACCAAGCACTTACCTTTAATGGGTAAACCCCCCCACACGCACACATTTCTGCTTTTTACTGATCAAGCTGGAAATGTCAGCAGAGATGCAACTAATAACCTTAATCTACTCTAGTAACCTCATTCAAAAAAATCCCCATTTTAATGAGGAGGAAGAGCCTTTGCTGATGTGTTTACTAAAGCTCCTGAAAGGCTGATGTGTTTACCGAAGCTCCCTCTCCCCCCACTCCCCCATTTTGTTATGCCAGAGAGAGTATAACCTAAGTGAACATGGCATCGCTTCCTGGGAAGGGAGACCCTGCCTCACTCCGACATGTAGTGCAGCAACCTTTTGAACCCTCCCTCCTTTAATCCTTGTACGGAAAGGGAAAGGATGAGGAGTCATGTGGCTCCCTCCCCGCCAGCAGTTTCAACAGCTGGGAAGCACTCTTTCAGCACAATTCATAAAAAAAGATGTGCTGGATTTCGCCTATGGCAGAATGGTGTACAATTTCTGGCCCTTCAGGCTAAAACAATAAATGCAAAGAGGAAAATTTGAGATTTCCCCCCTTAAACTTCCCACAACAACCTCAGCAAAACCACATGACTTGTCTTGTACAATCTCCCTGGTGTTTTCAGTGCTACTTTGGCAGGAAATCAGAATTACTGTTATATAAATTCCATCTGATGCCAGAGCTACCATCTGTGAGTAAAACTGCTTCACCTACGTCTGCCGGCAGAGCCACTCTCCCAGAGACAAGGGAGAAGGGGAAAAAAAATTTGATTAATTTGCAGAATGCTTGTGATTTGCTCATATATTATTATAACTGCTCATCAGCACATGACAAATTCCCAGCACTCCGCACAGGAACCCGTTCAGTTTCAGCAGTTTTTTGCGTCGGCACCTGACAGACTGCAGAGCCACTAATGACTTTCAGATGCTTACAAACAGTAATTCTATCTTCAGAATAAAAAGAAAAATCCGTAGGAAGAAAAGAGTAGAGTTAGTCTATTCCATTTCCTTCCTGTATATCAACATGATTTAACTCTTCGGGGCAGCAGCAGTTCCAGGATCACAACACGGCTGCTCCTTGCCTGTAAAAGACAAAGACTGCCAATCTCAGGGGGAAAGGTGGAAGCAAAAGCCAGTCTCCAAAGGCTTTCACTACACCAGCTCCACAGAGAGCCAGATACATAGCAGGTAGCCTAAGAAAAGGCACACCTACCCTGCAGTATGGAAATAAAATACATGCTCTCCCCAGCACTCCCAAATTCCATATCTATTTTCCTATTTTAATACTTCTGATAACCTTTTGCATTTTCAGGGAACACATCTGCTTCCTAACTGCAGCCGAAATGGGGGGTTTTTTTCCCTTTAAAACTATGATTATGCTTTCTGAAGCACTGTCTGTGTGCTTGATTGCCTGTTTTAGATTAGAGATTTTAGCAAGGAAACAAAGACTTCAGAGTGCACATCAGTCCTGCATATGAGAAACCACAGAAGGAATAAGCAATAAAATGTGATGCACCATCTGTCCACAAACAATAACCTGGATGTTCTGAAGGCTTACAAATTATTTAGCACACAACCTCACCGAATTATAGGACCCTTAAATAGAGCAATAGACTGAGAATGAGAACCTCTTTGATGTCCTTTTGTATTTCCACCCCCCCACGCCCCCCTCTCGCCCCCAACTCAGCACTCGATTGATTGCTAACAGTTGAGGTATTTCTCAATGACTATTGGAGCAAGTTGATTTTTATTAAGTAGCTCTCCATAGAATATTTTGCCACAGATTTAAACAGTGGGGTATATGCTGCCTCCCTGGCCCTAGCCTGCTGCAAACAGATTGTTAATCAAAAGACAGTCTAAAAGAATAGTCAGTTGGGAAATTCAGTCCTAAGGGCAAAATGCTGCCCTCGGAACTCATGCACAACTCCCACTGGCTTCCATGGTTGCTCATGGGAACACTCAGTGAGGAATTTGACTTTATTAAGTACTAGAGGGTTTCTGACTGGACTCTTGTGGAACAAATCTCTAACAAAGAATCAGATTTTTTTTTTTCTTGTCCAAATCATATCCTGCCCTAATTAAAAATAAAATGGCATTTTTCTTAGCTGTCATGCTGAAGCACAGTGATTTTGCATGCAAAACACATTAGCAACTGAGCACACTCCAGGTATTGTAAACTGGAGTATGTCAAAGCCACTGGATCCCTAGACAAACCTGGCATCTCTCAGCAACATGCACATATACCAAAACCAAGACATTCAAAGACCTGCTTTTTAGATACATGATTTTGATTAATCACATTTAACTATGAGATCATGTTAAAACAACCAGCCAGACAAACATAAGGATTACTTATGTTTGTTTAAATACACAGTGAATGCATAATTTCTATACCTATTGTTTTGTTCAATCTCATCTCTACATCATAACTTACAGATTTTGTGAACACTAGCATTTCTTTCTTCCAATTGGTGCTTCTAAACGCGTATTCCAGAATAAACCTGCATCCTTAAAAGCCACCCATTTCATTTTAAGAAGGAAGAGCTTTGCTACCATTTATTAACAACCTGCCCTAATTATTTCTTTTGCTCTGTTTTCCATAGATTATTTTTTTTCTGTGGGTTTTCTAAATACAACATTTCCCACACTGGCTCTCAGCTAGCAAATATCCAGACTCACCTACCTATGGTCTCCTTAGTGTGCCCTTTACTCTTTTGTCTAGATGGCAGATCAAAATTCAAATAAAAATAGATGTTAGAAGACAGAGGATTTTTTTTTTTATCATATTCTCTTTGACAAACAGGGGCCAAGAGGGAGGTAACTGTATAATTAACTTTAGATGTGCCTAATGTAACTCCATTATCATCGATGAGTCTTATGGAGAGACACTGAGAGGTAAATGTGCCTTCTAGAGTTTCATTGTGGAGCCAGCACTATTAAAGAATATTTCAGTATTTAGGCCCTGATTCAGCAAGTTGCTGAAGGTTATGTATGCTGTAAAGCCTGTAAGTCATCCCACAGACTTGTGTGGGAATGCCCACATGCTTACACAATGCATGAGCGTAAGTTGTCTCCAAGCAGGGGCCTTGTAGTCTAACTCTTACTTACAAAGATTCATAAAAGAGACATGAAAATTTGCCTGAGGCTAAAAGCTGGCACATTACATTGTTTCACTTTGAATCCATGCTCCTTTTGTATTTGTTTTTGTGTTTATTTTTATGTGGTATTCACTCTTGGTGAGAGAGGGACAGAGGGACCCAATGATGCTGGGTGTGCAAGGGGGCACCACGCCATCACCTGCAGAGATGCAGGCACAGCTCTGCCCTGGCCAAATGCCACCCAAATGGCAGCTGGAGCGCCCTTGGCTGGTGAGAGGCAACTGGCCACTAACTGGTAGGGGGCAATTTTAGCATCCCAGCAGGTCACCCAGACCTGGCTAGCTGCTGTACATGTTGCACACAGACCTATCATCAATGCTCAAGAGTTGCAGGGTGCTTTTAGCTCTTACCCATGTCCCTAAACACAAATGTTTTCAGCCAGCAAAGGGCACAAGAGGAATATGCAGCAAATCCATTAGATGTTAAAACAAACCAAACTGAAATCCACTTCTGTGGCAGTCAGTAGACAGTGGATCAGGTACTACTGAGGATTCTGAATAAACTGTAGAGGTCCAAGATGTTGACACTTCCATGGGCAGTAGCCATGTAGGGTGCCAGGGTATTTTTTGATGATTTAGAGTACAAGTGGTCCCCATACCTCTCTGCAGAATTGAAGCCAAAGGCAGCATGTAAGGTAACAAAGAGGGAAATGCTCATGCCATCAGTACCTAGCATGTTGAAGCCTGACTCCAAGCCCTGCTGCCTATGGGAAAGCCACTCAATCTCATGTAAGCTTCATTGACTTCCATCGTCTTCCAGAGAGAAGGTTTACTTATATGAAATCGATGGCAGGCTCTCAGCTTTCAAGCAAACAGATACCCACTTGGGTGCCTCTGTGTATAAACCAAAATCATTTTGCAACAAAACTGATGTATACAGTGGTTAGAGGGGGCCAAAATATTTGCCTTCCAGAGAAGCCATGCAATCCCTCTGATTTCAACAAATAATCTGACCCAGGTAACTCTTCTCTATCTACTGTTACACTAATCAGAACAGAAAGGTCTATAAAGGTACTTAAAGAGACAACTAAAAAAAATTAATCTGTGGTTTAACTTAAAGGTCAACTCAATACATATTGAGAAGTCAACTGAAATTCTGCCATTAAATATAATCACTCCTTCTAGGGTGGTAAATACACCGTGGAAATACTCATCAGGAGCCAAATTCTGATCTCAGAAAAACACAGGACCGAAGCTACACGTAGATGGAGTAAAGCAGGGCTGACCTTGTATACAGAGCCCTCTCAGTCTGAGAATCAAGACCCAGGTTACATCCATTCTATAAGACGTGATTAATATCTCAAGATATATTTTATATATATATATATACACACACACACACATTCTGGGTTTATTTTTGGTCTTTTTCCAGCTTTCTGTATTCCTGCTTTCAAGCCTCTTCCATAACATTAAAGGCTGGGGAGATACTTTCTTATACAAAGAAAGGTGAGAGTTTTTTTCTGTTATCACATGGCCACCACAGCGAGAGCCTCTCAGAAATAGGAAACTTCCCCAGCCATCACAGTAAGATCAAGAACAGTGAGCATAGTCATAGGACCCTGAGTCCCCACTGCTGCTTCTTGGCTCTGTGGCAGGTGTCATTCTTCTAGAATATTCTGTCCTTTCTAGATAGTCTAGAATTGTGAAATAATGAGCTGTTATTCTCCATGCAATCATTCACAAGCCCAAACCAGATTTCCTATTCCTTACAAGAAAGAAATACATTGGATAAGGCTTAACTAGCATTTTAGACATTTGCAAATCTATTTTTTGGAAGGTATATTATAGGCAGTATCTGCTGAAATAATGTCAAAGATCTGAGGGAGGGGCGGGGGGGGGGGGGGGGGGGGGGGAAGGAGGAGGGTGGCAGAAAGGTGAGATTTAAATCCTGAAGGTAGGATAAAATATTTAGATAAAACTGCTTGCATATATTTTTCTATAGCATGTGTCCTGACAGTGTCACCATCAGCACGGGCTCCAGAATTCATAATCCACTGTGCTATTTTTTAAAATACTTTGATTTGTTTATTAACTGTGCTTTCCTATTTCCATGAGATATAGACATCGACAGTGAATAGACCTTTTCTAATTGAACTGATAGCTTGAAAGTGAACATGTCCTTGAATTTACACTGAAAGATAGACAGTGATTATTTGTAATAAGGGATTTAGTCAACTGCCTTTCCATTTGTACAGCAAGGACTTTATCAACAGACCATGTTTAGGTAAATAGTGACAAATAAGATAAATTCTGTATTAAAGGACGAATGTCTCACAGTGTCAGATGTACAAGGAAGAGACATTTGGCTGATGATATGTCCTGTAAGTATAAAAGAGAGTATTAAGATAACACTTCATGCTAGCATTAATACATCAAAGTTCTGGACTGACCTGTTTCATCCAAAGTGAAAGCGAGGATGCTCTTAATTCCTAAGATTAATTTAATTCAGAAGGCATTCAGCCTTATGTCTGTTTTGTAGCTTCATAAGAATTGCTGGATTTGCAAAATAGCACGGCAGTATGCACGTTAATAAATGGTCTGTATTTGTCTGGCCAGATTTGAAGCCTTCCTTTAGAAAAAAAACCACACACACACACACAACTCCGGCTCTGTGAGCTTGCTTTGCCCACAATATTAGAGCTTAGCTATCTCCTTGCTGAAGGGCCTATTTGTCTGCTTTAAGTGAAATCACTCAATTCTCAAAAGTCAGTGGAGGACTTTGGAAGGGGGAGGGCTGGGAGAGGCCACTCCAAATAAGTTCCATTAATCAAAAGACACAGTCTAATGTAACTAATATTTTACAATTAGAGAAGACAAGATGGAACTAAAAGCCATCTATCTCTCTTACACCACATGATCATCGATTCATAATCAGAAGACTGAGAGTAGCACAAAGATGCATTTACAAGGGCTGGGGGAGGGGGCTTGGTCGGAGCCGGAGATAATGAACACGATGAGAAGGAGCGGCGCTGAAGGCTGGGGAAAGATGACAGAGTGGTTCAATGGTGACGGATGACATGAAGATGAGTACTGATACCTGACAGGCAGCGAATGATGACTGCAGTCCTTTCCCACCATTATGATCCTCAATTATCTTGGTAAGGACTAAGGAAAAAAAAAAGCCGAAGTGGCTCAGCCCATTCGTTTATTTATAAGCTGGGGTAATGCTAGAGTGTGCCAGGCTGCTGGGAAAGGCCACCTTTTCACAATTTGATCAGCACTTTATAGGAGCTGTAGTTTTCATTGTCAGCGCTCATGGGCACAAGGGGAAATGGGTAAAATACAGTACTTGTCCATCTGTTTTGTAATAAAATTCCTAAATCTTCAAAGGGAGTTATTTTTTTTCTTTCACTGCCACCTTCAGGAAAAAAAATCAAAACCCTGGGCTCACCAAAAAAAGGAGAAAGCTCGCTTTGTATTTGCACGTTGAATTAGTGGCTGCAGCCTATGCTCCTGAAATTACACGCACAGATTTATCCAAATGTGTAATACACGGCGGGGAACGAGCCAGCGTGAGCAAGAGCCAGAGCTGTGAGGAGTTCAGGAGCAAAGTGAAAGGGAACTTTTAAAAATTCTTCATTGATTTAGGGAATTATTAATAAAAAGGAAAGAAAGTTCACTCGAGACTGCTTTGTAGTTGCAGAGGATGCCACAGGCGAGTATTTCTATACCAAAGAATATGCCGTTCTGCTACATTATTTATTTTTAAAGACACAGATCTCCTAGCTATGTTGGAATCACTGCTTTTGAGAAAAAGAAAAACAAATTAAGATTAATGTTCTACACAGCTCCCAACAGCAGTAAATATTTGATCAGAACAATTCACATTTAAATGTTGACATACAAAAAAAAAGTAATTTTTTGGGGAAGAAATATTTCTTCTCCACACTTTAACTTTGCTTTCCTGTCCCCTTCCCTACCTTGTCACCTTAGAGAAACAAAGTCCTACAATGCAGCATCATATTTCCCACCCATGTGAAAAAAAAAGAAAGAAACCAGGTCAAAACCAGCTCTGCTTTAAAAAAAAATAAAAATAAAATAATAATGCAAAAATCACATGCACTATACAGGTTACACGTGCTCTGCCTTTTTCTTCTTGCATCTTTACCCAAAGGAGCAGGCTGCTTGGCTTAGCAACCTGAAAGGCAGCCCTTAAGCTACCTGCTTGACAGAGCTTCACAGCAAAGTGGACTGCACGGGCAGAGGTGGGCATGGTGGGTTGCTCACAAAGCCCCGCTCCCCACTGAGCCAGGGCACAGACACACAGCAAAGGTGCCATGCTGCACATTTCGGGGTGGCAGCAGTCCAGCCCATCATAGTAGTGGTTTTACAGGCCTGTCTGCCACACAACCTGCTCACCAGGGACAGGAATAAACCAGCAAACAGCTGTCTATAGCACCAACTTCTGCATGCACAAGTGAGCATGAGGAACCAGGTAGGCAAACTGAGTGCCACTAATATTTGAGGCAGCTGAAATCCCAACACACCCAGGATTCATCTGACTCCATGTAAAGCCTTCCCATATATGTTTCCTAGCTCCAGGACTGTCAGTATAGCAAGTCTATCAGCAAAAAAGCCACACAAAAGGAGCCATGTGGTCTGTGGTGAAGCAAAATGTTCCCCAGTGACACCAGTTCCTGTTTGCCAAGTGGTCTGTAGTAATAAGAGCATTAAAGTTCAGCAGAGAATGGAGGAGTTCTAGATTTTGATTACCTACATAAAATAAAACAATAGATGGGGGGAAAAAGATAGTGACAAAAAGCTTAAATACACTTGCAAATACTTGCATCAGGAATGGGTATCTTAAAGCCCTATGTATGCATTGGACTGCTTGACCATAATGGGAACTGGGAAGTGAGAGTTGTCAACCTCGATGCCAAGGGAAGGTGAAGTTATATAAGGACACATGGGGATGTATCAGGGCTACAAGGGGCACTGCTTAGTTGACAAACAGCACGCCTGCAAAGAAGTGAAAGTATACTACATGACACACAGTATCTGTTATGGAGCTCCTTTTTAATTTTGATGGCTTTCATCCTTACTTTTGCACAGAGAATACACATGCTAGTACAGATTTGAAAGGAAGACGTGGAACAAACCATACTTTTATAAGAAAGGCAATACTTATCTCACGGGCAGCATGTGCACAAGAAGTCTTGCTGGTGCGAGACTATAAATATTCCAAGTAGCATTTCCCAGATTTCCATTTAGGAATTCTAATTATGAACAAAAGTCCTTAATCTGCCCACTTCAAGACAGGTTGAATCCACGATCATCTCTCTAATTAGCCCAAACAAAAGCTCCAGATGTGAGAAGCATGGTTCTAATGAAGGGATCTTAATAGCAATTGATCAAATATCATATAGTCATAACTGGTTTCCATAAACACCATATCCTCTGAAGTGATGATAACAGACATATAAAATGCATTTTGTCCATGTTTGTCCATGATTTTTTGCAAGAGCTTCACTTGTGCACAAGTTGGACCCATCTCCATGTTCCAGCATTTGTGGCAAAACAACCCTACTGCCATCAGTGGATTCACAATTGTGTAAAATTGGACTATCATAGTGATTAATTGGGCTAACTTAATCTGTACATTCAAATTAAGTAGTTGCACTCAGAAAGACCTAATTTAGCATGTGCATGAAATAGTTTAATTTGCACATACAATCATAGTCTTTGGGTAAATGAAGTACACAATTATGAACATTGGGGGTTTTTTGGTTTACTTTTTTTGCCCTTGCCTTCATGTGTGAAATATATAAAAAAAAAAAAATAGAAATTTCCCATTATTTATATTGAATCCAAATAAATATATAATTCTTGTATCTGCCAACATCACTTCTGTTTTCATGACAACTGGCAGCATAAACTATGTATATTTATGAATTAAAAGGAGAAAAAAGGAAAAGAAAAAAAAGGTCTTCAAATAAAAATTTGTTCATGCTTGAATATAATTTTAGTGAGCAGGACTATTAGGATTTTGCTTGAATAAGCACTGCAAGACTGGAGCTTTTAAACTTTGAAAACCCTTCAGAAAAGAGTTTGATTAGTTTTACAGCAAAAGACGTGCTTATTAACATCACATTAAGGCTCTGTTTTCAACAGATAATTAAGATGCTAAGGGTTGTTCTGCTAGCAGTTTGGACCAGGAGGGCAATGCAACAGCTACCATTTCACATGCGGTAGCAAGACAAACTGAAGTTTACTTTTTTGGCATCCCTATAGCTTTTAACCACTGGGAAACCGCATTAATAGTTTTGTACAAAATTAACCAGGAATTATCTTCAAAATGAAAAGAAAAAGAAGCAGAAGGAGGGCCGGGGGGGGGGGGGGGGGGGGGGGGGGGGGGGAGGGTGTGATTAGGGTCAGGCGGTGTGCAAAAAGCACAGCCGAGCTATCAGGAGAACTACACAGCAAGCGACGAACTCAGAAATAATTAGGCAGCCGGGCACTCCACTCGGGGTCTATCCAACGCTTCATTACGATGCAGATGCCAGGCGGATTATGGCGTGTCCACCCGCCTTTTGGGCCAAGACAAAAAACATCGTCATCTACCTCTCTGCTGCTTCGCTGTTGCGGGGATGCCCGCCAGGAGACCCTGCAGCGGCGGCCGGGGGGCGGTGCGAGGCACGAAGGGCGCTGGGCCGAGGGCGGTCTGCAGCGACACCGCGAGGCCGAGCCGCCGCACGGCGCAGGGCAGCGCAGAGCGGCGCCGGGCGGCGCAGCAGGGCTGCGAAAGCGCGACCCCGCGACAGGAACAGATGAAGCCCCGGTAACCCACCGGGACTGCCCGGGAAGAGGATGGGGCTTACCCTCATCCTTATACCCGGACCCTCCCGTAGCCATGGATACAAAAATAAAGCCCCAAACCCACGAAGGTCACAACTGCAGCTGCTATCAAGCACAGTGTTGGCACGGACAAGGCGGAGGGATGAGTAGGGGTGCAGGTTCAAGCTGAAAAACCTGCCGAAATGACAGAAATCTGCTGCAAGACATATTGCGTGGCTTTAAGGGGCTTATTTTTAGGTGGCACCGCTGATAGCGAAGCTTTGCTCAACGCCAAAGAGCCGCTGCACTGAATTTCTAACCCTTGTGCAGCAATCTAGCTGTTTCCAGGGAAAAGCTTGCCAAACTTAGTCATTCTATGTGATGATGAACAGGGGCAAAAGAATCACAGCCATATAGTTTTGACTTTGCAGCCTTCCCAGTCCCTGGAGCATGGCCTGAGCCCCAGGTTATCCTCACAGCTTTGGGTTCCAGGCACACTTTCACTCCTCACTCCATCCCTCGTGCCTCCAGCAGATGTAGTGAAGAAAGAGCTTCACACCAGGGCCTCTAACAGCCTCTGCTTTGGGGTTGGCTCCACAGCAACTCCTGGCTATCAGCTGACTTTAGAGGACAGACAATTTTAAAAAATGAGATATTTCACAATAAAAGTAATACAGCATGTCCCTTTTCTGCAAGCAAAACCAACACTTAAGTGTTGGCATGAGTCTCCTACACTTGATTTCAGAAGGAAAACTTAATCTAGGCAGGCCTTCTATACACTGGGCAGCTTCCCTGGCAACCTGGCCTGCAGCACACAGAGGTGAAAATGAGATCAGATTTTGCCTCAGATCTGTGGCATGAAAACTTTTTTTGCATTCTTACAACTGGTGTGAGAGCAAATCTCAGTCTCAGTAACATCAGTCAAAAATTCCTCTTAAATTAAATATGGAGCGCTTCTTTCATCCTGCAAAGGAAGAATTTTGCTATAAGACAAATAAGTGAACAGAAAAGAGACAAACTAGGGGAAAGGTAAAGTTGGAATTAAATAGGGGGAAGGGAGGGGGAAAGGTAAATCACATCACTAATTGACTCAATTCCTGCATTATAAAGCCAGAAGGCACCACTGAGATCACTCCTCCTGACCTTCAAACTCATGTAGTCTAGTGGGCTTCCCGGAACAAATCCATGGTTTGCACCTAAGAGCTGTGGCTGAACTAGGCAATAACTTTCAGAAAAATATCCTGTCTTCATGAACTGTAACCTAAGAAGAATCTGCTGAAATCCGCACTACTGTGTGCAAGTGGCTGATTATCTAGCAGGCAGAACTCTTTCTGTCAAACAGCTTCAGTATAAAGTTTGTGTTCTAACTGCTTGTTAAACAGAATGCCTTGGATAAACTAACAATGAACCCTGAGATCTTTTCCCTCAGATCATGCCTTTTATCCCGCCAGCATTTTCACAGCTCTTCCCTGAACCTTTTCAAACTTACATATTTCTGTAAGGCCAATACTAGACCTGGAAGTGGTGACTGCACCAGCATTAGCTGCACAGACAGTAACACCATCAGCAGCCTCTGGTGGGACCTCCACTGTTTGTGTTAATCCCATAGCAAACACATTGCAAGTTCTTCAAGTATGTTCTCCAGTATAAAGTATCTCCCAGAGGTTCTCAGCACCAAAGTGCCCATTAAGTGTGAGGTGTTTTTTTTCTTATATTTGGCTTGAAGTCATTTATGTGCAACTGGGCCCACTTTATAGAGTAGCATGTTGACACAGAGTGATGTGAATCGTCTTCCTAGCTGTTCATCCACTTTCTAGCTACAGCCACTGGGCTAGCTGCAAACTTTCCAAGCAGCCAGATTTTACACTATGCAAGCACAAGCCCTATGAGGAGAGGCTGAGGGAGCTGGGATTGTTTAGCCTGGAGAAGAGGAGGCTCAGGGGAGACTGCTCTCTACAACTACCTGAAGGGAGGTTGTAGCCAGGTGGGAGTTGGTCTCTTCTCCCAGGCAACCAGCACCAGAACAAGAGTACACAGTCTCAAGTACCACCAGGAGAGGTTTAGGCTCGAGGTGAGGAGAAAGTTCTTCACAGAGAGAGTTGTTAGCCTTTGGAATGTGGTGCACAGGAGATGGTGGAGTCACCTTCCCTGGAGGTGTTCTCAAAGGGATTGGATGTGGCACTTGAAGCCATGGTTTAGTAGTCATGAGCTCTTGGGTGACAGGCTGGCCTTGATTATCCTTGAGGTCTTTTCCAACCTTATTGATTCTATGATTCTATGGTTGAACTCCTTCCTATCCAAAATAACATTAAATGCCACTGATTATAAGGAATAGTGGTTTTCATCAGTAAACTGAAATGTCTGCATAAAGGGGCTGGGTTCAGTATTTTATAAACTGGGAATATAAAGCACTGAAGCTGACTAACATCCCTAGGGTTACACCATAAGGTGGTGGCAGAGTCAGGAATAAGACTTGAGGTTCTGCAGTTTAATGGAACACCAAATCCACCAGCCAGTCTTCCAATTTAATAGCTCCCTACTAGATGGGTAACTTTTAATCCATTCAATATGCACCATATATTAATTTCCCAATACTAATTCGAAATCATTAATTTGATTATTTGCAGTAATCAAAATATCACACTGCAGAAAGACAAAAACTTTGCAGAAGTCTACCACCCCAGCCTCACACTTTTACCAAACCAAATAGCAATCCTATCAAAAAAACCACATTAAATTTGACAAGATTTGTTTTCATAAACATATATTGATTTGCATTAATTGTATTTTCCACCATTAATTCTTTATGAAATGAGTCTGAGCTAATCTATTTCATTATTTTCCCTAGACAGAAGGAAGTCTGGTAATTATTTAGGTCACAAGATTGCCTTACTTCCAGCTTTCTGAAAGTTCATCATCCAAAACTTAATAAGAGCCCTATTTAATTGAAGTCTGTACTTTTATCTATTTATTAAAATGCTATGACCATACACATATTTCTCCATTTCCTAAAGGGTGCAGGCCCAGCTACCATCTCATGCCTAGCAGGGGAGCTCAACTTCAGCTCTGCATGCCCAAACAGGGAAGGTGACTGCCTGGTGTAGAACAGAGTTACAGACACACATGTGTTGGTGCAAGGAAATGGGGCAGGTGAAACATATGGAGCTTGATATACAATAAAATGTATGACATTTCTAACTGTATTTTGCCATTTGAAAGTCCTGAATAGTTCAGATCCATGTCCATGCACGTGTGATATCTGAGAATGCCTGCAGTAAAACATACCTCCAGACTTTGAAGAGATGCATTGTCAGACAGGACAGGAGTTGGACAAATCATTAGAAAGGACCACACCAACAAAGTAGCACATGCCACCCACCAACAGTCTAAGAACAAATTCTTGTCTGGTTTTCAGACAGAATCAAGTTTACACTAAGCAAAAAAGATTGCCAAAAAAGTGATACAGGGATATTTCATTTGAGCTAGAACAAACCTACTGACGGGAAGATACAACTTCAAGCCACACTATTCTGTTTGCCCATCAAATAGCTTATCAAAAGGCATAATGTTGTCACCAGAAATTATATGGTTTCCTTATGCTGTTCCCCAGAGAAGAGCTGGATGCTGCAGGAGGTCTGGAGCATCCACCCACTGTGCAGGAGACTGCTGCAGGTGCTGAGAAACCCCCCGAATCCCAGTGCCCCTGATCCCCCTGGGTTGCATGCTTTCCCAAGGTGCTGGCATGCTAATGGCTCTTCCTCCACTCACATGTGTTTCCTTATTCCCAGGGAGAGTAGAGAGGAAGACTTTCATTGCTCCACATTTTCACCTTTTTTGGTTTTTTTTTCTTACCCTTTATCTACTTCTGGACAAGATCTCTGGTCCTTTTGGAGTGATTTTAGATTGTGCCTTACACCAGGTAGATAGGAGGATGCATTTGGAAAGTTAGTCAACTGTTCTTTGCTTATAATGTTAATTTCAGTTCTACAAACCTTCTCCTGATCCACCAAGGGACACAGGGGATATCTCTTAAGAGCTTCATGCCTCATTTTACCTCTTAGAAAAGTTGGAATCATATCTTTTAGAAGCATTATGAAAATTAATTAGTAAATGTTTCCAAAACTGTTAGGCAAGTGCATACATTATTATTCTCTTCATGCAATCTATTTCCTTGTGATGTACTCTATTAAGCCAGAAGCCAGGATCCCTCTGTGGCATCCGAAGAGGATGTGTTGGAGGCAGTGGATCAATTACTTGCTACAATTCAAAAGCCATAAGGCTCCTTGGATGGCTCCCGCAACACCGGCTCTCTCTGCAAGTGGGGACTCAGTGCCTACATACGGCAGCTGACACACAGTGCTGATATCCTATTTAGTAAATCAAGCCTACACCAGAAGCACAGTGACAGACTGACAGCCCAGCATCAGGGTGATGCTGAGATGGCCCTGGCAGCTGACTGACCTGAAAGGAAGACAGATTTCTGTGCGCACTTGCTGCTAATAGCCCAGGATCACGAGGCTTCTACCCATCAGGTGACCATGAAATCAAAAGGGATTATGTTTACAGCAGCACGCTTCTTGTCCATCAGCAAAGTTCCCTTCATCCTCCTGCACTACTCAAACCATTTTCCCTTAAAATGGCTTAAACCCAGCTTTTGCTCCTTTAAAAAGCATTATACAGATTTCTGAGCAGTTGACAATTATAATTCTAGTGATGCTTTATCTTCATTTTTTTGGGCAAATGAACAAATTGCACTTTAGTTTTCAAAATGATCACACTTGGTTTGCTCTTGTTTGAATGCAGGATGTGTAGCTACATTAAGAATTAAATTCTAATTTTAATATGTTTTCCAGGGTCCTCTACAAGACAACTTTTTCCTTTGGCAACACCCATAGAACCTAGATACACTTTTTTCACAGTAATAAACATTCCTTGAAAATATGAAATGCTATTTCTTCTGAAGCTGTATGTTAGCTAAAGGAAATGTGCTATGCACTTGGGGATTGATTAACACAAAGTGTAAAAAAGAAGGGGGGGAAGGGAGGGGGAGAAGAGTTGGGGGTGTCTTTTCCTTAGGAATTTCTTTTACTTTCCAGTAGAAAAATCAGACTCCAAATGTCCAGCTGAAAACCTGACTGGAAACAGAAATTCCAGCTCAAAAGTATTCTATGACGACTCATAAGAACAATACTTTAGCACTCATTGCTTCCAGTTCTCTTCCAATGGCCAGTTTTCCTATGTGGACTACCAGGAGTAGGACCAGACTCTACTTCTTTTGGGACTATTTTAATTATTGACAGTACATTTGCAAGCACCAGATCTGAAAGCTGAATCATGAGGAGAAACAGTGAGAAAGAGAATAAATTACTATATGGGGGAAAAGCAGATTGAGAGGTCCTGGCAAGCCAAAGGAATAAAAATCACCTCTCTTTACATGTTTGATATATCTGTGAGAAGTCCCTGTCTTGGGATGCAATCTGTAGGAGAGGGAATCAAACATGATACCCAAAAAACCCAACAAAAACCAAATCAAGCCACCACTAAGATGCATTTATTTCCTGAATTGTATGTTCTGAGAGCCAGTGTCTTGATTTGTAGGGACCTGACTCATGACAATGTATTTCTTGAGACTGGCAGTGACACGTGCACCTAAATCTCTTTCCCTTCTACCTAGCTCAGCTATCAAAAGGAGGCCCTGGAAAACCAGAAAGTCACAGCAACAGTGGCTCTTACAAGCATCATCAAGAAAACTGCTGAATTGTGACTTCTCTGTTCTGCAGCTTGGGGCAATCCAAAGTATTCTTTGCAAAAATAGAAGTGTGGCTAGCAGGTCGAGGGAGGTGATCCTCCCCCTCTACTCAGCCCTGGTGAGACCCCACCTGGAGTACTGTGTCCAGTTCTGGAGCCCCTATTACAAGAGGGATGTGGAGGTGCTGGAGCGTGTCCAGAGAAGGGCCACAAGGATGATCAGAGGGCTGGAGCACCTCTCCTATGAGGACAGACTGAAGGAGTTGGGGCTGTTCAGTCTGCAGAAGAGAAGGCTCCGAGGTGACCTAATTGTGGCCTTCCAGTATCTGAAGGGGGCCTACAGGAAGGCTGGGGAAGGACTTCTAAGGATCTCAGGTAGTGACAGGACTAGGGGGAATGGAATGAAGCTGGAGGTGGGGAGATTCAGGCTGGATGTGAGGAGGAGGTTCTTCACCATGAGAGTGGTGAAACCCTGGAATGGGTTGTCCAGGGAGGTGGTCGAGGCCCCGTCCCTGGAGGTGTTGAAGAGCAGGCTGGATGAGGCTCTGGCCAGCCTGATCTAGTGTGGGGTGTCCCTGCCTATGGCAGGGGGTTGGAACTAGATGATCCGTGTGGTCCCTTCCAACCCTGAATGAAACTATGAAACTATGAAATAGACTTTTGGTTTAAAAGAAATTGTTTGAAAAAAATAAAACAAAATTAAACAAAAGCAACCCACCAAACAAAACCCAACCAACCAACAAACAAAAACAAACCATCAAACGCCCCAAACAAAATACAAATTCCATAGAACCAGTTACAGTAACATGTTTTTGATCAGTCACAGTTAGTAATGTTAATGTTTTGTTTTAACTTGAAGGATTTCATTACATCTGCAAGGTGCAGATGAGAGAGATGACAAACATCTCTATCTCCCTTGACAGTCAATAAGGGATCTGATGAACCAGGCAAAGTCTCTCATGTTGTTACAACTGGGTTTGTATGTCACATGACTCATAATTCTTTTCCCCTTCCAAATCTATGACATTAATTCAAACCCAGTATTCCCCTATGCGTTTAATAATGATGTACTGTAACATTCACCCACCTGCTCTGAGATTAAGGAAGTTAGAATAGAATTAAACAGGTTGGAAAAGACCTCTTCCAACCTGGTCAATTCTGTGCTATCCTATGAAGTCCAATCCATCAAGTTACTACCATCCACCTTTTCCAGCAGAAAATGCTTACATATCATAAAACATAGCTTTTCTGAAAAGGCAATATGCAAACACTTTCTTTCCTATCAGTTGCTTCCAAATGTGAAGTTCATGATTTGGAGACAAAAAGTTCCTTTAACATGTTCATAGAATCATAAAATCAACGAGGTTGGAAAAGACCTCAAAGATCATTAAGTCCAACCTGTCACCCAAGACCTCATGACTACAAGACCATGGAACCGAGTGCCATATCCAATCCCCTCTTGAACACCTCCAGGGACGGTGACTCCACCACCTCCCTGGGCAGCCCATTCCAATGACTAACAACTCTCTCACTGAAGAACTTTCTCCTCACCTCAAGCCTAAACTTCCCCTGGCGCAGCCTGAGACTGTGTCCTCTTGTTCTGGTGCTGGTTGCCTGGGAGAAGAGACCAACCCCCACCTGGCCACAACCACCCTTCAGGTAGTTGTAGGGAGCAATAAGGTCTCCCCTGAGCCTCCTCTTCTCCAGGCTAAACAATCCCAGCTCACTCAGCCTCTCCTCATAGGATTTGTGCTTGAGGCCTCTCCCCAGCCTCGTTGCCCTTCTCTGGACACGTTCAAGAGTCTCAATATCCTTCTTAAATTGAGGGGCCCAGAACTGGACACAGTAGTCAAAGTGTGGCCTAACCAGTGCTGAGTACAGGGGCACAATGACTTCCCTGATCCTGCTGGCCACACTGTTCCTGATACTGGCCAGGATGTCACCTGGGCACACTGCTGGCTCATGTTCAGCCAGCTGTCAATCAGTACCCCCAGGTCCCTAGATTCTAGAGCAAATTACTCTTCTACGGAAGAGCAGTCTGAATCATAACAATGGGCTGGGCTGGAAGGGACCTCTGAAGGTCATGTAGTCCAACCCCCTCTGCAGTAAGCAGGGGCATCCTCAAGTAGATCAGGCTGTGCAAGATCTCTAAATAGAGCATTTGTGCTTAGCTCCTCCCTTGTCACTTGAAATCACATGAAGTTTGAGGGTTTATCACAATATTGCCGTGTTTTGAAAACAGACCCATCATTATTATTTCTGTTTTGGATATTTTGCTCCTTTTTGGTACGTGGAGTTTGTTACACTTGTTTATTAACACTACAAAATGTCTCATATTATGAAGAACAATTCTTATGTATTTCATGCCATTAAATTAACTACAGAAAACATTTACATATGTCTGGCATGAAACTTTTGCGAACAATATTCCAGTTAAGTTCTAGTTAAAAGAACTTTATGTGCAATGAAGTCCTCCAAAATATTAAAAATCATATTTAAAGCATTCTCATAAAATGTGTATTGAGAGAAGACAAGTTTAATTCTCAAAGGATCCATTATTGAAGCAAAAATTAATATTTGTACTGTTCCTAAATTGGAATAAAATTGCAAGGATGCAAACACTATCCTATATCATCATCTATAAACCAGTCACAAATGTTAAATCAACTGTAAAAATGATTTAAAATCTACATGACTAATTTTATTAAACTGATTTAAAATCACATTTTTGCTACCTTCATTTATTAACTGTATTTCAGACAAAACTGTGTTCATAATGGGTTTGCATGAGCACAGATATGGAGAAGAAGCTGTTGGTTAAAAGGGACAAGACCTTGCCTCTTCTGTGCATGTTTTCTTAGCACTTGCTTGTGGTAAACAGAAACATGTAAATTAAAGATGCAGAGGCCTTGTTAAGGTCTGCAGTCAATTCTTTGCAATTTTATGGTTGTTCTCTTCAGTCTGCTTATTCATAACACAATGATTTTTATTCTTTGTTCTGAGCTTAGAAAGCACTTCACAAATATTAATTAATATCTGTAAAACTGTAGCCATTTCTAGTTTCACTCTGGCTTCTTGCAGATGGGGGAGTTGTGAGCTGTGGCTTTCCAAGTCTGAAAAGCTACTGATCATTTATTTGGGTGAAGCCAAAGGGGTTATATGAAAATTTTAGGGAGATCACAAGCTGTTGCTGGCTTTCCAATTATTGTTTCAATGTTCTGGGAGTTAATCCCATCACACGCTCCTCAACAACCACCCAGCCTCAGGAACTGGCAATACACTAATGTAGTCATTCTTCAGGGATGGGCATCATTAAGGTGAGGCAGTGGCAGGAAAGGGAGCAGCTACAGGAATCCGAGGTCCCTGATGCAGAAAAATACCAATGGTGGCAAACTTCTGAAAAACAACAGCAACCATTTCAATACCAGTGTCCCTTGGAACTGTACAGATGGGAGTGAGTTACAATATAAATGCCCTTCACAGCCAGATTATAACAAAATGTAAGGGAAGGTAGGGTTCTCCAGTCTAAGAAATACAGGCTTTCTATATCTAATTATTTTAAACACAGAAAAAGCTGTGGTGCTTCAAAGCCTGATGATGGGCACACACATGCTACACACCATGTTCTGGGTGGGGTGTCAGGCTCTGTCCTCCCCATGAGCTGCTGGTGTCTCAACTGGTTGGTGGCACCAGGAGGTGACACTGCTCCCTGCTTAATGATGGTGCCTGAGAGCTTCTTCTGCTACCATCTAACAGTACCAAAATCAGTGGAAGCTAAGTGTCTATTAAAGAAGAAGACTCAAAGTCTTCACACTCTTCTTTCCAAATATCACAAACAGGGAAAACCAGAACGTCAAACTCTCCACAGGGCAAGATATTTCTGTGTTTGGATTTTCTCTCTCTGTAGTGTGTTTCTAATTTAAAGCGTATGTTCCTTCACAAAGAAAACAATTTCTTGCTGTCATACCATGAGACATTACAAAAACATTAGGGATAATTCATGTGCAATTTAAAACAGACCCCACAGAGCAACTCGTGGTCTAATGACAGCACATCACTCTGTGACACCATGGGTCTAGGAATGGTCCTTTGGTCCCAGCAGCCCCAGAGAGGGGTGTGGAGACAGCACGTTTACTGCTGAGAAGAATATTTGCCTTTTTTGCTGCCTGACAAATTACCAGTAGGCCATGAAAGCACTCAGCTGAAGCCCTTACTCCATCACAGGAACTGCAGGCAATGTCTGAGCCTCCCTCATCTCTCTTAGGTTGTCCCATGTGGAGACACCCTGGGGAGATGACAGAGGGTGCCTGACCCTGCCATGGACAGGGCTTGGTACATGCTGCCAGCAGTGTGGTGGGAAAGCACTGTTGAGACTCTTTGTCCTCACCAACTCTCTGCCAACAGGGTGGGGACCAGCAGGCAGAAATTACCATCCTGTGCCCTGTCTGATAGGGTCATTGCCTCATTAGGGATACCACCAGCCCCAGGTGGTCCCACACAAATGAAAGGGAGTCCTCTGCGGGGTATCAATGGAGTTGGATATTGGTTGAGGTTCAAGACCACAGCACAAAACTGCAGCCTAATTGTCAGGGTTAATGTTTGCTCTGTTCTCTGCCCTTCCTGTTCCCTGGCCCCCATGACTGCACTTTTTGCCATGTGCTCTTCCAGGAGGGCACACAGACATGAAGGCATGAACCACCTCCAGCAAAACAAATTTTCTAGAGTTGCGGCTGAATAAACACATTCAAGTGAAATGCTGCTGGACCTGTCTATGCCCTAGTGAGGACAAAAAGCCCAGTGTCACGTCTGTCTTCTTGAATCTGCAGATTTCAGGAATCCTTTCTTTCATGCATTATCTCCTGATCAGGAAGCAGTGACCTTAGACATAAGGACCAATCAGCAGGATTCACAGGGATAAATATTCTAATGCACTATATCTGAGAGATGCTGTAAACATGTTTGCGAGACAGACACAGTTACTGCTTCTTCAAGACTCTGTATGACCTTTAACATCATATTCCCCAAAAGTTAATTTCTGTGATTAATGTAATATACTAAACCACATAAATCTGATCATTTGAAGGATTCAAATTAGGAATTATTGACAGCTGATAGAACAGAAGTGCAGAGATGAGGCAGATTTTCTCATCTGTCCATCTAACTGTTGGAATATGTATTGATTAAAATATGACATGGTATAGAACCCACCATAAATCTAAACTCTATTAGATTAACACAGGCATTCAATTAACATAAAATGACAACCTAAGAGAAAAGCCTTGAATGTTAGCCTATCTCTGTTTGAAATATTTTAACTCACCTATCTGGGTGAGTTTTGAGGTAAACAGAGATGTGTGCCTAGCTTCACTTTGGCTCAGTACCCATGGGTGTAAAATGAACCCTTGGGTGATTATAAAACGGTGCACTGAGATTGCTCTCTGATTTTCCAATTGAAAATGTTCAAAATATGCAAGCTGAGCATAGAGTATAAACTAGTGTCCATAACAATAAAGCCTCCATTTTCAAAAATGACCTATTTAGTGTCCTCATTATGCATCAATTTCCTGGACCCAGGAAGTCCTTTCTATTTGAAGTTACTTCAGCAATTATTCCTTCCATCAAAAAGCTGAAGCATCCCTAGGCACAACATCAAGATGGAAGTGAATTTTCTAGGTAGAAACTATGAAAATGGTGTGCACACAAAACAAGAAAGCCCTTCTCTGAGTAGTAACCCCAAACAATTCTCAGCCACAGTATCACAGTATAACTTAGGTTGAAAAGGACCTCGAGGATCATCGAGTCCAACCTATCAACAGATCCCATGACTAGACCATGGCACCAAGTGCCACGTCCAATCTCCTCTTGAATGCCTCCAGGGACGATGGCTCAACCACCTCCCTGGGCAACCCGTTCCAATGACGAATGACTCGCTCGGTGAAGAACTTCCTCCTCACCTCGAGTCTAAACCTCCCCTGGTGCAGCTTGAGACTGTGTCCTCTTGTTCTGGTGCTGGTTGCCTGAGAGAAGAGGCCAACCCCTTCCTGGCTACAACCACCTTTCAGGTAGTTGTAGAGGGCAATGAGGTCACCCCTGAGCCTTCTCTTCTCCAGGCTCCCTCAGCCTCTCCTCATAGGGCTTGTGCTCAAGGCCTCTCACCAGCCTTGTTGCCCTTCTCTGGACACGTTCAAGTGTTTCGACGTCCTTCTTAAACTGAGGGGCCCAGAACTGGACACAGGACTCAAGGTGTGGCCTAACCAATGCAGAGTATAGGGGCACAATGACCTCCCTGCTCCTGCTGGCCACACTATTCCTAATGCAGGCCAGGATGCCATTGGCCCTCCTGGCCACCTGGGCACACTGCTGGCTCATATTCAGGTGGCTGTCGATCAGCACCCCCAGGTCCCTCTCTGTTTGGGAGCTCTCCAGCCACTCCGACCCCAGCCTGTAGCTCTGCATGGGATTGCCATAGCCAAAGTGCAGCACTCGGCACTTGGACTTGTTGAATGCCATCCCATTGGACTCTGCCCATCTGTCCAGTCGGTCGAGGTCCCTCTGCAGAGCCCTTCTGCCCTCTAACTGACTAACATCTGCCCCTAACTTGGTGTCATCTGCAAACTTGCTGATGACTGACTCAACCCCCTCATCCAGATCATCAATGAAGATGTTGAAGAGGACAGGGCCCAGCACTGATCCTTGGGGGACACCACTGGTGCCTGGCCGCCAGCTGGATGTGGCACCGTTCACTACCACTCTCTGGGCCCGGCCCTCCAGCCTGTTCCTAACCCAGCACAGAGTGTAGTGGTCCAAGCCACAGGCTGACAGCTTAGCCAGCAGTTTGCTGTGGGGGACGTGGGGGGATTGCCTTTACATATCTTACTTAGTAAGGTCCAGTTGCAGAAAATTCTGGACTCTGGACCTGTCTATGCCCTACTGACAGCATAGACAAAACCAAGAAAGCCCTTCTCTGAGTAGTAACCCCAAGCAATTCTCAGCCTTTACATGTCTTTCTTACTAAGGCCCAGTTGCAGAAAATTCTGGACTCTGGACCTGTCTATGCCCTACTGAGGACAAAAAGCCCAGTGTCATGTCTGTCTTCACTCTACTGAGTCCATATAAAAATCTTGTAAGGAATACCAAAATTTCATTTGTACTGCTCAGATCAAAGGATGCTGCCTAAAGCACCTAGAAGAGAGAGCTTCAAATAGATTTTGAGCTTTCTATTGCCTGCTCAAAAGAAGTAATATGGTGGAGTAGTGTGGGAAAACAAATGTCAGACAAATGGCCCAATGCTCTGAACACAAAGGAGTCTAGCCCTGAGGTTTGCCTGGCAGCCTTGCTGAACAGATCTCACAAACCATGCACAGGACAAAACACAATCTCAGTGAATATGGTGCAAATTTTTCTCAGCCTGTGAGGAAACTGGGAGTCCTCTCACTGGATAGGATGGAAATGTGAGGGGAGAACTGGGAGTTGGTTCAGAATATTACAGGAACCAGTGTTCAGGCTTGATTCTCACAAAATGCACATTTATGATATTGCTAGATTTTAGCAGGAATTAGAACTGCTCAGACTTAGTTCAGGCTCTCAAAGGCTTTTTGTAAGGCTGGGAAACTCCAGCCACATGAAAAAAGAGTCACATATTACCAAAACGCCTAGTTTTGTGCTGTGGTTTGGAGTACTTATACATGCAGAAAGGCATGTTCCTCTGCCTGTACAGGCTCAAGGTTTCCCTGGGGCCTTAAATGAATCTTATCGCCCCTGTCCCCAGCTGTTCCACTACAGCAGTGTCATCCCGACATGGTTGCAGTTAAGCTGCCTGAATCCCTCTGTTCCTTACTCCTTCTGGCCAATGCATCCTATCAGGGCCACCTTTTGCCAGCCTTTTTCGTTCCAGTAATCAATAGTTACCTTTCTCTGCTCTCATTGATGACTTCTGGAAGGGGTAGCCTTATGTCACTGTGGCAATTGAAACCATAATCTGTGCTCTAATGAGCATTTGTCTAGGGTTCACAATTGCAAGTGGGAAAGTCTTAACCCAAAGTCCCTGCAGAAGTTGATAGGGAAAGTCTGGCTGCCTGGAGCTACACACAAGTAGTGAATCCTCCCAAGAACAAAATTACTACGTGCTACTACTCTGCATATTATGTTCATATTTTAAAATGCACTAATTTTCTTTCTTTTGCTCCTTTTCTCTGAAGTACCACTATTTAGGACTGTAGATTCATAATTGCTCAGGAGACCCATTGTCTATCTTCTTTCATGCCCATTATATTTAATCTATCCTCACACCTCTATTAAAATGCAACTTGCTAAGATTTTTGTTATAAAATTTCATATTTGCTGTGAAGTTAACTTCCATATTACATTTTCTCCTCAAAGAGAATGTTGCAAACCAGCAGTATGTGCAAAAAAAAGCAAGCTCAAAATGTACTAAAAAATATATTTGAATATGGATTTGTGACATGTTCTAGGGGTTACCTGTAACAATTTACAGTAGCTAATTGAAAATTTGCTGTGCTGAACTGAAAATGCAGGCTTCTGATCAAAAGAAATATGCAGGATTACAACAAGTCTTTCAACAGCCATTCCATTTTTTTTCATTTTCAGCAATTCAGCCTGACTGGCTTTCTCCCACCACAATCAGTAGAGTCTAACAGGCTGGGATTTCAAAAGGCTTCGCTTTGGTACAGGTCAGTGATCCCACGAGAAGTAAGCTACAGATGTACCAGCCTGATGCAGTGAGATTGCCAGCCTTGTTTCAGACACAACTGGTTTAGCCCATACAAATCGCATCTGCACAAGTGTTCAAGCTTCTGCATGTTCTCACAACTCAAACTAAACCCATCCAGCTTTTTTCTTCTCCTTTCTCTTCTACATCTGAGCTTAAAAGAGGCCAAGAACTGGGTGAGTACGTAATTAGTATAAATGTAATCTGAATTGTGGCCTCACCCCTAGAAAACAGAGGTTTCCTGAGATTAATTGGAAAAGCAAAGAAAATAACCCACTTCAACTCAAACTGTTTCTGAAGTGCCGTGGTAAGCTGCATATGATGTGAATACATAACCTCCTGATGATGCATATATAGAACCAATGCTTTCACAGAAACTGAAGCACTTGAGGTGTGCAGAGAGCATCCCTGCTTCTTGGTGTGCTGTGCACACTATTGGGTACTGACCCAGCATGATGCAGCCTCTGGGACGGTTCCTTGTCCTAGTAGCACCAACAAAATCCCAAAATGCCTCCACCAATGCTGTCCCCAGGACATGCAGCCAGCAGAACCTCACTGTAGTGGCCCCAGGAGCTGTGGGATGCAGCACCCAGATGGGCAGGGCTGTGTTTCTCCTTGCCCACTCCCCAACATAGCCACTGTTGCCAACTCTCTCCCAAAACTTCTTTCGCTCACTATGAAGCACACTGTGAAGATTGACACTCAATATGTAGTCCCATCAAAGGCATCCCATACCCCAAGGATGAACACCTGTATTTCTCACCCTATATTGACTGGGGGGTGGAGGGGGGAAGGATGGGGGGCGGTGAATGCACATTTGGTATATAATCCTGGTTTACTCTGTGTGGAAATAGTTCATTATTCTTCACCCAGAAAGAGCTGCTAAGGGTTAAAGTAATTAGGAGGAGAAAGATGGGTAGGGAATTTTCATGAGATGCTATATTTTTGTAGCTCTAACAGTGCTATTTTTAGCTTTAAATATGGTACCGCTTTTGTGCTGCATAGTGGTTTTACGGTAGATGAACAGGACTTTCGCAGCAAAGATAGTTTGAATCACTGTTTCCACCTTCTGAAGTGGGAAATACTAGTGACAAAGTTACTGCACATCAGTGACACTTGGTGGCTCTGGAGGCTCTGGGTTACTGAAATAAATAACATCAATCTGGAGCACCAGCTTGCTTTTCACTGATATACCTGAGACTTACACACAGGACCTTGTGGGAGTCACCAGGAGTAAGATACTTTTTTCCTCATGCTACCTACAAGAAATTAGCATTAGCATCACCACCTACAATGGCACTTGGTGGGGACTCTGGCCTATGTGTGCTACATCAGTTCAGGTATCACCCCTCCCCATACTGGTTGGCTCTGGGACAAAATACACAAACATCCCGTATCAGGGGAGGAAAAAACTGGCTGTAGTAAGAATGTGCTTTTGGCTCAGTTGTTTTAACACTAAGAAGAAAGTTGAGTAAGAAGCACAGACAAAACCCTTCCTACAAGCAGTGCTGCAGTAGGCCTGGTCATTGGGTCAGGTGGCCCTCAGACAGGGCTCCTGCTTCCCAGGGCAGCGACCACAAAACTGGCCATGAATCCAAGGCTTCAGCTTCAGCAGGTCTGGGAAAGGGAACTAAAAAATATCTGTAGTGCTGTGATTCTACCAAGCATTGATTCTGAATTTACCACTATATGCCTCTTCTAGATATATATAGCAATAAACCATCCAGCAAGGGAAAGCAAGATAAATAGAAAAGGGAAGAGAGAGAGCCATGGCACTATGGCCTTGCAGCGCACCAGAAAACCCACTCACAGGGGGATGGAGGAAAAGAGCATCATTGCTTATCTGAAGCAGCTATGGGTTCACAAAGATCACCTGAAGCTGTGCTGGCTGGTGCACAGAGATGAGCTCAGCTCTTGACAGAAAGATGAGACATCATACTTTCTGTATAATTCCAAATGCACTAACTTACATGAGTATTGCATTTAATTTGAATAATCTTAACAGTCTCTCAAACCCTTCAGAAGAGTAGTTTAGCATCTGCAACCTACACTAATGCTGGAAAAAAACCTACATGCTACTGAGTGTTCAGACATCCATAGTATTTGCTATTTGTTTGGAGTTTTATGGAGTTGGGGAGACACATGGGTTTTTTGAGGTGTTTTTGTTTGTTATTTTTTGTTTGTCTGTGGGGGGGGTTTTGTTGCTGTTACATCAAAGCAAATTATAGGAACATTACTGGATGCCTTGTAGGAAGTGTGACAGCAATGCCTCTAGATGGGACTTGTAAATTGAAATGAAGTTTTTCCATTGAAGAAACACAAACTAGATTGAGTGTGATTTGGAAAAAAAAAAATAGATCAGGAACTTTTCCCAATAGACTGAGGGCACACTTCACTACAATGTTATCTTGATGCAGACCTCTGTGATCCCAGAGAGAGAGAACTCTGAGCACAACATTGTCCCACCGCTGCAACCTGGGAGCAGCCCCGCAGTGTGAGGACAGAGGGCTGAGCAGAGGCAGGATAGAGAAACGGATGTCTGAAACCACTGCAGAGGAAGCGTTCTCCTAGCATTACAAGAGGGAAGAGGGAATGGGACAGGAAGAGCTGTCAGAAGTAGTTTATTTGTTATTTAAGCACCAGG
Source organism: Melanerpes formicivorus (assembly GCF_026170545.1). Lineage (NCBI taxonomy): Eukaryota > Metazoa > Chordata > Aves > Piciformes > Picidae > Melanerpes > Melanerpes formicivorus. The sequence goes on along the minus strand of NW_027142372.1, from coordinate 7,105,333 downwards.
TGTGGACATAGTTATAATTTACCCAGTTCTTCATGAATAACTTGAGACAAAAAGCCTTCAGGCCATGAGAGTCTGGGATGTACACTGTGCAAAGGAGATCACTGGGAAGACTGGTGTGAACAGGAGGGTCCATTTCCTCTCCTGACAGCTGAAATGACACTCCAGGCACTTCACAACCGCCTGTGCTAAACACACATATTCACCCCAAGTTAGCTGGAGTGAGTGGAGTCCTTCCCAAAGCAGACATGGCCCTGCCTGGGCATTTGGAAGTCAGTAGGTAAGCCTCCAATTCTAAGAGACCTTAGGTTAAAAACCAAACAAACAAAAAAGCCAAACAAAACCAACGACAACCAAAAAACCCCAACAACAACACCACCACAACAACGAAAAAATCCCCAAACGAAACCCCAAGAACAAAAGCGGTTACTGGCGTTCTCCTTCTTGTTTGTGAGTTGTGAGCTCCCTCTTGTGGCTCTCTCGAAATTTCCAGCTCTTTACCAAGCTCCCTGAAGCACCCTGCGACGTTAAACCTAGATGGGCACCCAGAGGAACTTGGACACCTCACATTCCCCCGATGCCACCGTACAGTTAGCTTTTGTACCAGTAACTGTTGCTCCACTTCTTAAGTTCTGTTAAAACCTTAAATATAAGAAACGTTCATTCTCACTGTAGACTCCAAAGCCATACCAGTTCAAACAAAAGGGTAAAGTTGAAGCATTCACCTGCACTGGAAGGCTCTTAGCCAGCCCAGATGCACAGCAGGAGGACCACAGGAGTGTGGCATGTCTCCTGTCCATTCTGCTGGGTGTTAGCGGGGTCTTAGTACACCTTGCCTCCTGGAGACCCACAGGGGAGCTCATATGCTGTCCTTCAAAGCTCAGGCCAGTGCGAGAAACATTGAGCGCAACAGCCCTCCCTCATTTCTGGGTTTCTTCCCAAGCTGGGCCAGCAGCCTTGCAGGGATCTCAGCCCTCCTTGAACTGTCCCACATCTGAAGCCATATTCCCACAAGTGAAATGGAAACTTTTACATTACCACACTGCCAGGCCCCACATTTTCCCCTAGTCAGCTGATTTTCTTTGCAAATGATATAATTAGGTAATTTTTCATGGAGCGGAAGTGGAATTGTTTGTAGCTGGCTGCTGCCTGCAAGATTTCACACCAGCCCTTTCTGAACAGGGAGAGACTTGCTGTGTCTGGTTGCTGCTGACGCTTTCCCCCGCGAGGTGTGCGGCCACCAGCCTGACAGCTCTATCCACTCACTGCATAAATCCTGGTGCTTCAGCAGCTGCCCCAGCCCTGACCTTTGGACTTCCCTGTGCAGAGCAGCAGCTCAGCTCGCCGGTAGCATCCTACAGGAACATATGTTTTTACATCTAGTACAATCACTAGAGAACATTTTCTGTAGCAGGAACAGAGTGAAGAAAGATATAAAAGCATGGCTGAAGTACAGCTGACTCCACAGTATTTATATATATATTTTTTTTAACATGGGAACGTCATTTGCCTCTGTAACAAATCAAAGGGAAGGTCCTTGCAGCAAAAGAAAGGCAGCTTCAGCAGGAACACAGGGACAGGACTTACCTATGGTTCAACTCAAACTAGTTACCACCACACCACTTTCATCTTGAATAAAATCAGTGAAGTATGATCAGGAAAGAGAGGAAAACAGAACTATGATATCAATAAAACATCTTATGAACCTGCTTCCACTAAACCTGGTTAAAATGAGGGAGCTTGAAAGCAGTGAAGCCTCAAGGCACACACCAATCATATACATATAAACAGACCTACACTGAATGGTGGGGAGGCTTAAACCCCAGTATTGGGGTTAAGGTTCCCCTCTTCTAGAAATTGTTTTGTACAAAAAAAGAGAGGCGTAAAATGCAGAAGAAAAGGGAAAAGGGGGCACATTGCAAAGCATGCTGAAGAAATTACCACCTTTTTTCCTTTTGACAAATGATCATGTTTATTTTACCAAAAATAAAAGGTAAAAAAAAAAGTAGTCTTCCTATTGCAATCTACTGCCTAGTTTTTTTTCCCAATGCTTGTTAGATGTCACTGCAAATGCACACAGCCAGAGAAACATGCCTTATAAAAACTAGATACATAATTCTTCATTCAGACATGGATGCTAAATAGCAAAAGATGGTTAAGTGGTTATGAAGAACTTAGCTACCAGGCTAAGCAGCTCAGTACATTTAAAGTCATGAGAACCATATCAAAGTCAGAGTAACTGCAGTTTCTAAGAAAGCCTCTAGTATTCTACAACTAGAATATGATGTGCCCTTTCTTACATATCTATCCTAAGCACAAAGTAGGTGTGATATGATTTGGTGTGCTCCATATGCATTTCATGTACATTAGCATTCGGAGAGCTCTGCATTGTAATGAAAAGAGGGAATCAAAATGTTCAAGTTCCACAAGAAAGAAAACTTATAAAACTGCCATCTCATGAATGTAATTTATTTGTTTGGAAAGACAAAGGATGAAACATTCCCACAGGCCCACAAAGTCTCCACAACCACAGGGCAGGGAAGCACATGAATATACCAGGCAAGAAGTTTTCAATCCCTGGTGCTTCAGCTAACAATGAGGGCAAAGAGTCTTCTCAACCACTTGTGTTCTTCTCAATCCTAATTGCAGAGACCTATGAAGAACCCTGAGATATATTCACAAGATTTCCTCTACTAGATGGGGCACCTTCATCTAGTTTTATCCATGATCAGAAATACAATTGCACTTCATCCATTTTATTTCATTAAAAAAAAAAAACCAAAACCCCCCAAAAAAACCCATAAAGGTTTAAAATATCTCTTGGGCTATCTGTTCTTGTGTAAGGCTGAAGATTTCTCTTGTTCAGTGTTTTATGTGCAAGCCCTTGAGAGAAGGAGACATGAAACTTGCAAGCAGTGCCACAGGCATAAATGTTGAGAAAAGCAGTGGTCTTAGGTCATCACACTGTCAAATACTGCAGGTCCATGTTTAGGAGTAAGATACCAGCTCTGGGTGGCTTGTAACTCATGGAAATGAAAAAAAAAAAGGAGAATAAATCAATAGATTATAATTACTACACCCCAGGGATTTTGTACCATTCTTCTCTTACCTACTACCACTCTAAATATGTGGAGTGCTGTTCCACAAATGATCACAAAGCTGTGTTTCTTCAAATGTGTACTAAGAAAATGAGAGCTGAAGCAATGCTGTCCAGATAGCTGGGAGTGTGTGTACACAGCATACTAAATCCTGAGCATACATGATCTCAAAAAATAGAACATCTCCCTTGGTAAGAAATCAGAAGAAATGGTGCAATGAGAACAGAGCCATTGATATGGAAATCACTTTACCTTACAGAGAAACATCTCATTGAAGTAGCTCCTAATTTTTCACCCAGCCCAACTGAGTTGCTTTCCATTCTAATAGAGAAACTGGTGGGGTATGAGTGCTGACAAGGGACACTTCTGAGTCATGTTGTAACATTACCATTCAGAAGTTTTTATTGGCAGATACAGATGTTGCTTGGTACTACTGAGAGCACACCTTAGGCCACAAGGACATGCTCTGTGTCTCCACGCCACCAACCCTGCCAGAGCTCAACAGCAAGAAAGTGCTTTTGGTAAAGTTAAAACTGCAAGAAGCTGGGCAGTGGGGCACAAAGCAGAGCAGGGGGGTAATGTACTTACATTAGAGAGAGAGAAATCAACTAAGATAAAGTGAGAAAGAACCATTCAGGAAGTATTGCCAAGCTGCTCCTATCTGTAACTGGACACCCAAACTAGCACATAAGCATGCATTTCTATTTCTTGAGATGATATGATTGCATGATTATCTGAATACAAGATACAGATATCCTAAGAGCTTTAAAAACAGGTTTCAAAAATGATCTATCTAGAAATAATTCTGTTGTTAAAAATAAATCTCTTTTGCCTCCTTTCAAAAACTCTGGTTACCAGAAATGGGCAAAGTAAATTTAATGAGTAGTGACCTCACTAAGAGCAGACATCACTATGGTCATGGCTATGATGGCAACCTCTTGTTCTGAGTAGCAATTCTGTCTTGTGGAAAACAAGTTTTTATCCAACATTTTAAAAATAGGCTGCTTCAAAAAGGAAGAGAATCAAATGCTGCATCCATTAGGGATGAGTAGTAAGTGAGGAAAGGCAGCAGGAAGAGACTCTTCTTTCAGTGAGCAGCTATCTGGCAGGAATACATACCCAAGATGTGGGTTACTGTCTCCTCAGCAGAGCAGTGAATTCAGGCCAGGCCTTCTGCATCCTGGATAAGTTCACTAACTACTCAACTGGTGGATAAAAGGGCTGTCATCTCCTCCTCTGCCTTTCTGACAGTCTGGCCCTGTAGAGCTTTTGTGTCTTCCTCTTTTCCTTCTTTTCTTTTTGCTTTTTTCCCTCCCTAGAACTGTCTCGTTTGATACAAAACATAGAAAATACTATGTTTTATATTATTAAGCAAACTAGAAAAAGAAATACTTTTTTTTTTTGCTTGAAACTGATCATTTGGTGTTGTTGCTGTTTGTTGTTTTTCTGCAAGACAGCCAAACCAAAAAGTCAATTGTTAGCACAATCATAATAGGACTAGCAGTCCGCACTCAGCATTGTGGGTTACAGAGCAAAGTGGGCCAATACCACATCCCAGAATTCAATTTCCACTTCCAAATTTGGTGAAAGACCCAAAATGATATGCAACCCTGGATCCATAGACCTCCAAAAATCCTACTGCTGCTAAATTTTATCTCAGCTTTGCAGCTCAGGTCCCAAAGAGTGCATACCCACATTTGCTACATGAACTTTTGCTCCCTCCCAAACTTGATTAAGAGCAAAGAAAGTAACAGATGGATCCATGCTGTTCCTTTGTAGCCGAGAGATTAATGTTTGCATTGCATCAGACTACTCGCCTTCACAGAAGGGAACACTGCTGTTGTCCCTGCCACTGGCACCTGCACTCACTTGGTTCAACCCACATCTGAGGCAGAAAGGCTATGTAAGGGAATGCAATCGGTGGTTTGGTTTAAAATATACAAAATGCTTTGCAAGTATGACACAGTGTGAAAAATGGCCATGCTTCGAATAGCAAACTTTGCCACTCTTCGATGGCAGCTCATGCCTCTGCTGTACATCACTCTGCTAAAAGGCTGTCACAGAGAGCGTCCTAAGGAAGGGTGTCAGTAAACAAACTTGGTGGATTTTTTTTTCTCTTGTGCACTGAACTCATGGATAATATCAACACAAAGACAGGATATGTTCCAAAACCACATCAGCAATGCTGGAAGTTGGCTTCTGCCCCTTGTCAAAAGAAAGCAGAGGTCTGTCCAGTTCTGCTGTTAGTGCAAGTACCTGCAGCCACGGGCAGCTTTTCTAGGCAGCAGAGATAGAAGCTGCATCTTCATATTCTGTGGCCAGGATCTGACAAAGCTACAGCACAGTATCAATGGTGATGAAAAGAGACCTTTTTTCCTGTGGTATCATGATTAGGTGCTGTGGATGCCAAGCTGCAGGAGCCTGGAAAGCTTCAGCTACCAGCCCTCCCAGATCAGGGCTGAATAGGCCTTTGAGTAACTTGCAGCTTAAAACAATTCAGATAAAAAAAAATACATTTTGATTGAGAAAGTAGTGCTATTCCCTGTAACTTTTGATGATTTACCTAAGAGTTACCTCTTCCTTATCCCCTGTGCAACAACCACTGGTTTTTTCCCCTGGATTTTATAGCAGATTTTTGTTGGGTGTCCTGGACTTCTGATGGATTACAGAGAAGCAACATGTATTCAGAGACACCACAGCCTGGCAAAGACACACCGATCAGGACGGTCCTGAGGGGCTGGACACCAGGGATGACACCAGGGAGTGCACCAGGCAGGCTCAGGGGCTGCAGGTGTGCGATGTTTGAAGAGCCTGCCATCAGCTATGAACTCTCATTTTAGCTTCCAGCTTTGAAAGAGGACAGACTTTGCATGATTTACTGTGCAATCTGTGAATTTTAATAACCATTACCATTTATCAGGACATCTATCATGCTATATCTTTTGCAGCTGTTGAAAAACAATATTGGTGCCTTCAAAATGGTTTATCACAGATTCAAAAAAGCCTGGAGAAAAAAAAATATTGAAAAACAAAAAGCAGCCATATGCCTACTTGACCTCGGATACATAAACCTGTTGTTCAATCCAGAGGAGGGATTACAGCATTACTTTTTAGTAAGGTGCTTTTCATATGGAAATTTCTTTTCACGGTAAAGCTCTGTATTTAATGGCATCAACATAAAAAACATCCTTATTTTTAGTTCCCTGATCATGGACATATAGATTTTTTTTATAGTGTCTGCAAGCATACATTAACGTTAATTTCCCCATTCTCCTTTGTACTTTGTTAATGTCACAATCTGCTGTAAAACCTTGCCAAGTTTCTTAACTGTCATGTTAATTCCGAGACCTAGTCTGCACTCCCTGACATTTCAGGACAGAACATGGCAGTAAAAATAGATTAAAAACAGCTTAGAAGTATTATAAAATCTAGAACTTTACAGATGGTGGAATTATATCTGCTGAATGGAAATCTTAGCAACTCAGAACACAATAATGTTAGAATAGCCTCTTGATTTCTAACACAAATATTTTCAGAAGTAATGTGATGGTATCTGAACAGTGGGCAAAGCCCACAAAAATATAGGAAAGTTGGGTGGTTCTTTTACTCTTTCTTTCCTTCTTTCCTTTTTTTAAGCATCACTGTGAATGTGCATATCATATTGGTGTTAATATTAAGTTTCAAAGCTTTTCTGTACCATATAAATAAAGGACATAATAAGATCTTGATTTTATTCTGGGTTAGTTCAAAGTTCACGCAAATTATTTCACACAGGGGATTTGTCTGAGAGTTTTGGCATTATAGAAACGCATTAATGTACTTTAGATATTAAATGACAATGCCACATGGTAAGAAATTTGCACAAATGAACAGGAAATTAGACACTGTTTCTCTTTTTTTTTAACTACAAAAAAAGGAAAAAGAAAACCTGATTGCTAAAGAATGTGCTGTTTAAATGCACACTATCCATTTCAAAGGCAAGCTTTTGCTGATTTCAGGAAGTTTAAAATCAGCTAATCAGAAAGTAATACGAAGTTAGAGTTAAATATTTTTATTTTTTTTAAAGGAAACTGTTTCTTTAAAAAAAAATCCTTTCCCCCTTTCTTTAAGGAGTACTTATTATTTCCATCATCCTTGTTGAGTTGTTGATGAATAGCTCACATCGTTTGCCAAGCTCCACCCTCTGTCTTTTTTCTAAACCCTTTACTCATTATTTGCTCAGTCTTTTTCCCACAGCCTAGACAGCCTGTCAAGGCAGCTTAAATAAAACACTGTATTAACATTAGGAAATGGCATTCAGTTCCCAATTGATCTCCTAATACTTTATGTTGAAATGATAATTGGTACAGTCTTCATTGAAAAACATAAAATAAAAAAAGAGAGGAAAAACTACTTTTCAGTCACCACAAGGTATTATCTTAGCTGATGTATTCACCACCAAACAGATACATTTTTAAAATCTCCCCATCTGCTGGAGACTGCAGTTCACAATTCTTTTCAGCTGACATAATCCAGATTGATTCGTTCAGCAGATAAAATTCAGGCCACTTCTGCCCTTTATAGGAGCAACATAATACCAGTCTTTATTCAGTAACAATGTAACATAATGGGATCGGAATGTGCAAAATGACTGTTCTTAAATTACTGTGACACACAAGGGTCCAACACAAGCTGTGGTTTAATGTAAAAAATCATTAGGCACAGATTACTAAAGTGGTCCTGCATTAACAAGGTCAAACCAAGACTGTTTATGATATTTTTCAGGAAGGGGGGGGGGAGGAAATAAAAATAAATGTTTGCTAATATCTAGAGTATGAATGCATTTTTAACAGGGAAAAAAAAAAATCTGCAGTTTTGGTGGTTTGGGTTTTTTTTTTTTCCCCTCATGAAGAAAGTGCTGTTTATTCAATAATGAGTGCAACAGTTAAGGATTCTATAAAGATCTTTTCCACAGAGCCAAGTTAATCTATTGCACACTGAAGCGCGCACACACACAAAAACTTCAAATATCTAAAGCTTGTCAAGAGAATCACCAGAAACAAATATTTTTGAGCACTGCTGTGCTAAAATAAAATAAAATAAAATAAAATAAAATAAAATAAAATAAAATAAAATAAAATAAAATAAAATAAAATAAAATAAAATAAAATAAAATAAAATAAAATAAAATAATTTGAAGACCATCAGATTATTATTAACTCATTAATTACAGCTCTTTCCTTTTGATACAGCCAGAGACCATTAGAAGGAATTTAGCAAGTTTCCACACTGCTGGAGGGGTTTTGCATCTATGTAAATCATTGTTATTTAACAATATGTCCCTCATAGGCTTACAAAGCAACCTATCTGCACCAAAAAATAAACCAAAAAACCAGGGTGTAGTGGTAGCCTAAACTCACACACCAGGGGATGAGACACAGGACATTTCATCTTTAATGGCCGGGTCCTTGCACCGTGAGAGTCTGATGGCCATTTAAGAGCATATAATATATGGATTTTCTTTGTACAGTTAATTCGTCCTGCCTAATAAAATCTAAAATATAATAAGCCTTACATAAGAAATCTGTTATATCCCCCATATTGAAATAAAGAAATAAACAAACAACTATCAATCCAAAAACCTGCTGACATTTTCCTTTTGCCTTTGATTTGGAGGCTAAAAGTATGTGAATGAAATCCGACAGTGCGGAGAGGGGCTCGTCTCGCTCAGGCAAGGCAGTCAGTTTTGGCTGCAGATGGAAGCTAACCCAGATGCATTGTAGTTCAGCTGCTGGGAGGAAAGGTGGTACTGCAGCAACAAACAAACAAACAAAAAAGCACAGAAAAATAAATCTGTTTCTACCCTGGTTTGTAGTTGGAGGTCCAGATCAGGTGGATCTCATGGGAATGGAGGGGTTAAATTCCCCACATTCCACTTTCCTATTTTGGAAAGAGTGAAAGCAGAATTTTGTGATCCCTTACTACTGTGTTAAATTACCAGGCTGGGCAATTGTTGAAATCAGTTGCTTTAATTTAAGCCACTACTAATTTCTGATGAATGTACAAGCAACAAGTGTGTTTCAAACACATGTTTATGGGAAGTAAGACTTCCCTATTTGCATGCCACATCCCCAAGTTCCCATTACATCAACTCATCAAAACAGCCTCAAGAAACCTAGCTAGAAAATGACAGACAGCAAACTAAAGATAGCTGGAGAGGAATGCATCTATTTCAAAATTCAGAATGAATATCTAAATTCTCTGTATAGGTGGACAATGGCCATATCCTGACCCTGCCAAGGGTGCTGGTAGCAAGCACCCCAAGCAAGACTTCCATTAGCTTAGCAGAAGGTGCCCAACAGGACTACATCAAAATCAAAGATTGCTCCTGTGAACTATTTTCACCTGAAGAATATCCACAATTTGTGCTGTTTTTACAACAAAAAGCTGAAATGTTTCCCAATTTACTCCATCCAAAAGAGTGTGAAGAATGAATAAAACAAGCTACATCACTAATGTCTCTTGCCTAACAAAGGGAGCTTCATAATCACAAAAGACTCTAGTTTTAAAAAGTAATGAAAACTAACTGCAGAACTCGAACAGTCTTGGAAACTCATTACATTCAAATATTTACATATTCCACTGAACTTAGGATGTCAATTTTGACTGCACAAATCCAATAACTGAAACATATGGCCTTGAAACCTGCAATCAATATAAACCTTTTAGAGCCCAAGCTTCAAAAAGTTATATCAAATATATATTCGATGAGAAGAAGGTTAATTGAATAATTGATTACTCAGTTACAATTAAGTGCTCTTCAGATATCTTTGGGAAATACCGTGATATAATAGTGATAGATATTTATTTGTTTATCAGCTACCCCTGATTTATAGCTATCATTTATTTTTTATTTCCTAAGTCAATTTTTACATTTATATATTTTAACAATATAGTCCCCAGTGAGAATCAATATACAGTGTTTTTTTCACCATAGGGCTATCAAAAGCTAGCCTAGAAATCTGTATCTACCAATTCAGCCAATTTCAGGGCAGACTTCTGATAAACACCTTGCTGAAATATTCAGACTTGTCTCCAGTTGGCAGTTACTTAGACAGAATATGCCATATTCGTAGCAACAAAGGTTAACCAATACTAACCATGCTGGTAAACTCTGAAGTTAATAGCAGTTAAGAGGAAAGTTTGCCCTTGGAAAGAAAGCAAAGCGTGCTCTTTGCATGTTTTAACAAAGTACTCTCTCCTATCAAAATACAAACATGCCCGTCAAAGTCCCAGCCCTACAGCAACTGTCAAGAGAATCTTTGGGATCTCTGGGACTAAACAATAAATCACATAGAACTGGGTCCTCAGAGCTGTCTGCACAGCTACTAGTTATTCAGTAGTATTAATATTATTTGCAGTTTATTTAGCAATAGCACCCACATTGTCAGTAATGAGGAGAACGTCGTGTCGCACTGTGCATGTCTGTGTGTGTACATATTGTATTGATACATACAAAAGGCTTTGCATCTAATGAATGGTGAGCTAAATAACTCTGGGTAAGATATGTCAAAATGCACTGAATTCCTCTGAAGGTGGTAAGACAAATTGCAAAACCTCACTCTTCCTTTGCTAGATGTGAAGGCTTTCAATTCTGTCCGACATCCATCTCCAGGACATTAGGATAACTAGCATAAAACACTGCTTAAATAGCCCCAGGACAAAGCCTCCTATCTTTTTAGGGCATAGTTCTGCATTAACTTCAACACTTGAAGCTTTTCCTCACATCAATGGCAATTCTATAAATGGTGTCTAATTAAGAAAGGAACTAAGTTGTGGAGGCAATATTTCAAATATTTCTGATTGGTGCTTCAGATTACAGTGTGTGATGATAAGGATGAGGAAAATAACTTCACATTCTCACTGAACAATAAAATCTTATTTTTGTGAATGTCCTCCTGTAATTACAAGTGTCTACAGAGGGATGTGTTTCAGGGGAGATAACTAGCATGAAGCATGAGAAAGACTGAAAACAAATGAAAACCCACACTTTCCTTCTTTTAGTCTAAGCACCTGCTACACCTAACCCTTGATTTGCTCAAGACCTTGTATGAATTATCCTTCCAAGTAAGTGGGATTGCAATTACATCAGTCCAAACTTCAAGTAACTGCTGGATTCTCCCTTTCGTCTCAGTCTAATAGCAGCAGTGTCAGATACAGAATGAGACATGCATGGACCAGAGCACTAAAATCTCATAAACTGCTCTCCTGCACCTTAAGTTAACACTTCTTGGATAAAAGTAATCACTTAATGCTTTGTTCTTTTAATCTCCACCCTACTGGAGTCCAAGTTAGGCAAAATTAGGTCCTCTGAGGTCTGTGAAGTTATTGTGGAATGTCAACAGTACAGCTGAGAGCAGAATCTGGTCTTCTGAGGATGTTATTATTTAATATGAGCTTTCAAAACAGAACATTTAGGCTCCGTGGACACCAAGCATAACCCTCTTTACACATAGCACTTTATAGTATGTCAAGGTTGATGTATGCTTTATGTTGGGCCTCATAACAAAATGACAGGCGTTGCTGTCCATTGACAGAGCCACATGACAGCGAGGTGTCACAAACAGAGAGTGCAGATGTATTATCGCTCCTCCACTTAGACAGGAATGACATCCTTTGAATCTCAAGAGACAATGTCGCAGGCGAGCTAACCTTAGTGTGCCAGTTGTACACTCAACAGTATTGACAGTCAACAATTCCACATACATCCATCCTGGAGGAACACTGAGATCTAAAGACAGCAGGCTTCAGATTTCATATGCAAAATAATATTAATAGACAAAGGGTGACTACAAACAATGTACCTCAGAAATGGAAGCTAATATTCTATATTTATGCTCATTGCCTCAGATGTACTCAAAAATTCCACTTTCACTCATTTTTATTTTTTCAAATGTTTCATGTTTTCATCCTATACTATGGAGAGAATTATTCAGAAAGACACACTATTAAAATTCCCTGCAAACAAATTTCTCATATAAAATAAGACCATTTTATATTCATTAATCAATTAATTGACTTGAAAGCCCATATATTAGTTTTCTTTAGAATATGGCCCAAGATAACATTATAAGCTAAGTCCTGGAAGACATCCTACCTACACTTCTAAAGCAGGTCACATACCTTCAAGGCTCAATTTATTTATATACCCTACAATATTTTCCAGCTTTTATGAAAGTTTATAGAAAAATTTACAAAATCAGCACTATTTCTATAAAAATTTGGGGGGAAAAAAAGAGAGCGACAAACTCATAGCATTATAGAAGTCGCAGCATGTTCAGCACTACAGAGATGTTATTCAGCCACTGGTCCCATGTAAGTAGGTCATTGGACCTACTTGCCCTTTTCAGTGATCCTGAAATATGGTGGCATACTTGAAAAGCCACTCAGAAATGTGGGGCTCTCCTGATAAATCATTCCAGGATCAGCTGCTAACTCTGGCATTCAGATTCAGAGAAATGACAGCTGAGTCCTATTAGTAGAGGTGGGGAACAGGCAGCAGAGGTCGACAGGGTGATTAGTTCCCACCTTTCCTGGAACGAGACTCCCCATTTGCTAGCAGAATAAGGAAGGACTGAAGTAGAGACTATCCCTAAAGAAAACACCTGGAAAAAGTAACACCCTTACGTGAGGAAGGTGTTTGTGTTGTTAAGAAAGCCAAAGCAGGAGACTGGGGGAGGTTGGGATCTCACTCAGAAAGGCAGCTGAAGACTGGCATCCAAAGCCAGATGAAGAAATTCCTCCTTTTTCTCCCTTGTGCACCAAGTCAAAAGAGAGAGAGAGGGGGGAGAGGGAGAAAATATAGAAAGAAAAAGAAAAACAAATTGAAACAAACTTCTTGTGCAAAATTGAGTCATCTGGCTGCATCAACTAACACACTAGCAGGTGGAACATCTACCTTAGGGCCACATGCCCTTGACTTCAGTGTTCTTGCTCTAAATCACCACAGCAGAGACAGGCATCTGGGCATTGCTGCTTTAGGGGCCCATGAGCATAGCTAATGGCAGCTATAATCTCAGCCTATATGGTCTTTTCATGCTATGCTCTTAACTGCATACAGCCCCTCTCCCCTCTGATATAATCTCTTGCTTGATACCTGATAAAACAGAATAGATTGGTGTAACTCTATAGGGGGGAGGTGTGGGCATGTGAAACAACTAAGGACTTTTTTTCCTCCAGGAAAAAAAACAAAAAAGTCAGTGTCTCATGGTAGCAATAAGAAGTGTACCATTAGGTATTCGAGATGAAAAAATGAGTTAAGCTATCAAAACCTTTTCAGCTGCATGAGTTGTGTATGTTAAGAGGCCTGGAAACTGCTTCATGTGTTTCACCTCCTGCTGTGCAGTTTTTATGCTGACAGGACTGAAGATAGCTTTTCTAGCTCGTACTATCACAGGGAAAATGCTATATTAAACTAAGACATCTCTGATCATATGCTAAAAGTGCTCATGTAACATGTTCATGGTAAGTCCGTTTATCATTAGAGGCAAGTTTAAAATACAGTTGGGATGAGTTGTTCCAGGTTTCAAAAAATTATCTGTTTGCTGAACTAATCCATGAATGGCTTGAATTTCCATTGCATAGCACTTCCAAAGCACAAAGTGAAACTTGTCAGAAAACACAGACTTAATTTGTTTATAGTGGAGAATGCAAAATTCATCCTATAGGGATAGAATAGAATTGAATTAACCAGGTTGGAAGTGACCTTTGAGATCACCGAGTACAACCTATCAGCCAACACTTTCTAATCAACTAAACCATGGCACCAAGCACCCCATCCAGTCTCTTCCTAAACACCTCCAGTGATGGTGACTCCACCACCTCCCTGGGCAGCCTCTTCCAATGAAAAAATCACTCTTTCTGTGAAGAACTTCTTCCTAACATCCAGCTTAAACCTCCCCTGGTGCAGCTTGAGACTGTGTCCTCTTGTTCTGGTGCTGGTTGCTTGGGAGAAGAGACCAGTCCTCACCTGGCTACAGCTTCCCTTCAGGTAGCTGTAGAGAGCAATAAGGTCTGCCCTGAGCCTCCTCTTCTCCAGGCTAAGCAACCCGAGTTCCCTCAGCCCTCTCCTCATAGGGCTTGTGCTCCAAACCCCTCACCAGCTTTGTTGCCCTTCTCTGGACATGTTCCAGTAATTCAACATCTTTCCTAAACTGAGCGGGCCAGAACAGGACACAGGACTCAAGGTGTGGCCTAACCAGCGCTGAGTACAGGGGCAGAATGACTTCCCTGCTCCTGCTGGCCACACTGTTCCTGATACCAGCCAGGATGCCGTTGGCCTTCTTGGCCACCTGGGCACACTGCTGGCTCATGTTCAGCCTACTATCAACCCTAGGTCCCTTTCTGCCTGGCTGCTCTCCAGCTACTCTGACCCCAGCTTGTAGCATTGCATGAGGTTGTTTTGGCCATACCTGGTGCATCACCTTGGGTTGATGTTAGGAAGTTTATAATGGATACTTGGCCTAAGCATGTTGAAAATCATCAATATTTTTTTCTAAATCAGTACAGCATTCCCAGGTCAAGTGCACAGTGATAAAATTCCATCTCTGGTTAACTGAACTGCAAGCTTCCCTATAAAAATTGTTAAATGGAACGTTGAGTGTGAACACCAAGCAAAGATTACAAGATCAAAAGTAGCCTCTCCATTATGGATCTACACAGTCCTATGAACTCTGCAGAGAAAACACCTGGGACAAAAGTAGAGGGTTTTTTTCTAAACCTTTGCCTTCCTGACTGTACAAGTGTAGAGCTTAATCCTCTGTTGAGCTCTATCCTACTATGTGCACAGTAAAATCTTCCACAATCTATTTTGATTTCTTTTCACACTTTCCAAGGGTAAGCTAAAATTCAGTTTTCAGTGACAAATAATTTAACTATTGTAACTGCCTGGACAAAAACATGCTTTAGGAAATGATAAAAACATTTCCTAAATTAGATGCACTAGAATTCTCCCAAATGACTGAAAATAAAAATGACTCTTGAATTTCAAAACTCAGATTTTTTTCATAAGAAAGCTGTCTACCTCAAAAATGTTTTGCCTTTAAGTTGCACAAAACTAATCTCATATACAAAAATGGAGACCATAGAATGGTCTCAGTTGGAAGGGACCTCCAAAGGTCATCTAGTCTGACCAGCCTGCAGTATGCAGGGGCATCCTCAGCTAGATCAGGTTGCCTGTAGCCCCCCTGTCAAGCCTTACCTTGAATATCTCCAGAGATGGGGCCTAAACTATCTCCACCAACCCTGTGGTAAACAACTTCCCCCTAATATCCAATATAAATCTACTCTTCTCTAGTTTGAAGCTATTGCCACCGATCCTATCACCATAGGCCTTTGTAAACAGTCTCTCTCCATCCTTCTTGTAGGCCCCCTTTGGGTACTGGCAGGTCATTATTAGATCTCCCTGGAGCCTTCTCTTCTCCAGGCTGAACAACCCCAGCTCCTTCAGCCTGTCTTCATAGCAGAGGTGTTCCAACTCCCTTCCACCCATCTTATTACTGCTGTCCTTTGTATCTTCTGCACAGATTGTCCCTCTCATCTTGTCATTAGTTACATCACATTTTGCTACTGCTGGATACACCTAGACTCATTTGAGTGCCCAAGATGTCCATGGAGATACTGTGAAGCCCTGCCACGGTACCACAGCAGAGCATTTCTTGTGGTCTGAGCAAAACAAAAAAGGAAGAAAAGGAAGAGAAGTCTCTGAGGTCTGTCTCCTCACTGAGACAGCCTGAGCCCTACTTCAAAAGCTCCTCCATGCTAGTGCCATCTTCATTTATTACAGCAGGGTGGCCATGGGAGGACAGAGCTTGACAAAGTTTCATCATTCCGAGTGAAATGAGGCTGGCTGGTGAAATATCAGAGCTAAGAGGGGAAAAGGGAATATTAACCCCTTCCAAAAGCTCCTGTACACATGCAGAATATTTGGAGAACCACATATCTGATCTGCTAAGGACTCCAGCATCAAGAATACAAACAACCCAAAATGCAGTCTCCAGCACTGTGCTAGCTCCTCATTACACCTGTGGCTGTTACTACCACAGCCAGTGGTGCTACAGTTGGCCCTGCAGTGGGGTTCTGCCCTTGGTATAGCACAGATCCTGCCTTAGCACCAAGTGTTCACTGTATGAGCTGTAACTCAGACATGCAAGTGGGATGTCAGAGATAGGCTTGTGTGTCTAAGCAGTCATGTAAGAGGTACAGCATAGAGACAAAGATGTAAAAAGCTTCAGAGCTACCAACTATAAAGTTCAGAGGCTTCTCCCAGCCTGAATGGGGCAGAAACCCTCAGAAGGTCAGTGAAGTCCCCAGCCAGGTTTAATGGGCTTGGGCTGATCAAACAGCTTAAGCAGAGAGTTTAGGTTGTGGCAGGCTCCCCTTTAAGTCTTGTCTAAATCCAAGAAGATCAGAAGATGAGGGGAAAATTAAAGGTTAGCTCTAAGTATCAGGCAAGAACCTGGGATGGTGGTTTTTTTTTCCTGTAGTCTTAATGAGTTTTGCCATCCTATATCTACTGACATTTTAATAACTGCTAAACCCCAGAAAGTCTCCAGAGAAGGTGCACTGATACTATGATGAGCATAATATAAATGCATAGACAGACAGACAGATATTAATAATTTCTTCCTACTGATATATATGTGTATATATTCATATAATAATATAAAGCTTTCAGGGTATTTTACCCCTATTCAGCACAACAACATTTACTACTATCAGTCTAATCATAAATACAATTATTCTTGAGTACTCTATTACAAAAACCAATAAACTAGGCCTCAATAGAGATTCTGAAATTACTTAACTTTTCTTTAGAAAAATATTAAAATAGTATTATCACATCAATGAGAGGAAAAGACAGGAAGATAATAAAGTTATGTTAAACCTCCCTGTATTTACTCATGTGTGAAACAGTTATGTCTGGTCACATAATTGCAATGGTTCTGAGAAATATTTCATATTTTATAATGAACATTAAAAGAGTTTGTGGATCATTACTTTATATGAGTTCCAAAGTTATTACATAAAACCCAACAGGAATGGTTATAAATTATTTGATCCTCTACTCTGGCCTTGGTAAACATAACATGAAGGCTGAACTATCTCAGCAGACAAGATTCATGATAATAGGTAAAGTGCTTCTACAGCTTAAAAAAAAAAAGGAAGAAAATACCAAGTTACTTGTAAGCAAGGCTCTTAACAGTTTGTTCTTTGCTATTTTCAAAGAAATCCTTTTCTGAAATGAGCCTAAGCTATTAAAAAAAAAAGGGGGGGGGGGGGGAAGCTTTGTCTAGAACAAAAGAAAACTTGCTCACAGGCATGTTTTATGGTCTACAGTATCACCAAGGTTGGAAGAGACCTCAAGGATCATCGAGTCCAACCTGTCACCACAGACCTCATGACTAGACCATGGCACCAACATATCTGGCGGTATCGTAACTGTGGCCCTAAAGTCACATCAGATTCTTGAACCTATAGCACAGGATGTATTTAAGACACTATACTTAGCCATGCAACAATATTGTAAGCAGTTGCTTGATTTTTCAAAAGGATCCTGAAGAGCATCTCATTGAAACTTGAAAAATAATAGTGTACTAACAAAACTTACGCACTTGACACAATTATGAAGAATTTTTGTCTTCCAACTACAATTGGCAGCAGCATTTTAATTAATGAGTGATCATTTGCTCCAGAGATAAGTGTAATACTAAATGAATTCTGGTCCACTTCCCCCTCTCAGCTCATCTTTGTCTCTTGCTCCTGTGCTTTGTGTCAAAATACATTGTGGATGTTTTTGTTTTGTTCTATAAATGTCTTCTAAGAATATTAATATGGCAAATTAATTCAGTTATGCACACACAGCATTTAATAAGATTGGAAAACATATTTAGATATTCTGGACAATTTACAAAATATGTTTAATGCAGATCATACCCAAGTCTCAAATCCTGCAAATTTCTGCTCGTGGGCACCATGTGTTTCCTTGTGCAAGAAAACCCTTTCCCTGAAGGAATTACTGGGGTATACTTTTTGTTCCATGTAGACAGAAGCCTGGACTGGGTGATCATGATGTTCTGTCCTCACTGACTGCTCTGCTATAGGTTTCCAAGACCATGGTTAGAAGGCAAAAGCTGAGGAGCAGTGATGTACAGAAGCTGAGTTGAGAGGACTTAACCCACTCAGTACCTGCTGTCAAAGCACAGTGTCAGGTCTTGTGAGAAACTTCTAATTTTTCCTTATTCCCACACCAATGCCTCTCTCCCCCCACCCCCTCCCCACCCCCCCCCACCCCAATTCTAAGAGATCTTTTTCAGGTTTGTTTTTGTGGGCTTTTTGGTTTTTCCTTTTGACCCTTTTTAACCCTCCACAGTTCTAGGAGTTACATTGAAACACTAAACCGTGCAGCTAAGGGCACTTAGCCTTCACAGACTTTCATCACAGAACACTTAGGTATGAAAGCTTCCTGCCTTGCAAGTTATCTAATCGTCCAATGCCAGGTGTGCCTGCATTGAGGTGGGTCAAGGTCCTATCCATGAGCACCTCGTGCCCCAGAGAAGTTAGATTTTATTAGAATTTTCTTAGTTTTGTACTTCCTCCTCTTCAAACAGCCAAAACCACTCCGTGCTTTAAACAGCTTACCACTGTCACTGTCCTATTGCTAGTATTGCTACTAGTTTTCTGTGTCATGATTTCTTAGTTCCTGCATCGCAGATATTCACTGCTATAACTTTTTCAAGCTGGAAGTCTATCTGCTGCTCTCACTTTTGTCTCACTCTTGTCCTTGTCTTCTTACACTTGAAGGCACTAGCCGTTTCCATTTATCAAATAATTACATAATTTGTTAAATAATATCTTTCTTTGACATTTCAGGAAATCTCAAGAAGGAAACAGCTTCCATCATGTTGCCAGGAAATTCTTCCTGGTTGAGCAGGGACCTTCTTTTGTGGATCTTTCAAGGGATATTCTGACTTCTAACATCATCCTTTTGCATTAAAATTATACAGCTAGTGGTACTGATGCTGGAGGATTTTACAGAGGAACCAACCTGAAACATTCAATAAAGTCTGGCAAGCGCAGGC
Organism: Melanerpes formicivorus; assembly: GCF_026170545.1. Lineage (NCBI taxonomy): Eukaryota > Metazoa > Chordata > Aves > Piciformes > Picidae > Melanerpes > Melanerpes formicivorus. Next base: position 7,086,120 of record NW_027142372.1, on the reverse strand, counting down.
GCCCCTGATGCAGAGATGATGTGGAACGAGTGTAGCTTAAGACAGCAAAGCAAGAAAAACTTCCAGGGCTGCTCTGGGGAAGGTAGAGGTTTGTTTGAAGGACTTTGCTCCTTAAAGATTATCTATTCCTCTCGGGTTTTCATTTGACAAACATTTCCAAGCCATCTGTGTGGCAGCCTCTAGGTGGTGCTGATACTGCACATCTCCGGCTTCCCGGCACAATGAAAACATTAATTTGCTATGAGATAATTCTTGACGTAAATGTAAAATGGTGCCCATTCGAACTCAGTAATGAAGCATGGTGCATTTCTACAGCTCCTAATTTGACTAGTTAAATGACTCCATTACGTGTCTAACAGACAGAAGCAAATAATTTCTGGTCAGTTGACGCTCACTTATCCGTATCATTTTACCCTGAAAATAAAGTCTCTAATCTACAGTTTCTTTGTCTTAGGTTTTTTTAAAATATTATTAAAGCAAACATACTTATATAAGAGAGATTAAACCAACACAAACTAACAATTAAGGCTACAATACAGAAATCAAGTTTATATAATGTGGGAGGATACGTAAGGAATTAAAATTAAATAATAAATTAACTGACTGCTTATGTCTGTTATTTGCAGTGTGAGATTTGACAACATTGCCAGTTAGGAAAAGGAAAATATCTTTATCAAATGCATCGACTTTGAAAGCCACTTTAAACACTGCCTGCAATTCTGCCTGTAAAACTTCCCCACACAACTTTGAGAATGTTTGGAAAGACTCTTTACAGTACAGAGCAATAAAATAAAAATGTTGCCTTAATAAATATCAGGTGATGAATAATTTTGCCCTGAGGAAAAAAATGGTTAATGCTGAATCTTAATGTTCCTCATCTAAATGCTTTTTTCTTCCTGCTAAAAACAAGTTTAGAATTAAAGCATATCACTTTACACATATTGCATGCATATTAGTGAGACACAGCTGCTTATGCCCTGCTCTTAAGAGCCATATGATTAAGTTATGGGATATCAGATAATCCAAAGTCCCTTTCTATTGGTCACCTTTTGCAGACAAAGGCTTTTTAGTTTTAAGTCCATTTAATGACAGAATGTCCAATTCTGTAAATGTGTGAGTAATTCCAGTGGAACACCTGTGGCTCTCCCTACTAGAATATAGAAGGAAAGACATAAAATGTCATTACAGTAGCATTCAGTGTCTGACTTTAACAAAAAAATATTCGCAATCAAGGCTGCCACTCCAGTCTGATGTATTCCATCATACTCGGGTTTCCATGGTCTCAGAGAAGTAAGTGTGAGCTTACATACCATCTGTGGTACCAGGCTTCATCACAGTGGGGTGAGCTAAGGACAGAGCAACATTTTCTGGTTGAAGTCACGGGTCCTGTGGGCTCATTTCCACAACAGTTTGTGGGGTGGAGGCATGTGATGCAACATTATTACCATGGGAAACATAAAGGGAAAGTTTTCACACTATTCTTAAAAACAAAACAAACAAACAAACAACCCACCCCCCAACACAAAACAACAACAACAAAAAAAACACCAAAACCACCACCAACAACAACAAAAAAGTACTTCACTTTATTGTCATAGCCTTTTTCCCTGTTATCATGTAATTACATGTGGGTTTTCCCCCCCAAAATATTTACTCACTATTTGAGACAGTTTTGTATGAGTAAAAGTTTGCTAGTGACAGGGAAGAAAGACAGACAAATTTTGGTGCTGCTGTCACAATGTCCAGGAAGTTTTCTGTTGGTGTTGTTTTTGCAACCATGACAGGGGAAATGTTGTGATCCAAATCAACCCATGGAGAGTTAATATTAAAATTAATGGGCTTCTTACAACTCAAATATAAAGCTCAATATCGGTGTTCAATTTCAGCAGGGTTAATTTTTGAGAGCATGCTTAAAGTGTCAGTGAATCACAGGCTCACTGCTGCTCTCGAGGAAGGCAATGGCAAAACTCCCAGCTAACTTCAATGAAAGGAGGAGCAGACCCTGAATGGAATAAAGGAGCAGAGGAAACAACTCCATACGGAAATGGCAAGTGTTCAAAGATGAGTTCATATCAGCAGAAAATACACATGCAGCCTGACAAAAATACATGAAGAGTCAAAGAAGCAATCTCTGTCTTGGGGAATCCAAAATAGCAAGCAGAAGATCTCAGGACTGAGGGGATAGGACACTGGCCTCAGTTTCTAAACATCAAGCCCTTGGTTTATCAAGGGCTGGGATGCATATGCAGAGGCTGGCATAAGGCCACTCAACACTGCACACAAGCAAATCAACCAACTGGGGCACCAAGCAGGATATCTGCAGCCAAGGTGGTTGCAAATATCAATGCATGGAACAGCTACCAAAGATGAGAAAGAGGAATAAATGAAATGATGGTGAGGCTGTAAAAATTTATTTCTTCAAGCCCCTGACATCTAAAACATGCTACTGAAAATGGGATGGCTGCCAGAAGTAGGGAAGAAAGAGGCAGAAGGAGGGGGGCATTTCAACAAATATCTGTGGAACATCTTTGGAGTCAGGGGCAGTACCTGTGGATGGGAGGACTAATGTGACACCTATGTATAAATGACAACTCTTGGGAGAAGAGGCGGCTCAGGGGAGACTTCAGTGTTGTCTAAACGACCTGAAGGGAAGTTGCAGCCAGGCGGGGGTTGGTCTCTTCTCACAGGCAACCACCAACAAAACACTAGGACAGTCTCAAGCTGCACCAGGGGAGGGTTTAGGCTGGATGTTAGGAAGACGTTCTTCACAGAAAGAATTATTGGCCGTTGGAATGGGCTGCCCAGGGAGGTGGTGGAGTCACCGTCACTGGAGGTGTTTAAGAGGAGACTGGATGAGGCACTTGGTGCCATGGTCTCGTTGATTAGATGGTGTTGGGCGATAGGTTGGACTCGATGATCTCGAAGGTCTTTTCCAACCTGGTTAATTCTATTCTAAGATCATGGAAGTTAAACACCAATCTGCCTGATTTCAGCAGTGGGAAAGATATTTGAAATACTAATCAGTGACAACACAGGGAAAGTTACAACTTAATTAAAGATATTCAGCATGGATTCACAGAAGGGAGATCATATGTAACAAAACTAATAGAATATTTGAAAAACAAACCAACCCCAACCAAAAAAAAACACAAACAGAACTGAAAGAAGCCATGAACATGATTTACACAGACTCTGTGAAAGGTATGATCCTGTAACAGGCTGCAGTGTTGTAAGTTCTGACAAGAGGGTGAGCTAAATAATGCACAACGAACCGGACAGTGTACGAGGGCACAGCTCTCTGTATGCTAACATCAAGACAGAAGAGTGATGGGAGGCAATGGCAGGCCCGTCCCGAAGAGCACTGAAGAGGCTGATTTTATTCCGCTTCTCTTTCTCTTCAATGACATGCAAAAAAGGGATGAAATTTATTCAAAGTAGAAAATGGAGGAGAAGTCACAGACAATCTGAATGAAAGGACAGTATATAAATAAAAAAATGCAGCCTGCCTTTGAGTGAGCAGGGAAAGTGATGGGATGCTATTCAATAAAGAAAAAATGTCAAGTAACATTGTGGTAAGAACAAAAGGCAGGCGCCACTCGCTGTCCTCCTTAAGCAGACACGAAAGAGGTATAAGTGCAGTGAATAATTAGAAATTAGACTCTAAAAATCTTAAGCCTAGGACCTATTGTCAACATAAAAAGAAGCAGAGATATTTCTGGAATTTCCAAACTGAGGCACTGACTAATCTGTGCAAAATCATTCCTGCAGGGTGTAACAGGATAACAAGAAAATATCTGGAAGCCTACCCTAACTTTGGCTATCTTTATCATTAGATATGTACAGAAAATCCAAATAGCTGAGTGACAAAATTATCCCAGTGAGTCAAAACCAAACCAGAACAGTATTCTTTAAAAGCCGAGGTAAGCAATATGCAACTGCCAAAGTAGCCCAAGTTACAGCCGTGTCTAACAAGTGTGCATGAGCTGAAGCTAAGGAAAAGCAGGCATTAGTGGAATTTAAGTGGAATTTCTTTACACAGAGATGATAGTCGATGTCACAGGCAACCCAGGTCAGCATTAACAACCTGTGGAAAAATACTGCACCATGACTCATTCAGAAGAAAAGGCAAACAGTGAAATGATGTCGCTAGCTTTTCATCCTTCGGTACTTTAAAACTATGTGAACCACAATTCAAGTGAAATGCTAAAATAAAGACTGTCTGGTGGGCCAGGTAAGCAGTGTAAACTGGCACAAGCACAATTCAAGGGAAATACTAAAATAAAGACCATCTGGTGGGCCAGGTAAGCAGTGTAAACTGGCACAACTGCAAATTTTCATGCATGTAACATGTGAAAGCAAATCACTGAGAGGTGCCAGAGGATGTGCAACCAACCACCCCCATGCCTTTGGGCTGCAGAGGAGCCCAATGGCCTGGCTGCCCCTGCACATCCACAACTGAAGCTAATTCACTTAATCTGCTTTGGTGGGGTTTTTATTATTTTCCAAGCAAAAATACATCACAAAAATGGGCCTTAAGGGAATACTCTTGATGATGTTGTTTCCCTCATAGCTGGTCTTGCAAACCTGGCATGAAGCTACTAGAAATGTGAGGCTGGAAATTCTATTGCTCAAACTATCACAGAAACAAATGAGATTTACATGCAACAGTACAGCCACAGTACGAGTGATAGACTGGTATCTACATCTGTCTGTAATTGATAGCAAAGCCCTTATTGCCTACACAGTAATGCAAGTTTATTTGGGAATGTTTTTAGCAAAATAGCACCAATCCAATCAAAGGGGGTCTGCTTAGGAGGAGATCATCTGCAACAGCATTTCAGTGGCCCTCCTGAAAGATTTCTGGCAGGGAACAATACCTTACAGAGAGGTGTTTCTGTTAGGACCCTCTAGAAGGTGACAGAGGCAGACAAGCAGGGCTTGCCTCCCAGATGGGGCCAAGAGTAGGAGAAAAGGGCAGAAAAGAGACCAGGAAAAGATGCAACACAGGGTTCAGGGGAGATATTTTGGAAAAGACCAGACCAAAATATCACTACCACCCCAAGAAAACCCTAGAAAAACATAAGAAACCAGCAAAGAACAACCAATCAAAATGACAGACACCAACAAAACACCCATACTCTCAATGATGCATATTTTCAGGTTTGCTTACTATCAAAACCTTCCTCAAGTTCGTGGAGAATTTCTCACCAATTTCAAAGAGGCACTGGGCCCATTCTTACTCTTCAGTTATAATACAAAATCACACTGGATCTTGCCACAAGGCCTGGCACCATATAAAGACTTTCCTAGCTGTTATTTTCAGTTACAAGGTCCTGCAGAGCCTACAGACTAGTCCAGGGAGCAGCAGATAAACTGCTGTTTCCCCTGCTTTGGGAAGAAAATTATCTCCACCTAACCTGGGCATATGCTTTCAGGATACATCCTTAAAACCAGAGCTTTTGTAGCAGAAGCCCCAAGATATGCCTAATAACAATGTCAAACTCTGCAAAATGAATACTAGAAATACATAGACTGCAAGACTAAGAGCAAGGAAATGTGGTCAAGGAAGGAGATGGCGGTCAGTTTGCGGCATGATGAGTTCTGTGCTGTAGGTGCTGTGACCCAGCTGCCCCACACCCCTTCCTTGCTGCTTGGGAAGTCTTCTGATCCTAATGGGGGAAACACATTGTCTTTCCCATTCTGCACCTCAACATCACCATCATAGTACTTCACACTAGGACATAAGATAGATTCACAGGCTCTTGCAGGCAGGGAGGGGAAGGTGGAGGCCCCATCACCTGCCAGCACACTCCCTTACTGGTTACCCAGAACACAGGAAGGGCTGCTTAGGGTAAAGCACAGAATAAATATATATTTGTTCAGAGCAAAGCAAGCATCTCCTCAGTCTACACTCCCACCACCCATCCAGAAAAAAATTATCATGAAGTTGCAGCTATAACTCATATAAATAGCACTAAACTTTAATTAATTACAGAACCTAACACAGTGCCCCTTAATTACAACCAGACCCACGAATGAGAGGTGTCTAGAATGAATACAAAGGGTTAAAATACCTGTCTGGATTTTTTTTTTCCCCTTGAAAATCAGTCATTGAGAATCATCTGTCAGCAAGACAAAATTAATTACTACATGCAGAATTGAAAAGCAAAACAAAACCCCAACAAAACCAAAGTTGAAATATTACATAATATTCCAAAAACGTTCATAAAATCCTATTGTTGTTGATGCATGGTCACCTTTCTAATACACACACTAGCCAGGATTATTGTACCCAAGTTGTAGTAATTAAAAAGGCAATGGAAAAGAAAGGAACCTTTTTAGGGAAAAAAAAAAATTATCTGAGTTTAGAAGCTTTGGAAAAAGTCTTCACAAAACACAGTAACATGCAAAATTCAGTCATGTTTTGGTATGGTCCTAGAGGGCTGGTGCTGAAGAAATTGCTGAAGCTTAAACATCAGACATTTGTGCTTAACAGTGCTAGTAAATAGAAGCCTTAGCCACTTCATTCACTCAAATCAGGGCAATTATTGCACTGTTGTAAGTATTTTACTAATTTATGGATAGTTAGTTTTACTTAAACATTAAATCCATTACTGGTAATACATTAAATATGTTTTTTAAATTTAACATGTGAATACCGTTCCATACTGGAGCTTTAAGCCCTTTTTTGGAGAAGGTTGTATGTGTTTACATTAAAAGGGCTCCAAAAATTTGGCAGTGAATATATGCAGAAGCTCTCCAGAGTAGGGGCACAAATCCCCTGCAGACCCCAGGCCAGCTAGCTGCTCCCCAGGGCATCACCTGGCATGCCCGGATGTCACAGGAACCAAAAGCAAGAGTCCAGGGAACCACTTCCCATCTCCAAAAAGAGATTAAACCCAATAAAAATCCTGACCAGCATCCTGTGTAATGGAGTGCTGCCTCCAGCTGGGATAATTCCTAAATTAATTAATTATTTTATTTTTTTGGGGGGGTAAAAGGCAGCATCTTCCTCTCACAGAGGCATGGCATTTGCATAATCTCTCTGAAATCCTCCATTTAGCCTTTTGCAGCACACATCACCACCTCTCTGCGTAAGAGCAGGGCTCAGTTAGGAAGGGTAAGACCAGCCCACCTGCAACTCCAGCCTGGCACTTGCATTGTCCATGTGACTGTTCTGTTCCCTTTACTCTTCTGAATTCAGGAGACTTTACAGCCTCCTTGCTTTCCCTTCTCCTCTCACCATCAGCACATGCTGCTGCATCTGACTTGGTTGAGCTTTCATATCCTGCATCGAAGAGCAGATATGAGCTGGCACAGTGATGGGGAGTCTGAGACACTCAGGGCTGACCACCTCATATCAGCTCCCCAAACTAGTCTTGCAACACTTAGCCTGAATACCAAAAGCTAACAGGATTTTAAGGAGTAAGATCAGCAGAAGCTGGCTGCTTTCATCCCTGTGAGATACTGCTGGGTGCCTCATGTGGGAGACTGAGCAACCTTTCCATTAGTGTTTGTTGCAAAGAGGCCCCTGGTATTGTGCAGTGCAAGTTCCACAAGTCTCTGTTGTGGCACTATCAGAACCCTGGATACAAATTGCAAGCAGATGTAAAAAGAGAAAAAAAAATATATTAAAGAACTACTGAAATTAGTAATTATTTATTTTTTTTTTAATTGTCAGAGCTTACAAAAGCACTAAACACTCTCCTCCAACCAGACAATGTCAGCTGACTCACAGACTGCCATTGGTTACTGCCCTGGACAAAACCAGGTATCATCAAAGCACGGAGTTAAAAGAAAAAGGCACAGGCAGATCATCTGCTATGACAAATGTATACAGCATGAAGATCTTCCCTGAGGGTGCAACACTTCCGTGTGTCTTTACATGAAAAAGGAAAATCTTGCTGAACAACTGCTAAGGGTGTGGAATCAAAAGAAGTCCTATGTTAACAGGGTAGAAGAGTGGGAATACTCACACAGCAGGGCACTTTTGATGAGGCTACTCCTCCCACCTGGACCAGCACCAAAGATGCGGCCAGCCTCAGTCTGCAGGTGCTGCCCCAAAAGCCAGTATAAAAATCACTACATCCTTCTTGGACCCAGTTTCCTTGATCAAGAAAGCTGAGACTGCAAAATGCTGCTAAGAATTGGAAGGCAAAAGTGCCTTTTGTTGAAGACATGAAGGGGTGGGGGGGGGTGAGGGAATCGGGGGGGGGGGGGGGGGAAATAATAAAGCAGCAGAAAATGGGAACTGGTTGCCAAACTGGAAAAATCAATTATTCTACCAAACAACAGTAGTGACAAATATAGCTGCCTCTACTCCCTCCTCCTCCTCCTCCATTGAACAAATTGTTAAAAGAACCAACAATCTGTTGAACGACAACCCCCGGTATGGTGTCATCGGTTAAAAAGTGAACGCAGAAAAGGTCTTGTTAAAGAGGAGGCACAAAGCTCCCAACATGGTTTTGGATTCGCCCTCAGTGAATCCCTGCGTTCGTTTTTGTGGAGTTTAAAGCAGCCATTCTGAATCTAGTGTTTGATCATATCAATGCAAATAAATGCTTGAAAAGCACCCAAAACAGCCCAGATCATGACAATGGTGTTTGGACTCGTTCCATCTAAGAGCAAATTCCCACAGCCACTTAGCCCCCCACCTAAGATCTTCTTTGCTTGGTTCTTTTTTATTTTTTTTTTTTTTAAAAGCATCTACCACCATTGTCTTTGGTCCAATTATTGCACTTTTAAATGCAAAATGAGGTTTCAAAACCAGCTGATAAATGCTTCTCTTCAAGCAAGATGAAAAAAAAAAAAGAAATGGTGATGACACACCAGGTTGGCAGCATTGCAGAGCAAGGTCCTGTGGGTTTCTTTGGAAGAACTGCTCTCACATCAGCAGCTGACAAAAGAAAATGGTGGGATTTTTTTCTCCTGTGCTACGCTGGTGATTAGTGTTGAATGAAATGGGAAGTATCTGTAAGGCAAAGCTGCAGCACAAGGGCTGAGATTTTGTGCAGTATGGGTGCTGGGAGTGAGAGTATGAAGGGCAGTGGCATGGCTGGGGCCTACGGGTGCCTGCACCTCTTGTGTTACAGCAGCAGGGCCCATTCCTTCTCATTTCCTTAAAGAGATTTTGCATATTCATTGCACAAGTGGATCTCTGGCAAAGGTAAAGAATGCAATACTGAGAGATGACAAAGATTTCTGAGATAAACCAGAAGTAGCACGCCACACCAGGAGAAGACCATGGCCAACATACCATTACAACTTTTGCTCTTTTGGCCACCTCAGGCCACTGAGTTATGATTTTTTTAACATTTCCAGGCTGTAGCAGGTGGGTTCACACATCTCTGCTAATAAAATAGGGTCTCATGGCAAGCTTTAAAGCTGTCTTTACAGTTGTACTCTTGGGCACTTACTACAAGGAATGTACCTATGCCAATATGCTTTTGTTGCCAAACTGATAAAATGAAAAATGCTGGACACTACTTTTGCTTTCTTTTCCTTGTCAGATGAATACATAAAAAGAACCCAACAACAACAACAACAGAAAAGCCATGCTAAAAAACTAAGAATCTTAATAGCTGTTGAGCATTCAGCAGATGGTACCATCTACTCCCATCTAATTCAAGGCCAAACAACCTAAATTGTGGTTGTAGACAAGAAATAATACATAATAGAGACAAATAGGGGGCAAAAGCAATGACTTGAGAAAACTGAGGGGACCATCCATTCCTTTCACTTGGAAAATAAAAGGCGGTTACTATACTTAGTAGCAGGAGATTTGACCAATGTGCCAAAAAGAAAAATCCCAAACTTGATTCTATCTAATCTGTAAGAGTGCCATCCCAGGAGTCATGTCTGATTTATAGATGGATAAAGTGATCCAAGTCAGGGTTAATTCCGCTTTTTTCTCTGCAAGAAATATCTTTAAAACACTAAAACTTGCAAATGAAACTGGGTTCCAAAATATTTACACTAAGAAATTACTCCCTGGCTGAACCATCCACAGAACCTGCTATTTTCTGTTAATATTTTAAACACTATTTTTTTAATTCTTTCTAATGAGGAGAGTTGCTTTTCAGAGAGTAAAGCACAGGAAAATTGAAAAAAGAGAATGATTCCTGAGTACAAAGTGCAGTGAAAGGCTGTATATGCTTTTCATGTAAGCATACATTATGCCTTCCATATTGTTTAAACTTGCTCATCACTGAACTACTCTACATGTAACTAAATTACAAATGGCTCAATGCTAACAAAACATAGCAAATTAAGACAGAATCAGGTCAGACTTCTGTTTGAATTATCTAACTGAATCTCTAACCTGGCAGAGTATTTGGCCACAATAAAACCACATTAAACACACACAAGCATATATATATTTTATACACACACATGTACCTCTATGAGTGCATGAAGGAATGAATTAAAGAAAACAATAATTGTGAATTAAAGAAAATAATAATTGTGCAGGAGCTGAAATCTGTGTGCCACAGTATACTGCCAAGTGATGAGGGGGGGGAAAACAGAGCACATTTAGACCAGAATTCTTAATTGTAGGTACAATCAGACCCACAAAAAAGCCAACCCAAACCAAACCAACAACAAAACCCCAAAACACCAAAAAAAACCCAAACCCACAAACCCCAAACCACTGAAATCAAGATGAAGCATTTTCATCTTTGGTTACCTGATTTATCCTGGTATCAGGTAGACAGACATCAGCTCAAAAACTCAGAGACACTGTGAAATAGATAGAAATCTATAGGTTCACAGTAAAAATTGCTAAAGGCAGCGATCAGCCTAAAAGGTTCATTGCTAGGAGAAAGCAGTAATGCTGCACATTAATGAAAGCCTTGACCTATCACCTGCTGTAATAATTATCATGCTAATATGGGGGGTTGCCTCCATTTGTGTTTTTTGGCATTCCCGTTACTACCAGAAGCTGCAAATTCATACACTCTATATGGAACATAAACGAAGGGATTCTCAGTCTTAATGCTGTGCAGAAGAAATAAATGATGTTTGCATTTTATTTTATATCTTTTTTGCATTTTCACTTTTAAATTTCCTTTGACTAGGTGAACCTCAGGCTATAGAAATGCACAGAGACATTGTAGCTACACAGATAGCAGCATACAAATCTCTTCTGTGCAGGAAATACATAAACACTAATCTGTTTTCCCTACGAAATGTAAAACTTCACATCTTCTGTTCAAGCTGATTAGTGACTAGTATCTTAAGCTTGTCAAGTGTTTTAAAGGAGCTTTCCAAGAGAAGTTTGTAGTCAAGCATATGGTAAGCTCGTCCAGTCCATATGACTGGTTGAGCATCGACCACTACTGTTGATACAGTTTCCCTCAATATTATGACAGTATTTGTCAATGAAAATTAAATTGCTGTCAAACTTTTCCCACTAAACTTACGGCACAACACTCGGAGAGAGCCAACTTCATGACTCAAGCCAATAAGGCCTTTTCTACATACTCCTTTATTTTACCCATTCATGGAAAAATCCCCGTGGATTTATTTCTGACTTCTGCAACAACCAAGAAAGGCTTCCCAGTGCTTTTTGTGACAAAATTCTGTGAAGCCATATTTAATGTGTTTACTGGCTTTTTTTCTTAAATTCTGTGGAAATCACATGCACAAACAGCCACAGCATTTTCTGGGCAATTTGTAAGTGCAGGTGCATGTACGGACAGCAGAACAGGTGACAATGCCGTGCTGAGCACGAGGGATTGCACATGGATGTAACACGTCCTGCTTGTGTATACAAATACCTACAGATGTCCATATGAAATTCAAAAAGCACAAAAAAAACCCTAGACCAAAACAGGTCTAAACAGAACAACTGTATCTTTACTATTTTTAAAATAATTCAAACAACCCCCACAAATAAAATATTTTATAGCTTCACTGAGCAATTATGCCAAGGAAGAGTCTTTCTTAACCTTGAATTTAAAAAGCAAAGAAGCATTATAGTCATTCATAGCTTTTATATATATGTATAACACATTAAAGAGGGTGTAACGGAAGATGCCAACAGTGAATAAGCAGTCTGAGAAGGAAAGAAAAATAAACAGTTGAGTATAACAAGAACAACGTGGCATTAATTGCAGTAAGTAATGAAAGATCGTTGCCACTTTTATTTGGTGTTTTACCATCTCCTTTCTACATGTGAATCTGGCTTCAGCTACTAATGTAAGGACCATTCTGGAACTGTACTTCTTTGCCACCATCCTCTGTGCCTCTCATGAGCACATTTCTCATTAGCCAATGCAGCCAGCACCTCGGGATCATCAAATCATTGCAATGTGACATTTACTAAACAGTGCGGCATCAAATTTTAGGCGCTGCTCCTGTTGCTGGTGTGCCAGTGCTCGTAGTAAGCCTGAGCTTTGGCTGGGCAGACCCCACCAAAGATGTCTCAAGGTGTCTCACAACTTTTGTGAGTGATTTTCAGGTGCCAGAAAAAGCCAAGCTGATGGAATCCCCAGGGTGGGATGGGAGGCACATCGGGTCTGCTGGAGCAGGTTCCCAGTTTTGTCTGGGCACACTGGTCTGCAAGATCCTATCTTAGGTAGTAGGGGCTTTCCAAGCTCAGTACCAGATGGGGCAGCTCCAAAACCAAGGCCCGTCTTGCTCTGGGACTTTTGTCTGTGACTGCTATGGCATTATCAAATCAATCCTGCTCAAACAGATGGGCACTCTTTCCATCCAAACTCAGGAGCTAGTAACTACCTTGCAACTCCATATCCTCTCACAATGAGCAGCTTCAGTTTGATGTTTCTACTCTAACAGATCAAACACATGTGAAGATTATGCTGTAGGAGAATGTCACAAGTCCAAATGCTTTTCTCTTTTCTAATCTGGGGCTACAGAAAGACAAATCAGCAGCAGTGGAGCTTTCCTCTTTTGGGGATCCTTTTGTAAGGGATAGGGGACAGTGCTCAAGGTCATTGGCTTTGGTGTCTTTAACAAAATTATTTGTCTGCTCCTAAATTCAATGGGCAATTTCGGTTACAGTCACTTCCCAAAGCCTAAATTTGGCAGTTTGTAATACTTAGTCAGTCTGTTGGGAAGGCAACAATGTCCCTAAAATACAGATATGGAATTAAAATATGGAGCAGAACAATGACTCTATTTGTCTCTTATATGGAGACACATACACAGAGATTACTCAGATGGAAAAAGGGATATAAGAAGAATCTCAGAAATGACAAGCACACATTAAGCATGATCATGTTTTAAACTGAGATATTTCTTTGAGAAATTATTTTCAACTCAGAGTCATACCTCCACAGCACACACATGGCTTGGGTACAATGAGCAATTGGAGCAGAGATTAGCTGGAGACTCTAGCAGAGAAAAATGGGAGAAGGCTGATACATATCTCTGTTCAAAGGTGATAATGTCACCCTGGCCCATCACAATTTCAGAGGGCTGATGGTGGAATTTAAGTCTCTCTCATATCGAGTACACAAAGAGGTACATCTTGGCAGTATAACAAAAGCCAATGTGGGTGGCAAGGTAGCTGCAAATTTAAGCATGAATGCTCTGGATGTGGGGGCTTGCACCTGATTACCAGATGCTTCAAGCAGATGGCCAGGGAGAGGAGAGAACAAGGCTCATGGTTGCTTTGATAGGGTTACAAAAAGCACCAAAACCAGAGAACAGGAAAAAAGAAAGCTTCCCTGACTGCACAAGGTATCAGATCAACAGGGCCACCAAGACATGGCATGCTCCTCACCAGATTTGAGAGGTGAGTCCCAGAATTAGGCTGGTGATTAAATATCAGCAGCAAAGCTCATAGAAACAGGGTTCAGAAGAGGAAAGAAAAAACCCCAGACCACCACCACTATGCAGAACAGGGAGCTGCTATTTAAGCAAAGGATATTCTTGGGGTTTTCCTCCCTGGAAGAGTTCTTCCCATAGGATTCTTTGCACTGATGTACTGTTTAGTGCATGTGAGAATCAATACAGACTTTTTCTTTGGGACTGTGAATGAGCTTTCCTACAAGCAGTCTGAAGTGCCAGGACTTGTGAAAAACAAACAAGCAAGCAAGCAAAACCCAAACCTACCAACAACAAAAACCCACAAACAAACAAAGCCCACAATAAAAAAACCCAAACAAAAAAACAAGCTTGCAAATAAATATGTAATAAAACAAACCCCAAAACAACAGTGTTACAAGTAGAAAAAAAACAACCCAACATTTTGTTCACTTTTCTGGAAGACAATGGGAAGGTTTTCAGAAACAGTACTCCCACTTCACACAATACAGTGTAAACATTTGAGACCAACTCTGTCACACCCTGACAAGTAACCAGACAAAATTCAGCTGAGCACTATGCCTCAATGATTTGAGCAGTATTTGTATAAGGGGACATCTGATCCTGTCTCAAGACTGCTTCACCTGGCACTGTTAAAACATGGGTTTGATTGGTACAAGGGATGAGACACCTCCAAAGACAGCAATGAGCCTTGCTACTCTTACGTCCCTAAGAGCACAGTGGGGAAGAGCATTACAGCACTGGAGTAAACCACAGGTGACCTGAAATCACTAAAAACCTGTGTTCATCTAATTTCTCAGGAGGAGGTGGCTTCGGCTGGGCGTCTTGGCTAACCTCCCGCTCCAATCGCTGCACCCTGCCAGCTCCACTGCTCTCTGTCCTTTTGGTGTAGTATTTTTATTCTCCATAATCCCTTCCTGGTATTTTTGAGAAGCGCATAGGAGGGAGACGGATGCTTTCTGTACGCACCGCCAGCAACTGAACTGCTTCTTCCATACCTGAGTGCTACAGAAACATATGGCCAAGACAGAAAAATCTCACCGAGCACCTGAAGATAGCATCCAGCTCACACAATCCACATGGACCCTGCAAGGCGGTGGGTCCGGGTTCACGTTTAGAAGCATAACACCAGATTCATGCTGCCAGCCTCCACAAACTGTGCATGTACACTAGGGTAACAGATGTCTGCTTGTTTAATGCATTTTAAAAATACTTAATGTGCTGCAGTGGAAAGACAGGGCTGTTAGGAGTGATGTAGAGTGGTGGCATCTTGCCTTCATGACCACCAATCTCAAAAGCCCTATCTTGCACCTTTCTGGTGGTGGCACTCCATAGTCGTGGTGTTTGGCACATCTAGGGAGGGATGTTGCAGACTTGCGCTGAGAAGTAGCCTAGTGGGGACACCCACCCCCTCAATCACAAAACCAGTGATAGGGTTCACTGTATTCCTTGCCCAATCTCAGCCAGAGGAGCACTTTATTTGACATGTGATAGTCCAATAAGCCTCTTTCTGAGAGGTCAAGGGGCTCATTCACTCCTCCATCTCCCCACACCACCCACCGATGCTCAGGAGGAGGGAGACTGCAGCACAGGGAGAGGGAAGGAGGATCTTACTTTCTGCGGCCTCTCTTCTTTAGCACACTAATCATTACAGCATATCCGCTCAGCATTGCTTTTTCCTTCTGCACAAATAATTAAGAAACACCTGTGTTCTTTTCATTCAATAACACATGTTTCAGAGCAAGCCACTCTTTTAAGCTTAGATTATTTTCTTTTACCACAATTCAGCTGACAAGATAACAATGACTCACTCTGCCAAGGACTGGGAAAGGGAGGAGGGAGAGGCTATCAACCATACCATTAAAATAAAAGAATGGGGGGGGGGGGGGGAGGTAAATAATCAAATAAATAGTATTGAAAATAAAAAAAAGAAGCAGCAACCTTAACATTTATCTCCTTCAAAATGGCCGGTGCCCCCATGCAACTTTGAAATCTGAATAAACTCCTGGAGGTGACTCTTTGCCAACGTTCGCTCGGATGCCAGCTTTCTCACAAACGAACAGCTTGTATCTCCATGAAAACCAATGGATGGAACAAATTGTATTAAATTATGTAAAATGATACTAAAGAGCACAATCTACCAGTTTTGGGTTTTTTAAAAAAAAAATTAAAATTTAAAAATTGGAAAAATCTTGGTTTCATAAATTTGAGAAAATGGTAAAAGATAATTAGGAGGGGGAAATGTTAAAATTTTATGGCACTTAAAGGGATGTCTCATGGCTTTAAGCAGGAAATGAGATTTATTCTCTCATAGGTCAGACACACATAATTCTTTGGTGCCATTGACACCTGTGAGTTATTTAGCCTTCCTCATACTTCAGCATGTAGAGAAATCCCATCTCTATGAAGCTGAGCACAGCCCTGTGACAGTCTCAAATTGTCCCTCCCCATCACACTGTGGGAGCTGTCAGTGCACATTATGTATCCGAATTTCCTTCTACTTCCCAGAGACCCTTTTTGGAGAGGGAAGGGGACACAAATAACTGTAATTAGCACCAAATTTGCTATATCCTCAGAAACTGATTAAGGATATTTTCAGCACCTTTTGGGTACTTTTGTAATTTAAATATACTGCTATGACCATGCAAAGAACATTCCAGTAACTTTGCCTGAAATGGGTTTTAAATTGATGATTTCTAAGCATGAGTCAGTTAATCATGAACAAAAAGATCTGACTATTTCTGTATCCAGGGTGGAAGAAAGGGTGAGGTTGTGAGAGCTTTTGGCTAGTTTGAGACTTTAAATGACACTCTATTGGCATACAATAGGAAGCCTTAATTCAGGACTTTGTTCCAATAGCACACAACCCTGCAGTCGCTGAACCCCATGGCTCCCCAGCCTTGTTTAACGCCGCACCCGCAGGTTCAAGGTGGATTTTAGGAGACAAGCCCTTCCCCTCTGATGACAGCAGGGCCTGGCTGGGGTCTGTCGCTCCTGGCAGGGTCCTGCTGCTGCAGGCAGAGTCAGAACAGCCCCCAGGGCCACAGGAGGTAGGTGGTGTGCAGGCAGGCCTTCCCAACCTGCCCAGCATCACCAAAGGTGCTGAAAAATGGAAAAAGATAGCCAGAGATACTGTCTTCAATCAAAGAGACAGTGTACCATTAATCTAGGTCTGAAATAAAGGTGTGTTTTTTAACTCCTTTGCTCCTTTCCATTGCAAGACCCTGAAATGCATACTCATGTTTCTTGGCTGTGAGAGACAGTAAATTAATTCTGCAACTGCATTAACTCAGTGTACACCTAAACCTTCCTAACCTATCCTCTGAGAAGATTTTTATTTTTTCTTGCCACATGAATGAGAGTTAGGTTTAACTCTCTGTTCTACCACATAGTTCTCCACTGGAGATCTTTGCAATCCTAAAAAAACCAAAAAAAACCAAAAACAAACAAAAAAAAATTAAAAAAAAATAACTTCTGCAGCCAGTAAAGCACATACAAGAACAGCTCAGCGGGACAAATGAGCATTGTAGCTTCCATAGTCACATACACCACAGGGAGCCTCAACTAATTTCCACTTTCAATAGAGCTTATACAGACCTGGAAGCTTAAAATTGTTCCTGTCTCTCCACTGAATAACACTGGGATCCCGTAAAAAAGACACTCCTTTCCTGAAGGGCAGGAGCAATTTGAAGGCCTTGGGGCTGCAGAGGGAGAAGTTGCTCTGCCCCTTCCCCACACAGCTGCACAGTGGCTGGATAAACCAAATATACCACAAAAAACACAGGACCTTTCATGTCCTACCACTGCCTTGAACCCCAACACCACTGCCAGAAACAAAGCCTACCAGAGACTGCTAAAGCATGGGAGCCAAGGCTATGATTACCTTCTGGAAAATGACGGTGCTGTTGCTACTTTTTGCAGAGAGGTAGTGCTTAAGAGCTGCCCTTGAAGGGTTAATGCTTTGACTTGACGAACAAAACTTCCCATCTCTGTGATCCAGTCACACCACAGCCTACCATCATGACTCAAAACAGCTGGAGTTGCTAAACTGGCAGCACTGCAGTGTGGCATCGGGAAATTTAAGATAAAACCCATGTACAATGTAAAAATAATCCTAATAAATTCTGGGAAATGTAGACATGCAAAGCTCCACACGCTAAAAAAGCATCCTGCTACACAAACTATTTTTAAAAAGGCTATTAGGAGGTGTGAAAGCAAAGCTGTCTATTATGTTCCTAAAGAAAGGCACCAAATGCTTATTTCTCATCCCAATGAATTCTGAGTGACCGTTTTTGACAGACAGTTAGCACAAGGTCACTGCCAGTCAGCAGGCTGCTGGCCAGCAGAGCCTCCCGGGTGCGGGTGACGGAACTCTGTACATCAGAGGAACCAGACGCTTGGGGAGAAAATTGAACCAACTGAAACATCATTGGTTTAGATCATCTGAATGAAACCTGACCTCAGCTGCTGGTTTCTGGGTTTCTCTTTTGTACCTTTTCTTACGCAGTGGAATAATTTGATCCCCCCCCTCGTTAAAATATAGCAGCTCCTCTGCTTATGTGTTTTCATGTGGTAAATTCAGGGAATACTAAAGTACAATAGCAAATAAAAGGATGGGAAAATATTTCCTTCCCTCCAAGTGACTCCTACCACAGACAATGAAATCCCTCAACAGGTTTGCAGGGAAATCAGAGCACACTCAGGGCTGGAAGTGCAAATTCACCTCATCTAAATGATTAAACTAGTAGCAGTTACAAACAACGAGCTTTTTTATCCCACTGAATTTGGGATGGGTTACTGCTTTTATGCAAACAGTCTTCAAATGGTTTGTGCAAACCAAAACATCTCTCCAAAAACACAGCCGTGCAGTGATCAAATAAACAGGAGGATTACTCTAAGGAGGAGAAGGCAGCACACAGGAGAGAAAGGCAAACTTCATGGGCCTGTGCTGGGGTCCTGACAAACCAGGCAAGCACTATGGTCTTCTTTCTATCTCTATACAAGTTAGCATTTTGTTTGATGTCCAACATTTAGAGACTACATTGAGAAGCTCCTTCATTCTGCTTAGATTTTTGTAACTTCAGCCAGAAGTGCAGTCAGATTTTTTTTCCTAAACATCTGTGGTTTGCAGATTTATTCATTTACTTTTAGTTCTAAAAGGAGCTTTAAGAAAGAAGTTTTCAAAGGAGATGGAGGGCTTTGAAATCAAATGTCATCTTTATCAGTTGCCCATTATTACCTCATGGTAAGAGATTAACACTCCCACTTCCTCATGCTTTCTTCCATGTGAATTTAGGGCACACTTAGACCTTTACTGACTCTACACAGAGATCCCTCGGCACCAGGAAGATATTTTTGGTCCATGTTAAAAGCTACATCCATGTTAAAAGCTACAAACTGCAAACCTTTGAATCAGGCCCACAACCTGTATCAAAAGTACAGCGACATCCCTAATTTGCTTTTCCACCAACTTCACTTTATTATTATTATTATTTTTTAATATTAAAAGCTTATTTCATCATTACAACCCACATTTTCACACCTACCTTTTTCTCATCATTTTTAATCAATAATCTAAAATGATGCAGCAAGTGCAGCTTAACATTATTCCTTGGAAAGAAAAGATCTGACTGATTTCATTCAGAATTTGCTTCCTTGAAGCCATCAGAGCTACATTGGTATAAAAGTGATATAAATACAATCAGGATCAGCTTACAGGTGTTTAGGCAACAGAGAATACATTCAAATAAATTCTTACATGTATAGCACTTTATACACATGTTGGAAGTGCTACTTGAGCACACAGCAGTTGAATGAATAAAAGAATGACTTTTTTTTTTTTTCCTTAAATGATTTATATGTCCTTGGAAACCACCATGGGAGCAATAGCTTTCCCCCCCCCCAAATGTCGTCTGAAATCCAGAGTACATGGACTAATAAGTACGTTCTCTGAATTCAGCACCTCTAAAAATAAGAGGACTACCATGAAACTACTTATCCAGGTGATACACAGGTTTTTTCCATCAGACTTTTATGCAAGAAATGGGGCTTGCATATTACACATGATTCAAAAAGAATAATTAAAGTCCTACATGGACATATATCTGCCTCAGGGCAGACCTTTTATGTTGTTTTGCATTCCATGTGTCACTCAAAAGAATTGCAACTGGGAAATGATGTTGAACTAAAATAAGACAAGAACACATTGACTAAAATTATACCCTGTCCAATTTGCTGACACCCCTTTAGACATCTTGCCATGATTGCTCTGGTGCAACCACTGTTCCACGTATGGGTGACATTTAAACTAAGCATAGTTGCAGACTGAAATCAAATAAAGGATCTGAAGACTGCTTTTTCTCCCCCCTCCTTTTTGATACTGAAAAATACAAGGGATTAAAAAGCAGGAGGAGGACATAATTTGAACAGTTATCCACTTTTTTTTATGCTGTCTAGAAAAAAAGCATTGTTAGTTTTCTACAATTAATATATCTGGATGAGAATAATCAGATTAGAAACCTGAATCTTTAGCCCTTGCATGCCCAAAACTCCTACAGAAGTTAATGGGGGATTTCAGCTTGGGAGGATAACAGGACTGAGCATTTATTCTGCAAAACTAGATTTCCTGAAGCCACAATACATGAATACATTTAAGTCACACATTCTTTGTCGAATGTATGATTCAGCTCGCTGTGAATTTGGAGGCTGAGATGGTGCAGGACAGCAGCCCACCTTCTGGGAGTCCCATTTTCCCATCCCAGTGCCTGTGATTCCAGCAGCTGTTCAGAAAGCAAGGAGCACAGGATGAAAACCCAGGGAATCTTATGATATGTTAGATCCTTATTTAAACCACTTAGAGCTAAATTTAACACATCCTCTGCATGCTACCCATCCCACCGTTCCTTTCCACCTCTAGCCTTCTCTTTGGCTGTTTTGTTTTCTCTTTCATTTCGCTCACTTCCTTAATTAAGTTGATAATGTAATTATGTCACAGCTGTAGCATCCTCCTCTTGCAGAGGTGGCTGGATTTCTGTAACTTCAGCCTGTTTGATGATTGATTGATAGGTACAGGGATAAGTGTAACTTTTCAGAAATGTTATAAATAAGTTGTAAAAGGAAGGTACTGGCTATAGCACAAAGAGGACCTATGTTTGGTATTCAGTGGGTCTTGCTTGCTTTTCACAGGAAGCTATGAGGAGGAAGAGAGCAGCAGGGAATAGGTGGTTTTAGCACAGAGTTCTTGAATACTGGGAGAGGAAGAGCACTTCAGCTGGGGCAGGGAAGAAGAGCTTCTCCATCTCTCAGTAATTATTGAGGCAGAGGCAAGAAAACAGCCAGTTCAGTAAAATCTCAGCCTCTATATCACATTCTCCTTGCCCCCAAAGAAGCAACAAATCACAAAATGGGTCACATTGAGCTACTGTACATTCTCAAATGGAAAACACCGATGCTCTGAATAAAGAGTTCCAACTAATTTGACAGATAACTTGTAGTCAATATATTTACCATCCTATTTTGCTAGAGAGTAAAATTTCCTGTGAGGTACTTAGTATTCTTTTGTCATCAAGTGTCATATGTTATCTCTGACCTTTTTTTAGGTATGGAAATATTTAAGTGTTTTACAACAACATATCAAAGCATTTCAATAGGAGAAAATCCAGGAGAGCAGTTATCTGAGAGGAGGAAAAAGCTTCACCCACTACTAAGATTTCCAGAAGAGGCTCAGAAGTATTTGCCCCTACGAATAAACAAAACCTATGTACTGGGAAATGTAAACAGAGTCAGTGTGAATCACGAGACTCATCACGTTTTAGCACAAATCTGCAAGCATGTGCATATTCCAGAAATAAAATCTATTAGCAGGAGGTCAAGGTTGCATAATGAAGCAAGCAAAGAGCTAAAACTCTTCCCTCCTTCCTTTGCCACTGGTCTGCTTGCTCCTTCTTGCTCCCTGTACACTGCTTCCCTGCTTTTCTCGCTATCCCTTGTATTTCAGCATGCTCTTTGGAGACATGTACATGGAAAACAAAGTTCTCCTCGCCGTGTCTACATGTGCAGCACAGCCTGCCTTCCCTTCTGAGTGCTGGGCGTATCATTACTAAAAATACCCCTTTGGAAACATTACCATGCGCACACCAAACTTTGATCTTCCAAGCTCCATATATCAATCAGAACGAAACCCATTTAACTGTCACATGCAAAGGCGCTCCTCCTCAATAGCTGCCTATCAGCCCCTGGGCACTTCTGGGGGGAAGCTGCACCAGACCCCAGGGCTCTCACAAATATTGAGATAAATACCAATATCTTTTCCCATATCACAGCCTCCACAGGAAGAGTAGATGGGATCTATACCTTCAGCCCAAGAGCAGGAAGCTTTCTCTAGACAAGCTTTAAAATGACAGTTTTTATAGATCATTGTGTATATTTCAGTGAAAAAAGAGGAGTGGCATGTCTGGCACATCTGATGTTCTGTACAGATTTTGTCACAGCAGCACTGGCATAAAGTTATGTGAAGCTGTTTACAGAGAGTGTGCTCTCCCAAGGAGTGAAATGTTTCTGGTATTTAGCACCCACTAGGGCCAGCCATTAAAATACAGCAGGTTTTACTGAACGGATGGGATACCTCTCTGCTGCTGCCTGGCCTCCATAGGATCAAAAGACAATCTACCTTAGAAATACCTTCAGTAAACCTTTCATCTGTCTTGGGTTTCCTCACCAGGAGAAAACCACTAGGTCTGCACAGCTGCAAACCAGGTATGACCATAACTTTTACCAAGATCTTTGACCATCTTCTGTCTCACATGTGGTCAAGTCACGAACAGGCTCTGATGTGTGTGCACCGTTAAAACACAGCTGCATGTCTTTGAAAAATGCATTTTAGAAGTGGTTACTCTTAAGTTTTCCTATGCAGAAAAGAGATGCTCAGATACCTTCTAAGAATAGTACTAAAAACCCATTCTGTGCAGTTTTCTATGGCTTTAAGGAAACAAATTATGGAAATGGGATCACATGTGGTACTGTTTTGATTTCAGTATTTAGGAAGATGGCTTCTAGGACATATCAGCAACAAACTTGAGGTGCAGAACTGTTAAAGCACACTTCAAAACTTTTCACACAACCACAGAATCACCAAGGTTGGAAGATACCTCAAAGATCATCAAGTCCAACCTGTCACCACAGACCTCATGACTAAACCACCGCCTTTGTTTATGTATCTGTACAGGGACTGAGAACCAGAGATGGGTGTGGTGCATCAATTGTGTTGTATGCCATGGATATTGTTTCTGGTAATGAAATCACTCCAAAGTCAGGTGAATAAACAATTGCCAAAACATACCTTGAAAGCTTTTAAGCTCTGTTGGGAAATTATTGTTGGGTGAACATCATAGGTCCAAACAGTATGGACACTTCATTACCATCACTGTCACTACAACTTTAATGCTGTATTTATCATGCACCACGTGTATCCATCTCTCCTTTAATAAGCAAAAACAGCAACAGGAAGCGAGAGTACCAAAAAATACATGCCCAAGTTATGATAACCTACTCTGGTCAAGGATTACAGTGAAATGGTGGAAAACTTCAGGAAGTTTTCACATCATGGAATTGGATGCTAGACAGACATACCTCCTGGAAAAAAAGATTACAAGCTCAATCTTTTTAGCATTTCCGGGAGCCCTGTGTGGGCTGAGATGGAGGCATCTGTGCAGCATTGTAAGGGGCAGGGGAAGCTGTGCCCTCTACCATGCAGAAAAACCAAAAAGCAAGTGATGCAGTCTTCAAGGGAGGACTCCATTACCAACTGCCAAAAGAGTCTTCTTGCTATTATGAAATGGAAATTATTTGTAAAGCAAGGTTAAAGGCCACACGCAGGCATTCACTGGGAATTATTGACATAGGTATGACATAGATGATAGCCAATCAAAAAGCAATTTTATAAACATTGTTATTAAATAGTAGGGTAATTGCTTTAAGTACTGGAGGAATGTCAGGGTCATAGGAGAGTTTTGTTGGTGTCATAGTTTTTTATTCGACACTTAGTGGATCAATGACACTTAGTATATTTATTCTGAAATGTGAGCTGTGTTTCCAGCCTAGAAGCTAATCCACATACCACATACCACCTCATACTCATACAGAAATAATTTCTGATTTTTATTTCATTCACTAAGTATCCAGCAATGCAAGCGTCAAAGCTCTCCACACATGAAAGTATGGAAGTAATTAGGGATTATGTGGTAAGTGTACAAACATAGTTTATATTACTGTGTATTAGAAAAGACCCCTTTTATAGCTGCCTTTGTCAATTTGACAGAGCAAAGGGTTTTAATGTACTGTAATAAGAAATGTAAGAGGGGGCAAAGGACAGCGTGGCTGTGATGCCTGTTTGTAAACTGCCTGGCCCCGAGGTCCTCCCTCTCTCCTACTCATCCATGCTCCATGCTTATTCTATGGTCATATACATTTAAACCGAGTTAATAGCAGCCTGGTGGGGGGGAGAGGCTGGGGGGGAGTCCCATAAATGCACATTGTCAGCTGCTGCCAGAGCTTAGAGCAGGGCTTCTGCCAGGGCAGATGCTTGCAAAAGACAGCATGGTACATGCAATCAGAGGCAAAATTCGCATGATAAAAATGTCTTACAGAAACACAGAAATATTTTACTTCTTTATTTTTATCCTAGGCCCCAAATGCACTCAGAATCAAGTGTCTTAAAATAAATATATGCAAAACTGCATGTGAGGTGAACAGACAGGCAGGGTGATGGCCAGGTAGGCCCATGAGCTGACATTTTACGAGTCTGAGTGTTCAGTGTCTTTGTGATGGATTTGCTCAGCACCTGTTCTTTATCAGGACTACAGGGCGCCCTGAGAGGCTGTGTAGCCATGCTTGAAATGCTTTACCCCAACCGAGTCGCCTACCTAGATCCCTCCCCCTCATTTAATGAAAAACAGGTCAGGTACAAATGTTTCTGCAGCCTTCTCATGACCTCCACAGGGGTAAGAGTAGGGCTGGAGGGATAGGGGCTGTTATTTACTATTTAGAAGGACGATGGCATCCTTCGCTTCACCATGTAGCGTAACCGATGACAATGGTGCTTCACTGCAAAGAGTTCAGAATTTAAATTGTAACATGAAATATATACTACCCAGTAACATCCCTGTCACAGTCTGTGAACTTTAGCTCAATTAAAAAAGAAATCAGCTGACACTGATAAAATGCTGTTTTCAACATAAGTGAAAGGAAAATTGTACCAACAACAATTTAGTGCATTTCAAAAACAAACCCCAAAGAGGCAAAAAAAAAAAAGAGAGGAAAAATAAAGGACCACAGAGCAGGCTTCTGAGAGGAGTGGGTGCACATATAACACTAACTGTCCTTTTTGAAACATGTGGGACAGCTGCAGTGTGAGGCAGTCAGTCCTGTGACAACCATCTCCATTTTTGCTTGGACTTGCACTACACCCTGGAGCAAATCATGCAAAAAGTGGCTAGCAGGTAGCAGTAGACAGAGTTACATGACCTAAAGGACTAGGTATACCAAGAGCATGCTGGTGCAGAGCCATGATTTCTACCTGCAGTGAAATCCCTCCTTCCTGCAGCTCAGGAGCATTGCCACAGCTAGATGGGGAATTTCAAAGGGGCCATGCATTTGCTCTGGCCTTTTATGAACCTATTTGTGCCAGGTTCATCCTAAAATCTGCAGTAGATGGTCTAAAGCCTGGAATAAAAATAAGCTCTCACTGAAAATGTGAAAATCACATTTCATTTTGATTTATGCAGGAGATAATATGCTCAGGCTGCATTTTGACTGAATTGGTGGTCCCACATTAAATCTCTAATCTGAAGCATGCAGAAGCTCCTCAGCAGAAGTTTGCACTCTGGCATAAGTGCTTCCCTTCTCTAGCAGTAACACAAAAGGCAACTACTGCCTGTTGCTGTTAAACAAATCTACATTCCCAGTGCTCTGGAACTGTAATAATTTAATGTGGTGGTAGCTGTTGGCATTTTTGAAAGCCAAGGAACTGAGTTGGATATCTCTGCAGTGGGGTTAACAGCTTTTGGTCTGGGAGTTGTGATTCCCTAGAAGTTATCACTGTGATTTTTGTACAGGGATGATAACTCCAGGCTCTGATAGGGAGTTCACATTTAGAAATAGTCACTCATCTCTATTTGGCATGCAGCAGAGATGTAGCAAGCATGATGAGAACAGGAGAAAAGATCAGTCACCAGAAAAAATGGAGTACAGGAAACAGGTGATAGCTTTGGCATAATGAATTCCTCATCTTAAAATTTAAGGTTATTACTTACAGACAGACACATGTCTAGATGGTATGATTTAGACACTCTATTTAATTCAGCATAAAATGTTTGGGGATATTCAGGTCCCGTCACAATGTGCTCCAGCACATGCCAGCTCGGAGGAGTTCAGCATAATCCCTCCACCAGGTTCACCCCCAAATCCCAGCTCTGCTGGTTACCTCCCATCCACAACACCCCTCTAGCCACCTCTCTCACCTCTCTTTGCAAGATCTACATGCTCACACTGTGCTGGGTGCACAAAACATCTATGTGATGCTTTCCCTAACTGATGATGGTAAGAAAACACAGTCATTGGAACAGGAAAAAATGAAGATCAGAAATTTTACTCATGCACATACTTGTGAGCATATGTGTAAATAACCAGAGCTAAAGTGCAGAGTTCCATCCTGCAACACACAGCTACAGGCCACCGCAATCCCCTATGCTAGCTAGAGACTGTATTGTAAAAAAGGAAAAAGATCAATCTGCTTCCCTGCAGAAATCTCCGCTGTTTCAAAGCTCAGGGTCTGCCAGTTCACCCATGGCATTTTCTGCTGCTGACTGGCCATTGCTTACACAGTGCCCATCACCCATCATCTCACTGCAAGATGCTTTACCTGGTTACCTAACCAGACCCCAAAAGATGGTAAAATGTATTCCCCACAATTGCAGTTCTCCAGATGTATTTTTTTCTGGCTTCAGTGCCATTAAGTCCCATGCATTACAGCTTGTGAGCAAAGAGCAGCTCTTTGGTATAATAGATGACCGCTGCAACCCAAGAAAGGTCCCTTCCTCACAGACTGCATTTCTCTATGCTCAGGCAGATCCCCCTCATTTCCATCAAGTCAGATCTCCTGCAGGCTTTCTCAACACATCACCGTCAGATGGCAAAGGCTTCTGCCAGCACCTCTCCTTGGATAAAATGGAGATTCAGTTAATCTAGATCTGAGATAGAATGAATCAGCCTCAGGTGAAGAAAATGATATAATGTCAGACCATGGTCACACAGCTTCCAGGATTATGGGAGGTACCAATATGAAGGGCAAGACAAACCATGCCTTTTTGTCAAGTGGCACTACTGTGCTTCTCATCCATCTAATTGCACACACTCCTGGAAAATCCATACTGTTACATGATGATTTAACTACTCCTGTAATATAAATACTGAATGATAAAAGCAATACCCAAGGAAACTGTGGGAAAAATTGGAGACTTGTGAAGGGTGACCACTGCAGAAGTTGGGGGGGGGGGGGGGGAGGGGGGGGCGGGGAGGGAAGGCACACATTTTCCATGCTTAAAAAAGAAAGAAAAGTACTCTAATTTATTTGAAACTCTAGCTCTTGTCTACTGCATAGTAAAAATCTGAGCCTCATAAAGATAAAATTCTCCACTTTCTGTTTCAACACATTCAGCATGTAGAGACATATTCAGGAGGTTTCTATATTTGATGATCTTTTTCGATTCTAAGTTTCTAATTAGTACTATGCCCTATTCTGTGAGTTTTATTTTCAGCACTAGAGCCAGCACACAACACCCAGAATGCCTCTCCATCAGCTGGATAAAAATATGTACATCCACTTTCATTCTGTAGCAACAGATCCTCTTTTAACTGCTTGGTGAACACTTGGAGCTGATTTGACCGAACACCAGAAACTCAGGATATTGTCCCTGTTACACCTCATAGTAGAAATGCTTCTAACAGGTGAAAGTCATTGAATCAAGACATAGTGTAACAGGTCAGTCTGCCACAAGTATAGCAGCATTGTTATTTTCAGGCTCAGAAGTGAGGAGGGTTTGCAACGCTAGTGCTTTGATGCAAGCCCATTTTCCAGTGCTACCTGTAAGCCTGGATGCCTGCTCTCCAGGGGCAAGGGAGGCTGCATTAAACATTAGTTTTGCACCATCTGCATACAGTTTGCATAACTATGTGTGTCATCTCTTTGTTCTAGGATGGTCTGCTCCAAACCCAAAACATAATTGTCAGTGCTGGGTTAGGACACCACAGAACATGGCACATGCACGCTTCCTCTGTACCTCACCAGAATATCACCTCCAGTATTTCACCAGCCTGAGGATGAGGGACGATGCTTGCTCATTCAGCTTCCCACATTCACACTGCAGAAGATCCCTAGAAATACAGAACTAGGCCAAAGTGAGAAGCAATCAATTCCCAAAATTGCATTAATTTGGAGAGGTCAACACTGATTTCTTCCCATCCTTCCTTTTCCTTGCTGAAGTTTAACTTCCAAGAGCATAGCAGCTCTCCATGACCACACAGGATTAGGGACAGCTACTGTGTGTTGTGTGCATAGTCTCCTCCCAAACTCATCTGAAGGGCAGCTCCAGATTTCTTCACAGTTCACAATGACTGTTCCTAGTACACACCAAAGAGATGACCAGGCAAGCAGCACAGTTCATCACGATTTCCTTATCCCAGGAAGCCAGCTAAGATGGGTTCCAATTCATCCAACCCATACCCCATCACTCAGCTACGTGATCCTAACTGGTAAGGATTTAAGACCTTTTTCTTGAGTCTTAAAAATCTGTCAGCATGCTTGTATTTACAGTCAACATCAACAAAGGAAGATCTGAAAGCACAAAATAAATAAGCAAACTCCTAGGGGTGAACAAAGATGGAGGGCGATATAATAAAATGAAGTCAAATGAAAATAAAACAAAAGAGGAACACACTACATTGCAGGGAAATCAAAAGGCAAAATAAAAGATTAAGGAGTGCAGGTAAAGATAATTTTTTTTCTTCTTAATGCTTTAAATGTTGATTCTCTGAAACACCCTACTGTTTTTGTTTCATGCAGTATTTTGATGCTAGCATCTAATTATTCTTTGCAGTGTTTTATCTCCCCCATTATAGTATCACCAGATTTTTTTTTTATTGGCACATTCCCTATTAATGATTACAACACCTACATTTAAGGAGCTAAATGAGTTCTCTCTTTTCCTGAGCTGAAGGGAGGAGGGTCAGCAGAGAAATGAGAATTATTCTGTTGTATGCAGATGTGCTATACTCAAAATTATTTTTGGCCGTTGATGTAGCTCCCACAGTTTACTGAGGCAAACAAAAGATTCTTCTCCATTCCTAGCTGTAACCCAGGGAAGGTGGGGAGAGATCCTTCTGCTCTCCAGTCAAAAGAGGAATTTAACAAATCATTCAGCTTCAGTCTGAAAGTGCTAACAGTTTCCTTTTGAATACCTCATTTTCATTAAACTCAGATTTCTTTTCAGCATCATACAGTACAAAACCACACCCAGTAACAAAATGTATTTACTTTTCTCTCTCTCTCTGTTGTGGATGACTGCTTTGGCAAAGTGCACTATTGAAGCACCCTGAACACACCCTGGGGATGGTCCCCATGTATGGCAGTACTCACATGACATGTGTGGAGTCTATGCACACCCGTCCTCGCCAGCCCCCCATGGAGACAGCATGCCTGGAGAGCAACTGGGTGCTGTCGTTGGCTGATGAGCTCCGTCTGGTCATGTTCCCAGTGGGCCAATGATGCCAGCTGGGAAAAATTAAGCTGAGCTGGGGACTGGGTGGGTTTTGCCCACTCCAGTGCTACTGCAGGGCTCACACAGGAAAAGCTGCCCTCCCCGGGGAAGTCACTAGGGCACAGCCAAACTTCAGCTAGACCTTCACCTCAGCCACACCTCCCCAGGAGCAGCTGTAGGGCTTCTAAGGGTAATTGTGTAACAGCAGAAATCTGGGCTGGCAATAAAACAAGGAAAGCCTAGAGGGGGCCAGCGAAAAGAAGAGGCATTAGTGTTTGCACATGAGCCTGAAAAAGCAATCCAGGGTGCAAATAACTGCAAATAAACTTTTGTCAAGAGCCAGAAACTTTTGCACCTATGCAAAGCTGGCAACATGCTTCAAGCTTACTACTTTTTTTTTTTTTAGCTACTTCTCTTCTTTGGACTCCAAAATATTTCTGCTGTGCTCCCCACACAAGGAATGGATTCCCTTAATATATTGGCTTTGACTGTGGTTTTCACACATTTCAGCTTCTCAGGTATTACAGGGCCTTCAGTAAGTAATTAGAAGAAATTACTACAGATTTGTACAACTATTGTTCTAAATAACTGCTTCATAAATGACTGTGTTTATATTAAATTAACACAATGAAAGTTTGATGGCAAAGCAGTAGAACTATTACATTAGAGAAGCAGACAGACAGACAGCCTTTGGGGGAGACAAAAGCTAAAGCTTTCTTAACATAGAAAATGTTCCATGAATAGGGTTAAATACTTAATGGTTGCTAGCAAAAGATAAGACAAATATTCTTTGTTAATATTTATAGAATCCCATCAGGAACTCTTTTGTCCTAGCATTGTTTCCAAAATTCAATCCCCCAGTTATATCCATCATTTTTCATGTGATTAAAGGAATCTAAATTTGCTGCCTTGTCTTGTAAAAGAGTAAAAATTTAGATCTGTATTATTAAAGCCTCTTGGTTGGCGCAGCAAATGTAATATTGATAGCCTATGGTATATAAGTCTAAAAAAGTGACTGATCACACACACACGACATAAAATGCATTCATAGGATTCATGACATTATTGCTAAGAAGTTGGGATCCAGCTAAAAAAAGAGATAATTAAGTCCTTCCAAAAAGAGACAAATAAAATATTTCAAGGCAAGAAACAAAAGACTAGAACCACAAGTGGAAAAAAAAGACAAAAGCTTTGATGATAGGCAAGTGACACTCAGCACTCTGGTTACAGTCACAATTGCCCCACATTCCCTGGGGCAAGGAACCTTCTACTGCAGGAGCAACCCCTTAAACCTCACTGTGTGCCAAAACAGGAAGCCACGGGGAATAGCTGGAGGTAGACTTGGCCATTAGAAGTGTCCCAGCACAAACAGACATATGGGCCTGTTGCATGTCTGCAGGGAGGGCAGAGATGCACTGCATGCACCAAACACCTCCATGGAGGTCTCAGCCAGTGCTGGCCCCGTGCATTTCCTTTCCCTCGTTTGTAAAATGGGAACTCTGGTAAGTTGTGTTGGTTTTGGTGATGTGCTTTCCATCTATATGCAAAAGATGTATCTTCATCTATAGAAGAGCTCAGCATTTATCAAAACTGGTGATTAACATCAA
Organism: Melanerpes formicivorus; assembly: GCF_026170545.1. NCBI lineage: Eukaryota > Metazoa > Chordata > Aves > Piciformes > Picidae > Melanerpes > Melanerpes formicivorus. Next base: position 7,054,910 of record NW_027142372.1, on the reverse strand, counting down.
TACTATAGAACCAAAGTGAGCACATCCCTGAAACGGGACAAGCATCCAGCCACCCTAGTGTCCGCTGCTCTGCTGACCCCAGCCCCTTTGCCAGAGCCCCTAGACAGACAGACAGCAAGCCCCCCAGAACTGCCCCTCCCTCCAGCCCTGCCTAGTAGCTGCCTGAAGCCCCTGGCCCAAGGCAGGCTGAGAGGCAAGGGCCAGGGACTGGGCCACCTGACAACTCCATCTGGACATCTTTGTTCCACAAAAAAAAAAAGAGCAAAACACATGTTGGTTCTTTTCTTTTTTCCACCTTTAGAAAAGCAAAGCTCAGAGTTGAATTTTTCTCAGTCTACTAAGAAGGGATTTTTTGTTTTTATATAAAACAGGCAAAAGCCAAATCCTCATTGATCCAAATTTTTTTTTTTCAAAAAAAAAAACCTCAGAACTTCTTAACAGCTTTAGAAAAATAGATAATTATTGCAGTTAATTTCAGCAAAACAGTTCAAACTCATCAGGGCTGCACAAGTATAATTTACTACTCCTTCTGACTTATTGTTTTGACTAGATGTAGATTGATGATTAAAGTGATAAACAGTAACATTTTTATAAAATGGCTGACTCTGCCAATGGCAACTGAATAAGAAACATGCTGAAATAGCTGTGCTGTTATTGTGATTGTACTCAAGGCTGTCAACAAAGAATATAAGTATTTGACAAGGTGTTATCTAATTGTGTTTTTAAAAGCCACGATACGTACATCTTTTAATGTGTCACTTTAAGCTGCAAGAGAATTTCTTTTATTAAAAAGTACAAAGGAAAAAATGAATGCCTTGCATTTTCTTGTTTCTTTTTCTCCCAAGCTCTGCCCTTTTGCCGTCATTCGACGGAATATATTTGCTCTTTAGTCAAATTGGCTTTTATTTAAATGGTAGCCCAAAATAGCACAGCAACATTAGGTGTATAAGAAGAAAGAACAGTGTGTCCCACAGACAATTTTTACCTCAGCCCTGGTGGGAATTAACTGATCGAAACAGAAGGCTAAGAATAAAACCCTTTTGACGCTCAGTTAGTGAAGCAGCATTTTGGAGCAAGGGAAGGGGTTGTGCTGTTTCTGGCTGGTTTTGTTGCTGTTGTTGTTTGTTTGTGGGTTGTTTTGTTGTTGTTGTTTTTAAGGAAAGGTATCTCAACATGCTTTGGAGCTACCTGTGTTTCTTTTGTAGTTCTTCCTGCTACATACAGACATCTTTACATCCAAAATACAGTTATTGTCAGCAAGCTCCTTTGGTCTAGAGAAGGGCTGTCAGCTCTCCTGACTCCTGGAGACCATAAGAGAAGAAGGAGCTTGCTCATGGATTAGAAGAAATACGTAATTGGTAGGCTGGGTGAAGGAGCACAGGCAGGAAGAAGCACTGGTGCCAGGGCACTGCTGTTACCCTGCGCAGAGCAATGGCTGGCCAGGAAGGAAGGAGTTAAAATGGACCATAGAGGGAATTAAATAAAGATGCTACCAAAAAAGGGAAACTCCTGCTTCTGTGTTCTTGCCTTTTAGTATGACAATAGCATTGTGAAATGCCACAAGGCATAGAGGGAGACCAGAAATTAACTGGAAATTTTCTTACTTGTAGTTTGAAACATGGGGAGGAGTGGAGGAGCTGGTACCTTTGAGAATCTCTCTGGGCCTTCACAGGGCTCATTTTGGTGAAGGCTCAGGAAAAGCACAGCTGCAAAACTCTCTCCTTTTTATTTGGGTCTGACAGCTACCAGAGGGAGACTTCACTGCTGGAGCTTTCCTGCCAGCAAATGCTGCTGTGATGCCCTCAGAAAGCCAGTATTTTGTTGGCAATCTAAATGTGCTGCCAGAGCAAGGAGGTGGGCCCTTTTGAACCAGGAAGTCCCAATGGACCTGCAATGCCATCATTCTGAGAGCGTTCCATTGGAGATCAGCTTGAGAAAGCAAATACTCCAATCTTATCTTTACCAGACAGCAGAAACAGTTGATCTTTCCATTAGCATTTTGTGTAAGTGCAGCCGATGCACGAAGGATGGGAAACTTTACAAGGAGGAGGATGGCAGCAGAGTAGCACTTGCTTGAAAGCACAGTGTATTTTAGGTTAAACAGTAGAGGGTGAGGTAGAGCAGTACACTAATGCAAAATGCTGGGTTCCAAATTGTGCTGAACTCTAACAATGTCATTTGCATGCCAATCCTAGCAGCTTCGTTGAAATATAGAGGTCAATTCAGCCTATTATGGGACAGCAACTTCTAGCTTTTAATCCCAGTGGCATTTTAAGCATGGGATGGTAGTTAAAGGAAAAAAACAAGCTCTTTATAATGAAAGACGTAGATAGCTTCTGTCTGACCTGATTCTGCAAAGTAAGGCACTTCATACCTGTCCTGGCCCAAGCTCTGTTTGTTTCTCTTTGAAGGCACATTTGCCAAAATTCATAAGGAAGGATCAGAGCCCCAGTTTCAGAGATCATTAATATCTTTTGGCAACATTTGATGGCCTGGGTTCAGATCGCTCCTGAAGATCATTCCTTAGCACTCATTTTAAAACTACCTCAGTACTGAATTGCTGATTTTTCCAGAAGGACTTGAATAAACACTCTAATGAGTGTGTCCAGTTTTGTGTTCAAAGGTGTAGAATGAGACTAACATTGGAAAAGCCTACATAGCCTTCTATGTACAATTGAGAAGGCACAGGTCATGGACCTGCCACAGCCACTGTAAAATGCACACAGAAAATAACTGAATATAAAAAATAACTGAGAAAAAATAGCTTTTTGTTAGCATAGAGTCTTCTTTCTAATTGAGGATCACAACTATCATAACTATCTCTAGCCAGTTCAAAACCTTAAAAGTTAGAAATTTTCCAATTAAAAATCTTGACTTTATATAAATGAACCATGAGCAAAGAAAAAAACCTGTCTCTGAGCACAAGCAGTCCAAGGACCAGGGTGCATTGGTGAATGACCACACCCTGATTTTACCAGGCTCAGTAGTGGTGGCAGTGCCCCAGTGCTGGGGGACTGAGCAATGGTGTTCCCTGATATGAAAGCATCAGAGCCCACACTTCATTGATGCAAAACTGAAGCAATGCTGACCTGTGGACCCACTGGTGGTTTCTAAACAGCAGTTGAAGTTGAACGCTCTGAAATGGCCTGTGGCAATGCTTTCCCTCTTCTACCACAAAAAAAGAGACAACACCTTCAGGTTGGTCTCTTCTCCCAGGCAACCACCAACAGAACAAGAAGACACAGTCTCAAGCTGCACCAGGGGAGGTTTAGGCTGGACGCTAGGAAGAAATTCTTCACAGAAAGAGTGATTGGCCATTGGAATGGGCTGCCCAGGGAGGTGGTGGAGTCATCATCACTGGAAGTGTTTAAGAAGAGACTGTATGAGGCACTTGGTGCCATGGTTTAGTTGATTAGATGGTGTTGGGTGATGGGTTGGACTTGATGATCATGAAGGTCTTTTCCAACCTGGTTAATTCTATTCTATTCTATTCTATTCTATTCTATTCTATTCTATTCTATTCTATTCTATTCTATTCTCTAAGAGACTAAGGAAAAGCAATGTGCCTGCTCCTGGAAAAGGCAAATCACATATAAGCATCCACATTGACCGTGCAGCCATGATCCAGCACCATCAAGAGGAAAAACAGTTCCCTGTGAGATTTTTAATTTTTAATAACATTTTGGCTTTAGTTCTCTTTCAGGTGCTGCTATGCCCTTTAGTAGCTAGCTTCAAATAAATTATACTACTATAAAAGGTTTTACCACCTTTTACATGAGCTAGAAGTGTGAGAAGTTACCTGAAGGCAAAGATAAAAAGGTAATATAATTAGTTAACTTAATCTGAAGCAGAACATCTGACTCATTTGGGGTGCAGTCCCGAGGAAAGGTCCTAGTAAGTTAATGTAGAGAAAGGGTTTCATATTCAAATGGACAAAATTGTGAGGGAATCTACACACTTGGAATCAGACTCAGAATTACAATTTTTTTGTTTTCTTCCTTTTTATATTTTTTTTTAATGCAATGAAGAATTTAAATGTGCTGCAATTTGCCACAATTTACATGTAGTAAGCTTTTTGTGAACCTAGTGGGGATTTCAAAACTTTCTCGACTTTATCTGAATCAGATTGACTCCTGTGAACCTGGAGCTCCTTTGGAAGTGAAGAAGGAAAAGACAGTTGTAGGCTTATTTAGCTAGGTTTAGGAAAAATAAAGTTATCATACTGTAAATAGATTCTCAAATCCCTAGCTTTGTGGTTTCTCAAACTGAGTCTCAGTGGAAGAGCTTCAAAAGCCACATAATTTCTATTAAATAACCAGTGAAACAAAGATTTGGGCTGCCTTTTGAAAATTTTCAATAGCATCAGACTATAGCAACATTATGGATGTCTAAAAAAGAAATCACTTGTTTACAAGTGTGTCAGTAGGAAGGGAGTTCTCTTTCAAGGATTTCAGTGTACAAAGATCTGGCCAGTGTCAGAGTGGTGTAACAGCTTTAAAACTTTCCCTGCTTCCCCAGAGAGGTGGGCTGAGGCATAACGGCTAAGGAATTGTAGACTCCTCTTTTGGTCAGACAATCTCAGTGTCATGCAGACAATTAATAAGCAGACAGCAGACCCTGCAGCCGGTGATTATATGAACAAAGGGGTTTGCTTTTGCTTTATTTCTCAGGCCCTGGTACAATATGTTGGAGTTTTTAGCCAATTGCTCATTATCGCACTCATTTCCTGAGATCTTGTTTTAACTAAGACACTGTCAAAGTACTTACTTTGTTATACTCTCTGTATGTTTTATTCTACTGAAGTTGGGAGGATGATATACAAAATATGATCTGCTATGGTGTGATGAGAACATTTGAGGATCATTCCCCCCATCTTTCACTGAGAGGATTGGGTTATTTTTAATATCTGAGCAGCTAGCAACAGTGAGAGCAGGGTGTTCTTTCCTGGTACCGACTCATTGGAGGGCTCTGACAATAAATTTGCATTTAGATTTTTGTGTTCACATCCAGAAAATCCCAGAGGGAGGGAGATGTTGTGCACAGGGCATCTGCACAGCACCGGAATCCCAGGCACTGAGGCTGCTGAAACAAGCAGCACACATGTATGGCTGCTGATCCAACTCCTGGACGTAGGATGGCACATCCCACCAAAATGGGAAACATTGCCATGGAGGAACTATGGGCAGCAGGAAAATGCAGCTCTGCAGTCATCCTAGCTATCCTACTGTTTCCCTGCTCTGGTCACATAAAAAAAATTTCTGTGAAGAGCAGCGCCATCCAGCTGTCTCTGACAACCACTAACACTGAATTAGTAACATTTATGCTAAAGAGAAGTAAAGATAGCGTTAAATACAGTCTGCTTGGTATGGGTGAGGATGTGAGACAGGCAGTAACAAGTGGGTTTGTGTAGTCTTGCTCCTGCCTGTTTTGAGGAAAAGCATCATGGTTTGGCGAGGCAGAACAATCTTAGCCTAGCAGCTGGACTACTGGTTCCCAGGCTGGACTTCCCCAGTGCAGAAACAACTTTCATGACCAGAGAGTCTATTAAGCTGAGCAATTACCTCAAAAGATCTAGCACAGACCAGCTGCACTACTGCAGTTAAAGCAGAGTCCCTGTGCAGGGGTCTCCAGCCTGAGCACATACTCACAGGAGCACTGATAGTTATAAAAATAAAACAATAAAAGGAATTAAAAATATTGTTAATAAAATATCATTCACCCAAGAGTATAATGCAGACATGTCAACTGTTAGAAAAACAACATTCCAATGCTTCACTTACGTCTTCTAGAGATGTATTAAAAGGGATGAGGACCATATTGTAGAAGAACCACCATATGCCGTTCACCCTTTGTTCTGTTTTGGGTTGTTTTTTGTTGGTGGTGGGTTTTTGTTTGATTGTTTGGGGTTTTTTTGGTGGTTTTGGTTTTGGTTTGGTTTTGTTTGTTTGTTTGTTGGTTGCATTTTTTTAGCTTGTTACAACTTTGTCTTGGAAGAACGCCAATGTCACAGTCTCAAGCTGCGCCAGGGGAGGTTTAGACTGGATGTTAGGAAGAAATACTTCACAGAGAGAGTGATTACCCATTGGAATGGGCTGCCTGGGGAGGTGGTGGCATCGCCATCATTGGAGGTGTTTAGGAGGAGACTTGATGAGGTGCTTGGTTGCATGGTTTAGCTGATTAGGTGGTATTGGATGATGGGTTGGACACGATGATCTTGAAGGTCTCTTCCAACCTGGTCTGGTCTATTCTATTCTATTCTATTCTATTCTATTCTATTCTATTCGGTTCGATTCTATTCGATTCTATTCTATATATGTTGTCCCTTCTTTTGGCTTCTAGAGAGATAACCTCTTCATGTACAGCACAGGAAGAAGTGTTTAGTTGGGTAATACATGGTCACTTTTCTGCTCTCAGCCTTGAGGGTGTCTAATAATCCTCAAGGCCAGAGTGGAACTTTACTTTTATTTTATTTTATTTTATTTTATTTTATTTTATTTTATTTTATTTTATTTTATTTTATTTTATTTTATTTTATTTTATTTTATTTTATTTTATTTTATTTTATTTTATTTTATTTTATTTTATTTTCCCTAAAAAGCTAAAAGCAGTAGGACTGACAATTTAAGCCTTTAAGCTCATGGACAATTTCCCTATTTCCATATTCATATTAGGATGGTTCAGGTGAGAAATGGGTTCTTATTGTGCATATATTAGTGGGGGGCTGTTTGATTTCTTTTTTGGGAATGCTTTTTCTGTTATTTCCATAGCCTCAATACTCTCATTACCATCAGATTTCTGATTTATTGCAATGTGAGGCCAGCAAATAAGATTGTCAAAATGAGCATGCACTTGTTATAATCTACTCAAAAAAAAAAAAAAGGAGAGGATTTTAAAAGAAAATAAATTCAAGTCAGTTTTAATTTTGACACTGATTGATGCTGATATTTCTGACCAGTTTTATGTTGCACAGATTTTAAACGATATTCTCCTCTGATCTTCAGCGCTGTAGTTATAAATACTTGATAGCATTTTCATAAAAGGATCTTTTTACAATATGCTTAATGAGAGCTTCTGCTTCAGATACACAAGGAAAAAGAAGCCTAGCCTAATATGGTGATAGTCAGATACTCAATAAGTGGCACACATTCTCAAAACCCTCTGATAGAAAAAAGTCGCAATTATACCTGTGTCTTTCACCACCACTCTACTGTATCAATTATTCATGTAACATGTAACTGCAAAATGTGATATTTAGCAATTATTATAAAAATTCCCTAAACAGTTGCACAACAGCTGATATGACCACAAAATGATCACTCATCATTTGTCTATAATGATGAACTTGTCACAAACTGAAAGGGAAAAGTTGATTAAGAAAGCCCACAACAACAACCCACAAAGTTCTTTGTGATTATGCAACATTTGCTTTCCATTTCCACAGCCAGTTAGGGTTCACAAACATGAAAATCCATTGTGGAATGGTAGATAAAGTGTGACTGAGTCTCGTTCAGTCAATTAGTGAGTGAAGTCTGAAATGTGATGTTTATCTGATAATCTGCATCTTCAGTACAGACATCAGTAAAGGCAGCATTAACAAAGGGTTGGCTTGAGCTTCTTGGGAGCACTCGGTTCAACACATTGCACTTTTGCTGATTATATATTTGCACAAAGCACGCAGCAGCCCATTTCCTGTTTGTAATAAAATCCAGGCCTATATATGGAAGAATATAAGGATGCAACAGAAAATAAGCTAACACTAAAAATCACGTTTTTAGAGCTTTGTTTCTATTCATGAAGCTTGTTATTAATGTAGGACTTCTCAAAAAAAACCACTGTGTGGTCTCTTTGTTTGCACTGAGACAACACACTTAAGAAATATGGACATATTATTCCTCTGAACACAAAGCTATTTTTATTTTACAAGAATTACTCCAGTGGCTTCCATACAGAAATCATCTCACACATCTGTATTCTGATTATGAAATTTAGTGCAAGGGTCATGAATAATAAAATTGCTAAATATGCTCATTGCCATCTATAAATAAAGGTTATCATATTCAAGGTTTTGTTTTGGGAGTGTTGGAACAAGTAGGGTTAGTTGCAAGACAATAGTGCTTTAATTTTGCTGTGAAAATAAATACTTACATTTATAAATATTCAAATGATTTCCAAGGTGCAACTGCAAAATTGCACAAGTTCACAATATCTTAGAAAGTTCACAGATCTACTGGCAACACATCTATAAACATTAGAGCCCTACCAAGTGGGAGATCAGCACTTGCTCCGTGATCCCATCGTACTCAGTGGTAAAACTCCAGTTAAGTTCACTGGAGACCAGAAGAGTGATTCTTCATGATGACTATGAAAATGAAGAAATATTCTTCAACTAATTGCAATTTGTTGCCATTGGTATTTATCTGCAGCTGTAACTGGGGGGAGCCCCTGTTTGGCAGTAAGCGCTGCATGGCTGCACAGAGCAGCCCATCTGCAGCAGCAGGTTCTGAGCACACTGCCTGCATGGCCTCACAGGCTGGTTGTATCCAAATGTGCTCATAAATGGACTTCTCTTGAACTGATAAGTGCTGTGGTATGGACACAAATAAAAGGTATCAGGCATGGCAAGTTACAAAAAATAGGCCGCTAAAGAAGAAATTATAGATCATTATTTTAGCCCAATATAAAATCATAATAAGACATCTTAGCTGACAAAGAATGAGAGAAGGAACAATTTGTTTTCTACCCACCTTCTTCAGCCTTCCTAACATGATCTCATGAATTGGAAGTAACAGCTAACCAATAGTCCTTCTACGTTTCTTGCGCAGACATTAGAATTTAAGACTGAATTATCTGTACTCTTTTCAGGCTTTGAAGAGATGATGCAAACCAGTTCAATGTTAAAGTTGCTGTTCAGTTTTCTAAGTTTCAATGACGTTTTCTATGGACATGTTCTTAGGAGAGGTGAGAAGGGTAACTTCTCTGCTTTAAAATCTCTTCTAGAAAAGAATCTGTTCCCATACATGGCTTCAGGCTCTTGTACGGGATCTCACAGTGGTGAAGTGTACAACCCTTACACATTTCCATGCACTAACAACGGGTCTGGATGCCTATTTTAAAAGCCAACCACAGCAGCTTGCCTGGTGGCAGGAGAAGCAGCATCCCTGGCTGTAGCCAGCTGCTTGTGGGGCTCAGCACCCAGCCACACATTTCTCCTGTGAGAGGAACTTGCTCAGCAAGCATCTGGGCCCCCTGACACTCAGCTAAATGTGTGGATGCTAACTCTGCTAATGGCGAGGTTGCAGCGCAGTAATGAGAGGAACAATGTTTGTTTTGATCAGTTTGATAATTCATTTTAAAGTATTGTACCAGAGCCATCGAGACAGAAAGCCACACCATTGTTACAAACTGGCACCGGCTCATTATGTGAAGTAATTGAAACCTGTGGGAACAATATATGATTTAAAGCAGACAGTGAGGTTCTTTTCTTAAACACAATAACATTGTTTTTCTATGATCCTGATCTTGCTCATGGGAGTAAACTTTGCTAAGCAAGGAGTTAGTGAAATGTTCAGTTGCTGATCTTTTAATGACCAGTGATGACTTTCCAGGAAGGTCACAGAATTGGACCCTCTTTCAATAAAAACTTCTTCAATGGTGTGTTTATGAATTGCATTTCTATGCACACATGAGAGGGTTTCCAAGTGCTCCATGGGTGTTTCAGATCAATAGCTCAATTGCCACTGAAAGATGTGCACTGAATTACACTGTAGGGTGGCTGTATGTTCCTTTAGTGGGGCTTGACGCTTGTTGAGCTAAAAGGACATTGCTCTCTGATTTGTGTTAAGTTTATATCTAAGAGTAAAACTTCAAATAAAGCAGAAAAACTCTAAGTGCATTTTAGTATTATGCACTCCAGAGGTGCTCAATAGGTAGTGAAGAATTTCTTTGCCATAATTAAGAGGTTTGGAGACCAGATGAACAAATGACAACCAATCTGGATTTTCTTGGAAAAATGAGTCATATCACTTATTATTAACTATTAAAGTAATTTAAACCTTTTGGAGAATAGATCAAATGCTGCAATGCTTTGAAGGTTTGATATGTCTTGCAATCCATAGATTATTAAAGTTAATTTCTCTGCTGAGATCCTACTTTAAGTAAAAAATGCATGCACGCTAAAATGGGATTGGGGTTTTTTTTTTGTTTGTTTGTCTCTTTTTTTATAACAAAGATGTACTTTAATTAGCTTTCTATTTATACTGCACTCAATAAAGGTGTGGAGGCTGCAAGTGGGAGAAACCTTCCACGGTTCTGGCTTGCAAAGCATAGAGAAAAGCACACCATTCATCCACAAGTACACCCAAACCTTTCATTTGAGTTGGGTTGTGCTTGTGGGTGCATGGCATTCTTCTCTCTCTATTTGTTCTCCATGTATAATTTAAACTACATTTTGCTTTAGAGACCCTTAACGGATAAGGAAAAGAAGGCAATAACAATATGTTGATTTATATCACCGTGAAACATTTTTCCCCCATACTTCAAAGTAATTTTAATTGAATTTAATCCTCTTGACTTTCATTTACTTATAAATGAGTTTTACTTGTAATGTTAGAATGAAACAGACTTCAGCAGTTAACAGGTTTTTAGTGGTTTTGATTGTAGATTATTATATAATATTTCTTGGGCTAGAAAATGCTGAATGGTAAATAGTGTCCCATATTAGATCATATTAAAATCTTCCATAAGTAGAAGTATACCAATTTAGGCTAAAATACAGTTCATTTTTAAAAGGTAGAAATGTTTGAGGAAATGATTAAAAGTACTGCAAATCATTTGTCAGATCTTGTCCATGATCACAAATATATCTAAGCAGAAAACTTAGGAGGGGGGGGAAACCCCAACAAAAAGGAATATCTTCCAAAGGAACTACACCATGTATAATCCCATCAGTTGTGTGTGGGCATTTATCATTTTTTAGCTCTTCATCCATAGATCACAGGACACTAAGAGCCCAATTCATTAAAAATTGAATACTCTATTTAAGCTGGATGTTCTTATACTTAGAGGAAAAAGCATGGAACCGTTTTTTTTTTCCCTCTCTGAAAAGTCACATTTTTGCCATTCAATAAACCCTTGTTTCTCTCAGCTTCTAACTGGACAGCACTCCTCAGTTAATTGCTAGACAACTTTAGAGCTTCATAATTGAATGTACAAAAGAAAATTCAACTGGAAAAATGTCTGCTATGTTCTTGGGATATTAGAGAATAATTCCCACCTGTCTTTAATATGCACACACTCCCTCTTGCTCTATTCTACCACAGCTGCCCCAGCTTTACCACCCAGTTCAGCAGTTGTGTTCTATGTGAACTCTCCCTCAGCCTATCACCCAGTCCCCTAATCAGTTACATTACATTAACATTACTGGGTGCCGTATTTGCAATTCCTACAGGATTTTTCAGTCCCTATTTATGCAAGTCTCTCCTGCACATACAGATCGCTTGTTAGAAAACGTGACAGTACACAGAGCAACTTCCAAGACCCAAGCAGCCGTGGCACAGCCTGGTACTCTCAGCAGCACGGACTTTGAAGACGGCGCTTTGAACCAAAAAGTTTGGAAGCACCAGATGATCTAGTCTGCTAATGAATGAGATCATCATAATGAGGATCTAGTCTGCTAATGAATGAGATCGGTCTAGGGGGTGGGCAGGAGCAGCCAACGAGCATTTTCTGAGATGGGGAAGGCTTTGAAGAAATTTAGCAGTAGACACTCCTGCTCTCTAGCAGAAATGTGGTCAGATGTATGGTGCACAAACAACACAGTACCTGTCATTTCAAAATATGCCTGCATACCCGTAAGGATCTTAGTTACCAACGCTCAGATTTATGCCTTACATTGTTACAAATCTAATTTCGGTATGAGCTTTCACGGTACCTTATCTATATTAGCATTGCTTACTGGGCTCCTCTGCCATCCATACCACTACATCCAGTCCTAAATTTGAAATGTATACACAGACCTGTCTTCTCCATTGAAGTAGAGAGGTTGCTTCTATCTACAATAGATGATGCAAGAAACAAACAAACAAAATCTTTACATAAGACAACTAGGAAAGAGCAAGCCTCCCCTTTCCCAAAACATGCATACTGCTTACATATCAACTGTTTGTTTTTCTGACACATAAATCACTTATTCAGTAAGTTGTTATGGAAATGTATTTATGCTCATCAAGATAAATCTCCAGTCATAACACCTGAAACTTTTCTGCCTATTAGAGAATTTCAGAAGTTTATTCATGTGTACGCTGCAGACATAACACCTTTACTGACCCTGTTAATGCATCTACTGCCAGCTAAGCTTACACAATATAGGGAGTTATGTTTTCCAGGGAAAAGCCATTAAAGCCAAAAGAAAT